>NC_056725.1:1260498852-1260713852 GCF_019279795.1 Protopterus annectens | reverse complement strand
GGATCTTTTATTGGAGATCTAAGTAAAAAGGTTCCTTTAAGAAATGCCTTACATAACTTGGATGTAGCTAAAGGGAAGGCATTATCTCCAATATGGAAGTTAGAGATGGCTGCCAGCTGAACTTTGATGGTGGAGAAACTTGCACCACCTTGAAAATGGAGGCAAGAAAATCTAAGACTGTGTGGGGATTGGAGCGGTGAAAGAATCCAACTCTCTCTGCTGAGCCCAATAAGGAACCTTTTCTATTTACTTTTATAAATATTTCTTGTAGAGGGCTTCTGAAATGAAAATACTAAAATGGCCCAGTGTCCAAGGAGGACAAACGTGATGAGACCATAGGAAGGGGAACCAAATTTGCCGAGGCCAAAAGGGGATAATGAGGATTATCTTGCTCTTCCACCACACTGCTTTCTGAAGGAATTTGGGAATTAGAGGCAGGGGGAGGATACGCATAAAGAAGACTGGACAGCCAAACATGGACTACAACATCTCTTAGTGACTGCCACTGTGGGGGAATTAAGGCAAAAAAAAAAACCTGCTGCACTAATTGTTGAACGAACAGGTGAATAGGTCGCAGCAAGATTGACCTCATTTGTGGAAGATCATGTTTCCCACTGATTGATTGAGAGACCACTCATGAAGCATCAGAACAGTTCTGCCGAGCTTGTCTGCAAGAACACTGGATTTCCCTGGTATATGCATTGCTACAGAAAAGTGGTTGGAGGAGTTCGCCCACTGCCAACCTCTCATTGCTAATTGGCAAAGGGGGTAAAATCTGGCTCCCCTTGTTTGTCATGCACCAAAATACTGACATATTGTCTGTATGTACAACAATTGTCCCTAGAGGAAGGGAGTTCTGAAAGGTCTGCAATGTTAAAAGCACCGCTCTCATCTCCAACACATTTATATGTAAATTAGTCTCTTCTGGGGGCCACGTGCCTTGAACAGTCCATCCCAAACAATGTCCCCTCCCCCCCAATTGGGAAGCATCCATGGTCAAATTGGCACATGGGGGAGGAAGAACAAAGGGATATCCTAGACAAATCTCGTTGGACTGTACCCACCACAGAAGGGAGTCCCTGCAAACTCAAGACAGTTTTATAGGGTATTGCAAGAGTTGTCGAAGAATGAACCATTGTACTTCCAGAGACTACTGGAGGATTCACATATGAAGACAAGCAGTACGTATCAAGGTAATTGCAGCAGCCATTGACCCTAGGGCTTTGAGAACTAACTCTGCTGGGGGACAGGGGTGAGAAAGAACCTGTCTGATATGCAACCTCAAAGTGAGAATTCTGCTTTGTGGTAAGAGCGAGGGACAACTCACTGCATCTAGATGAGCTCCCTTAAACTCCAGCAGTGTACTGGTTGAATATGGGACTTTGAGAGATTGATGGTGATTCCTAGAGACTGGGATAATTATCAATTATTAATAATAATAATAATAATAATAATAATAATAATAATAATAATAATAATAATAATTATTAATGTGGAATGAGCAATCCCTAGCTGATACAGTGAGATGCCAGTCAACTAAATATGGAAACACCCTGAATTCCTTGCAGTCTTAAATGAACTACTACCACTGTCATGCATCTGGTGAACACGCTGGGGCTGTGCTGAGACCAAAGGGCAGGACTCTGAACTGTTAATGGCTGACTCCCAGCCAAAAGCACAGATCTCTTTGAGAGTGTCTGTTCATTTTTATGTGATAGTATGCACCTTGTAGATCTACAGAGCACATCCAGTCATCTTTTTGTAACACAGACAGAATGGACTGAACTATGACCATCTGGAACTTGGATTTTTTTTACAAATTGGTTCAGATAACTGAGATCTAGGACAGGTCTCAGATCCCCCTGTTTTCTTTGGCACTAAAAAGAACCTTCAGTAAAATTTGGATCCTCTTTGATCTAGTGGGACCTCTTGGATGACTCTTATCTAACACTTTTTGAATTTCCTGAACTGATGACTCCCACTGATTGGGTGGTGGAGCACTGGGGAGATGTTTTCTTTTCATTGAGGGATCTCTTAAAAATGTAATGCAATATCCTCTGGATACAATTCTTTCCACTCATATGTCTTTTGTGATGGCTGCCCGGGCTTTTGGGGGCAAAGAAAAGTGCCCCCAGGTGTGTCCAGAGAAGAACAATTGGGAAACCTTTAAGGAGTGTTGAAAGGATCTGTCTAAGAAGAAATATTGGACCCCTTGATTTTTGCAGAGGCCCTCTGCCATGTGAGCAGCGTCTTCCATTGTTATTATTTCTCCCCCTGCCTCTGGGAGAAAAATCTCTGCATGATTTTTGGAAATGTCCTTGAGATTTCTGGAACCAGTTCTTCTTAACACTGCATTTATTCCTAGAAAAAGCTCTTTGCAGGGTGGAAAAATGGATTTCCACAGTAGACAAGGTCCTTCCATCTTGCTCACTGTGGGAAATTGTCTCTTGTAGCCCCAAGCAAAGAAGATCCATCAAAGGAAGCGCTGATGAATGATGCTTTAAAGGGCTCCGCAAAGTTACACAATTGTATTTGGGAGTGTCTCATAATGGCTATGTCTGAACCTTCGGCTTGCGAGGAACCTTCAGCTGCATGAGAGATTAACCTCATAGACACATTAGATATAAATCATAGGGTGGCCAGTCATGAAGAATATTTTTTCTCTTCCTCTGTCGACATGGACCCAGGGGTAGAGTTAGAGAGTTCCTTAATCAAGTCCCTCTGTAACCTAGTGAAATATGCCTGATAATTTACTGACCGTAAGCTAAAGGGCACAGTGGCATAAACTTGCTTCCCATATCTGTCTAACTCCCTAGATTCACTACTAGGGGGATAGACAGAGGAGCTCTGCTCAGCCAACTCCTTTTTAGCGGTTGCCACAACAACCATGGCACCCACGGGAATTCTTTTACTCCAACACTATCTGTAGGTGCTCCGAGAATCTTGTCTGGATGCCTGGGGATCAGTCTATGATGTCCAGTTCCTTCCATGCCCAGTGGGAGACATGATCTACAAGCTCATCTGCTGGGGGGGGGGGGGTAACCCAAGATGTAGAGAGGTCAGACATGAAGGCTTCTAGAAGCACCGACTTCACTTGGGAAGGAGTTTGGAAGGACCAACCACCTTTTTGGTGTAGGACCTCTAAAATGTCTCTAAAAGAGATGTTTTCTGGTGGAGGTCTGGGGGACACTTCCCCTTTACTAAAATCGGTGTCTTCTGTCAAAGATTCCTGAAGGGAACCAAAGTGCCTCCTTTTGCACAACCTCTTTTGGGAGACATCTTCAGTGCGATGCTCTGGAGAGGTATCAGAAGAGGCAGGGAGTTCCCTAACTGGAACTGCCTGGAAACTCTTACAGGCTCTCACAGGCTGCTGCTGTGGCATAGGATGCAAAGATTCAGAAACAGGATCCGAAGACAGAGCAGGAATAGGAGCCAAAGAATTAAGTGTTAAGTCCTTTCTCAGGTGAGAGAATACTCACTCCATGACTCAGAAGCCAGAGGAACCAGGAGATGCTGAGCCCAATCTGACCAAAGCTGAGACTCTTAAATCAGACAAACCAGGTGCCTCACCAGTCCTTCCCTTTGAGGGCTGAGTTAGAGCCAAGCTATCCAGCACCAAGGTCCTGAGGAGAAGCGACAGCTCTGAAGGCTGCAGAGTCAAATTCATTCCCTTGGATCTGACACAGACGCTCCATGATGCAATCCTGCTCAAGGGTAGTCAGAGGCAAATGGATCAGGTAAGTAGTTGGAGTTTTTTAATTTCTGGCCACCTCGCTGCTGCTGTGCGTGCTTGGCTGTGCGCTAAAACTCTGCACTATCCCCTGAATTACCCAGTGTTTATTGCCTGGGTTGAACCTCTCTACTTCTTCTACTAGGGTGCTCACTGCCTATTACCCTTGAAGACGCTCAGGACATTGCTTTTTTTTCTTCTACTCACCACCTCAAGAAAACAAGAAACTATCCCCTGAATTACCCAGTGTTTATTGCCTGGGTTGAACCTCTCTACTTCTTCTACTAGGGTGCTCACTGCCTATTACCCCTGAAGACGCTCAGGACATTGCTTTTTTTTTCTTCTACTCACCACCTCAAGAAAACAAGAAACTATCCCCTGAATTACCCAGTGTTTATTGCCTGGGTTGAACCTCTCTACTTCTTCTACTAGGGTGCTCACTGCCTATTACCCCTGAAGACGCTCAGGACATTGCTTTTTTTCTTCTACTCACCACCTCAAGAAAACAAGAAAGTATGTCTACCCACATCACACTGTTCTAATTGTTGTAACTCATTATTCCCTGCTACGCTCTCTGTTTGCCACTAGCTAAGCAGCCAGCAGCTACCCCCCCCCTCCATACACCTGTATTACCTCTTCACACTCTCCTTGGACTGATATTTGGCTTAGCCTCCCTCTCCCATTCTCTGGTTCCACATTTGGTAGCTCCTTTGTATGCTTACTGCATCTCTGCTATTGACCACTAGATGTCTCCCTATCCCCTTCTATACTCCTTATACTAGTAGCTATTCCCACCTTTCCTACCCCTATCCCTTTCCTCCTTCTGACATTCTCGCTTATCCTCTCCTCCTAGGTTATCCTCTCTTACCTTGACTCACCTTGCTTGCTCTGATACTCTCTCCTTCCTCCTTGGCCTACTCTGTGCCCTCCCATGCCCAACTGTTCGGGGTCTTCCTAGCTTCTTCCCCAGTCTCACTTGTGTCCAGGGGTATCTACATATTCTAACCCTTCTCATTACCTTTTGATGTTACCTGGTCCTACTACTTTTATGTTCTGTTGATCTATGTTATTCCTCTCTGTCCCCCTACTCTACCTTATTCTTCCTCTTATCCCCCTTCTCTCACTAATTCCTTTCTCTACTATACTATAATATCCTATATACTATACTATATTCTTCCTATTATCCCCCTTCTCTCACTAATTCCCTACTCTACTGTACTATAATATCCTATATACTACTATACTATACTTTACGTATACTAGCTTATCCCTTACTGTCGAGGTCTGTATTTCCCCTCCTCTAGTCACCTGTACCCACCCCTTCCGGTCTATACCTGACTCCCTACTATCTCCACACCCCCCTCCCCAGGGACTTCCTCTGAGGATTGTTAAAGTCCGTCCCTTTCCTAGGGCGCCATTTTTAATTTCTGGCCAACTCGCTGCTGCTGTGCGTGCTTGGCTGTGCGCTAAAACTCTGCAGTAAGTTTATACTTGGCTTATCTAATGCAGTATTAGTGGAAATGTATGATTACTATGTTTTGGCTCTGTCCTTATGATATTCCTGTATAAGCGAAAGCATTTTTGCTAGATGTATTGCTTTTTTTTTCTTTATTGCATTGGTATCTTAGCTCGTCTCTACTGCTGTTCCTGTAAACGCGAATGTGTTTTGCTTCATGTACTGCTTCAGAATTGAATTTCTCAAATGCTAGTTTCAGTTACAGTAGATGTGTTAATTGAGTCATAGGAATTATCCTGCCCTTAGCGACAGCGTTTATATTGCTTTTTGATATTCCTGTAAATGCGAAAGCGTTTTTGCCATGTGTATTGTTTTTTTTTAACTTTGAGGATTTAGCTCGTGTCTACTTGCTGTTCCTGTAAACGCGAATGCGTTTTGCTAAATCTGCTACTTTAAGAATTGAGTTTTCTCAAATGCTAGTCTCAGTACCATTAACTGTGTCAATTGAGTCATATTATATATCCTACCATTAACGACTGCTTTTATATTGCTTTTTCTGCAAGTGCATATTATTCTGCCCTACTGTGTTGATATAGCTGTTACATCTGCATTTGTTTGTGTTGTACTTTCTATATGTATAATTATCGCCACCGGCAAGGCTGCGTAACATCTTTAATTCACACTTACTGGCTACCAGCTGTAGCGACAACGTGCTAGTGTTGGTTTTTAGTGTTTTCTTCTAGACACCACCGCTTTAGACTGTTTATTTGTTGAATTAAGTTGTTTTAGTGCCTTGGCTACCATCTTTAGCGACAACGTGTTAGTGTTAATTTTTGTGTGTTTTCTACTAAGATTTCTAACTAAGAGTTTCTGGTGCTTGCAAAGCTTTACTTTATCTTTTGCATTATCTGAATATACTTGGATTGTTTTAGCGACTGTGTGTTACTCTGGATTGTCTAGATCTCTTTACTATCTTATGGACATCTGCTGTACTATTTAGAGATTAGTCTTTTGGTACCTAGTATTGTCTGCTGACCTTGTGTTTGTCGACTTAGCGACTGCTACAAGGCTACTATCTATACTAATCCCCACTTCTGATATCTCTTCCTATTTGATTGAATTACTGTTGCTCTAAGGGTTTATTCTGCTAGGGGATAATCCTCCTTTATACTCTGACCTTATATTCTACTGCTGTATTGTATTTTACTAGCCACTTTACTGCTCTTAGTTTACTCTGTAGTGGCCTTTCACCTGCGGACTGGGCTGGGATCCCTTTCTCCTAAGGCCTTCCCATCACCCAACCTACTTTCTGGTACAGATTTGTGTGCACTTCTATAGCTTCCACTATGACTGTGTAAGATGATATAGTTTGCAATAGCCTGCTATTAGATATACCGATAGTATCCAGTTTGCCTAATTGTTCAATTGTCCCTTCTTATACTACTTGCCCTAGTCTGAATGTATGTATATCCTTATATGTGATATTATTCTGCTTACTATTTGAATAACCTGCTTTTTCTGCATTTGACACTGTATTAGTACCTCTGTATGTTAAAATTCTCTCTAACGTTTTTTTTTCTCTCTCTCCCGTACCAGCTATCCCCTGAATTACCCAGTGTTTATTGCCTGGGTTGAACCTCTCTACTTCTTCTACTAGGGTGCTCACTGCCTATTACCCCTGAAGACGCTCAGGACATTGCTTTTTTTTTTCTTCTACTCACCACCTCAAGAAAACAAGAAAGTATGTCTACCCACATCACACTGTTCTAATTGTTGTAACTCATTATTCCCTGCTACGCTCTCTGTTTGCCACTAGCTAAGCAGCCAGCAGCTACCCCCCCCCTCCATACACCTGTATTACCTCTTCACACTCTCCTTGGACTGATATTTGGCTTAGCCTCCCTCTCCCATTCTCTGGTTCCACATTTGGTAGCTCCTTTGTATGCTTACTGCATCTCTGCTATTGACCACTAGATGTCTCCCTATCCCCTTCTATACTCCTTATACTAGTAGCTATTCCCACCTTTCCTACCCCTATCCCTTTCCTCCTTCTGACATTCTCGCTTATCCTCTCCTCCTAGGTTATCCTCTCTTACCTTGACTCACCTTGCTTGCTCTGATACTCCCTCCTTCCTCCTTGGCCTACTCTGTGTCCCGCTCCGTTAAGCCCTCAGTCTCACTCCGCTCCCTTCCCTACCCCCAATTCCCACCCACCCCCAGGGGTCCTAGACTTATACATCTCCAGTCCCCCCCATTACTACACCACCCTATCCCCTTGCTTCCCACCAAACTTAAACCCCTCCCCTCTCTATACACCACAGCCTCTTCCTACTTTCCTCTTTTGATTGCTAACCCTCCTAGCCTAAGACCTGCTTCCCTCCTCTTTCCTCTTTTATCACCTATTTCTATATAACATTTATATTGTATATACTTTAATATTCCTATCTCTTAGCTTACCTCAATACTATTGTGTCCTCTCAACCGTAACACTTACTACCATCTTATTAAGCCCAATCATATTCCCCCACTTTATAATTCACTTCTACCTTACTTACTTATAAAAATGACCCTCAACTTATCCACACTACTTATACTCTCAGTGCTACTATTAACCTCACTTTTCTCTACTTATCTCCTTTCCTTCATAGAATACCCACTCCATATTCAGCCAACCCACATACAGAAACATACTTCTTCTTTCCAGAATCCTCTCAATTCCTTCCTAAATATCAACTCCACCTCTAGCTACAACTTATCTAAATTCCATAGACACTCTCACCTTACCTACACCCTACCCTCAGATAAAAAAGTAAAACCTCTAACCCTTCTAAACAGTAACCCTACACCCATACCTGATGATCCTACCCTACAAGACGGTGATGTTCACCCCAACCCTGGCCCCATGAACCCTTCTTCTCAAACACCCAGACCAATCCCGAATAATACCCTTCTCTTAGGACATCTTAACATACGTAGTGTAAACAATAAAGTACCCTACCTACATGCCCTCTTAGACACTCACTGTTTTGACATTCTCTGTCTCACTGAAACCTGGCTTAAACCAGCCACCAAAGACACTGAAATCATACCCCAAGGCTATAATATACTAAGGTTTGACCCATTGCCAAGCGAAAGGGTGGTGGTGTAGCAATTCTGTTTAAGAACCATCTCAACATCTCTACCCTTTCAGCCTGTCCAACCCAAGACAAAAAGTGGAAGCCATCATCACTAAACTCCAACTAAATGCTAAGAAAGCCCTTTACATAATCTGTATGTACATACCACCGGGCAACAATATACCTATCTTAGAAGACTTTCTTAGTTGGGTTTCCATGAACTACCCCCAAGAAACCATAATTCTTGGTGACTTTAATATAGATTGGAATATGATTAACACTGACAATCCCACCTCTCACATAAACCTAAATGGTTTCACACAAACCATTACCTCTACTACAAGGCTTAATAAACAAAATAAAAAACAAACTATTTTAGACTGGATACTCATAAACAAAGTTAACATCACATATAAAGTAGGAACTATGCCTGATGATCTCAGTGATCATTACTTAACCTACATCACAAGAGAGAAGACTGACTATCTACACCTCCCTAATTTAAGAAACATTCGTTCTACCAAACATTTTAAAGCTGACCTATTTCAAAACGAACTCAGAGCTTGCAACTGGAACCCCTTAAAAATACTTCCACTGAATGAAGCAGTAATATTCTTTAATTCAACATTTCTCTCTATTTTGAATAAACATGCCCCTGAGCGAACCATCAGAATGAAGTCAAATTCTGCCCCATGGCTCTCAAATGAAACCAGGAAACTAATCCTCTCTAAAAACAAAGTTTGGGCCAAATGGAGATGCCTTAGAATTAACTCTGACTTCCTTCTTTTTCGCCAACTAAGAAACCTTACCAAAAAAGCTATAATAAATGACAAAAGAAAGTTCTACTGTGAACTACAAGAAACCCATTTTAACAAACCAAAACAATTCTGGTCCTCAATCAATACACTCCTATCACCAGGAACTGCCAAAACTCCCTCCCCACTAAATGCTGACCCAGACACCCCTCACCAGACTGCAAATGCTTTTAACTCTTTCTTTTTTGAAACCATTCAATCTCTTGCTGGTCAACTGAACACTAATAACTTCTACCCTCCAAATAATCTAGTAGACTTTTCTTACAGCTTCTCTCTACAACCTATCTCTACCTCTTTCATCTACAGACTTATCTCCAAACTAAAACCTTGTACCCCCTCTGCTGATAAACTCCCTTCCATCTTTCTGCAAAAGGCAGCCAAAGAAATTGCATACCCAATATCTATACTTATAAACAGGACCATCCAGGAGGGAACAATCCCTGATATCTGGAAAGTCTCTCATATTATCCCTCTACACAAAGGCGGTAACTCTATTGACTTCTCTAACTTTAGACCAATTGCACTTCTCTCACCTTTAGCAAAGATTATGGAGAAATGTATTCATCAGCAACTTGTACAGTACCTCTCCCTACACAATATTATAGCTAACTGTCAACATGGCTTTAGACCCCACCATAGCACCACCACTGCCCTCCTTTCCTTTGTTGATACTATCAACAGCAATCGCAACAATAACCTTCTCTCTTCTGCTCTTTTCATTGACCTTTCAAAAGCTTTTGATATGGTTAACCACTCTGCTTTAATTACTATTCTTGAATCCCTTTCATTTGATAAGCTTACTTTAAAATGGTTTAGTTCATATCTCAGCAACAGACAACAAGCTGTTCTCTGGGACAAACACATCTCCTCCTTACTCCCCATTTCTATTGGAGTCCCTCAGGGCTCTATTCTTGGACCACTTCTCTTCTCCCTTTTTATAAATGATCTCCACTCTGTTATTCCTCAAGCCACCTGCATTCAATATGCTGATGACTCCACTATTATCTGTTCAGCATCTTCCTCTTCTAACCTAATCTCACTAACCCAACAAATCTTCAACACAGTAGAAACTTGGTTTACTAGACGATATCTTCTCCTTAATGCTAAAAAAACTAAACTCCTCCTCTTCACCCCCACCACTCGTACCTCCCCATTACATTTCACCATCTTGTCTAACAACAACACAGTCATCTCTCCTGACTTGACAACTAAACTACTTGGCATAACCATCGATAATAATCTCTCTTTTGATCAACACATCAACAACACCATCAAATCAGTAAACAGAAAGATTGGATCCCTTTACCGTATTAAACCATTTCTTACCCCATCTGCTAGAGCTACTATTGCCCACTCCCATCTCATATCCACTCTCTTTTATGCCTCTCCTATCTTCACCAACCTCAAGAAAACTAACCTAAACAAACTTGTAACCTGCCATAATAACATTGCCCGCTTTGCCACTGGTAACCCCTTCAAAACCCATCACTGCCTTAATTTGAAACATCTCGGCTGGCTAGAACTAAAAAATCATCTTGCAATCTCTCAACTTACTATTGCCCATAAAATTCTGTACCAACCTGAAAACACCCCTATTCTATCTCGGCTCTTACTCCCTTATAACAATCTTACCTCCCTTCGCTCCTCTTCTAAACTCTTGACCAAACCCATAAAAGCTCACAACTTAGCTGGTGACTCTTTATTCACTAATACTGTAGGCCGAATATGGAATTTGCTACCTAGGGATATAACTCTAATTACATCCCTACCTCTCTTCAAACAACAAATCAAACTGTACTTCCAAAACCACTGGCTTTGCTCATGTAATCCACCAGACTGACTTCTCCCCCCCCCCTCTCCTGACCTTTTTACCCTATCTTGTGCTGATGTCCTAGCATTTATCTTTCTTTTCCCTAATATTTCCTTCTATGCTCTGACCTATTTCTCTTACCTCTCCCATATCCTCTTGTTTGTATCATTTATTTATATTCCTCTTGCTGTCTTTTTTCTCATGTTCTTCTCCCATTTCTTGACTACAATCTCTTCCCTCTCCCTTATCTTACACCTTTCTCCTTCTTCTCTCTCCACTTGTTCTTTTTATTTATAGTAGGAGCCTTATGGCATAGCCTATTTGAATTAACTTAGATGCTTTAAACTGGCCTACCCTAGTTTTTGACTTTTGATGGTGTGCCTAATTTTTTTTTTTTTGTTAACTTTGTCACTAGGTCTTATTATTATTACTATTGGTTTTTACTAATACTTTTTTTATTAGTATTTCTATGTGTTTATTAACAATATGTCTCTGTTTATCTCTCATTGTTATGTTTTTTGTGGAGCTTTTCTCCCCGGGCCTCTACTGAAAATGGAAATATATCCAGCTAGACTAGCCCGGTCAACAAATGTAAAATAAAAAAAAAATAAATAAATGATAAAGACATCTTTGGATCTGATGGTTCAGCTCTTACGGATCTCAGATCTAAGGCCTCCAAAACATAAGGTCGGATCAGAGAAGTAGTGATAACTGTATGTGAGGGAGGTTTAAGGCTCACAGATCTGATGTGAGATGGAAATGGTAAGACTCTATCTGGATCTGTGTTCTGAGGAATTTTCTCATCATCCTATCCACTTCTGCTTCAGAAAGACTTCGGGAGGATCTTATTGAAGAGGAAGAGGAAGTGGAAGTGGAAGGAGGTCGAGAAGACATTCTTGGAGACTGCTGCAAGAATGGGGATCTCAGACTAGGAGACACTGTCTCTGGAGAGATGTGGGTGCTTTAAAGCCAAAGAGATTTAGATGCAACAGACTTCAGATTCAAGGGCTTAGGATCAGAGTGCTTGGGAACTTTAGCTGCCTGGTCCAATGTTGGAGCAGACTTAGGAGACCTGACAGAAGAGCATTTCCTATGCTCTCTGAGCTGCACAGACTTTGATTTCTGAGAGTGGGGTTTCAGCCCCTGACACAGAAATGGCAGAAGAAGGTGCAGAAATAGGTAAAAGGCCCTTAAGCACTAGCTTATTTTGATGGTGGCTAATGGCTCTGGCATTGAAGCCAGCAAAAATAGACCAAGAAGTCTCAAGGTGGGAAGGGCCTAAGCAATAGACGCATTCCCTGTGGGCAGAAAGTTGAGTATCTTGTGCCCACAGGAAGTGCACTTTTTAAATCCAGTAGGACTAAGCCAAACTTCAAAACAAAGTTATAACAATAAAGTTTTTGACCCCTAACCGGGAAAAGCCGAAAGACACAAACAAACAATACTAAAGAAAAAGTAATATCGACAATGGTAACACTAATAATATTTTACAGAGAAGGTAAAGGAAGAAACAGAAAATACCAACAATGTTATTAAAAGAATACTAAAGGATGGTAATAGGCATAAAGTAGGCTAGCAGGTAAGGGGATGATACTATAAACATTATAATTAAGAAAGAGTTAAACTCTGAAGATTTTTTTTACTCACAATCCCAATAAAATGATGTCAGAGCTTGAGAGAATGCAATGCTGACAGAATTGTTAGAGCAGAAAATGAGATTTGAGGAAAGGCAGTGTTCAGGGACATTATGGGTAAAGGGAAGAGCTTGAGAGTTGGATCTTATAATCTAGAGAAGAGAGGTCGAGTCGAATCCGAGACCCATTCATTGAGGAACGAATGAAAATGACATCAGATGTAGACATCAACAAAATTATCTATAATTCTATCAAGTGATAGGCAGTACCACTGTTTTTCCCTTGCTAGACCCACCTGGTTAACTGCAACTGTCAGAGCTATGGTCTTCCTAAACACATAAGGTGCACTAGCATTTGGTGGGAGGAGGGAGGGTTCAAACATCATGACTGTTGTTTTGAAACAATTTATTGCAATGGACACTTGCTCCTTGATGGAAAAACAACACCACATTGTCAATCCACTTAAAGGGGTTTGCTAAGCCATTATAAGCGCTTTCATCCATGGAACAAAGATACTAAAAGATCATGGTGATGCTCATTAGTTAATGGAGGGCAAAGATGTACACTTTCTTTAAGAAAACTGTTAACCAATTGATGCTGCATTATAAGCTCTGCACATGGTTTCAGAGGTATCAACAGATGGTAAGGAAATAATGGAAAATTATACTTCTCAATTAAAATATGAGAATACTTATGTGGAACATAAATATTGGAACCTGCTTGCAAGCAACCCTTAAGTACAGCTTCACTAAACAGCACCCAAGGACGTGAAAGGGTCACATGATACGGAGAGCTACATTCTGAGTTTCTCACTCGGAGATGCCTGGTGAATTTAGACAATTCCCAAACTATTCTTCACTTGTCCATATTCTTGAAAATAAGAATAAATCTAGAATAATGCCATGTCACTTTGTAAAGACAAAGAGAATTTTTTTCTATTAATGTTTTTTTTTTGTTCCTCATCATTTTCTAAAGAGGCCTTGTCCTAAGAGTTGGGTGTCTCTGGGATAGTTTAAAAACAGGTTTTGTAAAAACAAAAAACTCTACTTTGTGATCTGTTTCTAATACATCTCAACCACAAATCCACTGCAATCCCTTTTTAAACTTCCTACAAAGCCTGAAACATAGCCCTGCCAAAATAAATTTTATTACGAGTCAATAATGGAAGACTTCCAAGATGGCTTAATTCTAGCTCTTCCAGTGTGAAAACAGAAACTTAGCAGAGAAAGCCAGTGGACCTAGATTTCTGGATAAATTTCTGTAACTGGCTAGTAAGTGCATTGCCTGTATGCCAGGAAAAAAAGAAATGCAGAGGACTTGAAGGAAAATCATCTACAAAAGGCGACGAAAAAACACTGACTGGAAAAGTACTGCAGCTGTTCAGCAAAAAAACAGTGCACGCTCCAGACTTGACTTCCTGTAAGAGGAAAGTATAACGCAACTGCACACATACCTGACTAAAATAAATGAAACACAAATGGAGTATATCAACTCAAACAATAAAAGGATGGCAAAATAGAAGAAACTTTAAACAGATATTTAGATAAGGTGATAATACTGCAAAACTCAGAGGTCAAAATGAAGAAAAGGCTGGCTGAATATGAAACTGCACAAGAATGTTTAAAAAAATAATAGAATTACAGAACAGAGCACATATGCAAAACCTAAGATTATCTGCTGTACCTGTGTAGCTGGAAGGAACAGACTGAATTAATTTCATGAAAGCACAGATAAGCAACTGGATTGGTATTCTATAACAGGAATTGTTAATTGAAATGGCACATTGCGTATATGTTCCAAACCTGGCTATGAGAAAATAACCTAGACCTTTAATAATAAAGATGCAATATTTCCAGTAGAAGAAGTTGATTCTGACAAAACTGTGGCAGAAAGCGAATTGCTAAAAGTGGGAGACAGCAGTGTGTTTCTGGAAAATGGCTACTCATTGTATACCAGGCAGAAGAGGAGCAAATTTATTCTATTATTCAGGGAATATTGAAAAGCGGGAGCGAGATTCAAACTTCTGTACCCAGCAATCCTCAAAATATTTTCCCTTGAGGAACAAAAACATGTCTTGGTGAAGTACATGCTAAGAAAGAAAGAAAGAAAGACAAAAGTTTGTCCAACAAAAAGTGAGCTGTAAAACAGAAGGAGACTTTGCTTCTTGTACATCTGGTAATAAAGACCACAGAGAGAGACTGTTCCAGTGAAACCTTTTCCAGTGTTTCAACAGAAAATACTTGAGAGAGGGGAAAAAAGCACAAGAGCTGACTAGAAGAATCAACAGTATGTTGGAAATAAAGCAGAGACAGGATTTGGGAGATGAAGATGAACAGGAATAGAACAAGAACATCTGGAAATATTGGACTTTCATGGACTTTGTAACTTTTAGGGGACTCTAAAGCATATGCCCTACTTCACATCATTAACATTTGGAGAATAAAATCAGTAACTTGGAAACTGACAAATCTAGGATTATAAAACAATAAATATATTTGTGAAACATAACAGAACAAGAAAATCTGGAAATACTGGACTTTGTTAAACTTGCAGGGGACTCTAAAGCATATGCTCTACTTCACATCATTAATGTTTGGAAAAATATGCAGTAGAGGGGAAGAGGAGGGAGAAAGTTTAAAAACTTTAAGCACAACAACTCAGGGAATAGACAGTAGAAACGGCAGTTGCCAAGCTTAGGGAGCTTATAACAAGGAAGATAACAAGGGGTCCTGTAGAAGTATTAGCAATATTTCAGAAATTCTATGAAAGTCTGTATAAATCAGGGAAATATGGAAATCACAAAAAGGTACAAATGGAAATGTTTATGGAAGAATTAAATACTCCAAGGTTAAATATAGAGGAGGCTCATTTAATAACAGGCTAAAGGGAGAGGAGAAAATGGTGATGTATAACCAGTCTACAGGAAACTCCCCATGAACAGATGATACTCTGGTGGAAGTTTGGAAGCTAGGACGAGAAAAAATTATAAAGATCTGGAAAGTTTTGTTCAACAGTACTTTAAGATGAGAAGTACCAACATCCTGGAAGAAAAGCAATGGTAGCTGTAATACCTAAAGAGGTTAAAGCTCCATCAGATCCAGCTTCATACAGGCCTATTTCAATACTAAACCATGATTTGTCTACAATGGCTAAAAGAATGGCAAAAGTGATGCCAAAATTGATAGATATGGATCCATGTGGCTTTATGGAGGGGAAGCAAACATATGACAACATCAACAGAACCTTGATGATCCAGACGGAAACAGAATGTAAGAATATACCACTGATGGTGGGTCTTGATGCAGAGAAAGCATCTGACAGAGTAAGGAGGGACTTTATGAGCAGAGCAACAGAAACATTTACATTCCCTGACAAAATTACAAGGATGATAGGAGGGTATATGAGATATTGGAGGAGAAGCTTAAAGTGGATAGGGTCCTCTCTGATAATCTCTGCTTGATCAGAGGAACCAGGCATGGGTGTCATATCTCCCCTTTGTTACTTGCACTATATTTAGAACCACTGGCAAAGAAAATAAGGGACTCAGATATTCAAGGATATAATTGGTATGGTAGACAAGAAAAGCTGGCTCTACTTGCAGATGACATTATTTTATACCTGACAAAACCAGAAAAGGACATTACAATGTTGTGGAACACATTTAGACAGTTTCAAATCTTTTCAGGATATAAAATGAATGACGCTAAAACAAAGGCAATAGCGGTAAATTATGTACCCATATACAAATTGGTTCAGCAATATCCATACTTACGGGGACATGATAAAAAAAGAAGCTATGTCTTACCATAACGTTCCATCTGTGTTGTATATCTTTATTCATTCATTACTGTTAGGACTTTGGTTCCGTCCTCGGAACCAACACGGCCGATACCAAGCTCGTGCCAGCCAAAAAGTCTTAGCTAAGTCCTATCCACAATGCCCCTCTCATAGTATTTTCAGATTGAGTTTGCCCGCCATAATAGTATAGAAGTAATAATAGTGATAATAGGAGGCTCTGTCTGAGCAGATACCTTAACTAATAAGGAAATCCTAAAGTCCACCAGGAGTCCAGGCAGGGGGAAGGAAGGCGGGAAGTAATGAATGAATAAAGATCTACGTTATGGTAAGACATAACTTCTTTATCTGATGTTGTAAATCTTTATTCATTCCTTACTGTTAGGACAGTGTCCCCAGCTACTTGAGTCCTGGGTGGTCCTAAGGAAAGGCATTCCTTAGCACCACAGAACCAAAAGATGCTCATCCCCTGGAGGCCAAATCCAATTTGTAACAAGTGATAAAGATATGAGGTCTAGCCCAAGTGGCTGCAGCGCAGATGTAATCCCTAGAGGCTCTGGAATGAAAGGCCACTGAAGTAGCCATCGATCTAGTAGAGTGAGCCTTTATTTTGGAAGGTAAGGACACTTTGTTTTGATGGTAAATGAATATAATGGCGTTTCTGAGCCAAGAAGATAAAGTCATTTTGGAAAAAGGCTTACCCATTCTGGGTCCTGCAAAGGCCACAAACAATTGATCCATTTTTCTGAAAGATTTAGTTCTGTCCAAGTAGAAATGAAGTTGCCTATGAACATCGAGGGTATGCAGAAGGCATTCCCCTCTATTAGAATGGTGGGAAAAGAAAAGTAGGTCAATAGATTAATGGAAAAAACAGAAATTACCTTGGGCAGAAAGGAGGGATCAGTACGTAGGGAGACTCTTTCCCTATGAAAAATCAAGTAAGGTCTCTTGACACTCAAGGCCTGCAACTCAGATACTCTTCTCACTGAGATAAGGGCTACTAGAAGTAGAGTTTTCCAAGACAAAAATTTGATATCACAGGAATCAGAAGGCTTGAATGGAGGACTCATTAATGACTGAAGCACCAACATCAAGTCCTATGGTTTCATAAGAGGCTTGACAGGAGGTTTAATATGTAATACCCCTTTCATGAAGGTTTTGCACAGTCGGTGTGACATGACTAATGAATTGTCACTTCCATTGTGAAAGTTTGCAATAGCTGCTAAATGCACTGTAATTGTCAATGCTGAAGCTCCTGCGTGCAACAGGGTAGTGCGGTATTGAAGGATCTTCTGAATAGGCATGGAAAAGGGGTCTATGCTATGTTCTTTGAACCATCTAGCGAACCTAGTCCACCTACTGGAATAAATTTTTCTGGTTGACGGTTTGTGCGAAGCCAGAAGGATCTAGCGAACAGGGGGTGAAATATCAGGTAGCCTGGCAATCATAGGAATTGGAGAAACCAAGCTGTGAGCTTGAGGCTGTGCAGAATGGGGTGGATCAGTCCCTGAGGATAAGAAAGCAGACCTTGGGATTGATCCAGGTATCCACGGGCTGTGAATTAGGTGAGGCCATAGGAATGGGAACCAGACTTCATAGGGCCAATAAGGGGCAAAGAGGATCACTTTGCTTCTCAACTGTTGAGATTTCTGCAGAAATTTCAGGATGAGGGGGAATGGGGGAAAGGCATACAGTAAGCCCGGGGGCCAATCGTGTGTCAGAGCATCCCTCGGTGACTCCCCCTGAGGAGGCATCAGGGCAAAATAGCTTTTGCATTTGTTGTTTAGGGGTGAAGCAGACAGGTCGCAGCAAGGTCTGCACCAATGGCGGAAGATCTGATCTGCTATTATTGAATTGAGGAACCACTCATGAGGCATCAAAATGTTCCTGCTCAGATTGTCTGAGGCATCAAAATGTTCCTGCTCAGATTGTCTGCAATAAGACTGGAACTCCCGGGAATGTGCATTGCTATGAGAAAGCGGTTAGAAGCCATCGCCCAGTGCCAAATTCTCATGGCTTCCCGACACAGGGGGTAAGACCTGGTTCTGCCTTGTTTGTTGATGCACCAGATGACCGACATATTGTCCGATTGAATTGCAATGGTCCCGGAAGGAAGGGATGTGTGGAACGCTTGCAACACTAAGAGAACTGCCCTCAATTCCAGGACATTTATGTGAAAATTGGCATCCACGGTGGACCAGGTGCCTTGGACTATCTTTCTCTGGAAATGCCCCCCCCCTCACCCTAACAGGGAAGCATCCATGGTCACAGTGGCCCTGGGCTGCGGAAGACAGAACAGTCAACACCAAAGATTTGTTTCTGGCTTCATCCATCATAGCATTTCTTTCTTGCAAAGATTTGAAAGGCGTATCATGTGGTCGAGTGGGTGGGTTACGATCGACCATTGTGATGAAAGGAGTCACTGTAATAGTCTCATGTGCAACCTCGCCAGTGGTACTAAGGTAATGGTTGCTGCCATAGAGCCCAATGGTTGTAGTACAAGGTGTGCTGGTACAAATGTCTGCAGGAGGAGGACTTGAATCTGGTTTATTATTTTTGAAAGCCTGTGAGGAGGAAGGGAAGCTTGACAGGACATTGTGTCGAAGATCGCTCCAATGAATTCCAGTGCTCTTGTTGAAGACATGTGTGATTTGTCCATGTTAACTGTGATACCTAGGTAAAGATCAAGGCCTTGAGTGTAAGAGACTGAGAATGAGAAGATTGCTGGTCGTGGTGGTAAGGAGCCAATCGTCTAGATATGGAAACACCTGGAATCCTTGTAGTCGGAGATGAGCTATTATGACTGCCATACATTTGGTGAACACTCTGGGGCTGTCGAGAGACCAGAGGGCAGCACCCTGAACTGATAATGATTGGCACCCAGCCAGAAGCGGAGAAATCTCCGGGAGCATTTGTCCATCTTTATGTGCTAATACGCTTCCTGGAGGTCTATAGAGCACATCCAGTTGTCCTTCCCCAGAAAGGGGAGAATAGACTGTACCATGACCATACGGAATTTTTGAGGTTTGATGAATTTGTTTAGTAAGCTGAGATCCAGGATTGGTATCCAGTCCCATGTCTTTATGGCACTAAAAATAACCTCGAACAAAAGCCGGATCCTCTTTGGTCTGGTGAGACTGGTTGGATGACTCCTTTTCTTAGTAGCTTTTCGATTTCTAAGGCTGCAGCCTCCCTCTGACCGGGTGGGACATCGGGGATTTGTTTTATGGGTCTGGGAGTGAGATCGAATGGGATATGATAGCCTCTGGATATTATTCTCTACACTCACGTATCCGTTGTTATGAGATGCCAGGCCTGTCTGTGCATGGAAAATCGACCCCGACTGCTTCCAGAGGAAAGCAGTTGGGCTGCTGTTCAGGAGAGCTGGAAGGGTTGGCCATTAAAGGAATCTCCAGCACCCTGGTTGTGCATACCCCCTCTGCCCCCGGGGGATTGCTCATCATGAGTGTCACGAAAAGATCCTTGGGACTTCTGAACCACAATTTTCCTCCCCTCCAATTCCTGAAGTAGGACCTCTGGGAGGGTGGAAAAATGTATGCCTACAGCAGACAAGGTCTTTCCATCCTTCTCACTATGTGAAAGTGTCTCTCTTCCTTTGGGACCAAAAAAGGAAGATTCATCAACAGGTCCACGAAGTAACACAAATGCATCCAAGCATGCCATCTCATAACGATGCCCGATGAGGCTGCTTGAGCTACCCCATCGGTAGTGTGAAAAAATCAAGCGCATCAAGGAGTTCAAAACTGATTCCAAGGTAGCTAGCTGAGAGGCAACAGTATCATACACCTCCTCAGGCAGTACGTCCTCCAAAGAGGTAGACATTTCTGAAATTAGGTCTCTCTGGAGGCAAGTAAAGTGTGCCAGGTAATTCAGCGACCGAATGGCAAAGGTCGCTGAAGCGTACGTCTGCTTCCCTTGTCTGTCCATAGCCTGAGACTCCCTGTTCAGGGGATGAACAGTGAAACTATCTTCCACCAGTTCCCTCTTGGTGGCCGCCGCCACAACCATGGAATCGACTACCAGCTGTTTGGACCAATTGGGTTGGCTTTCTGGAGTGGACAAAATTTCATCTGGCCTCCAGGGGACGGGTTCTATGTTGTCCGGGGCCTTCCATGCACGCTGCACATTAAGTCGCGTGAGCTCATCTGCAGGTGGGGGTCACCCAGGAAGTAGATGGCTGAGCATGGAAAGCCTGCAAGAACACTGATTCCACCGAAGAAGGGTTGGAGGGCTTCCAGTCTCCCCTCTGCTTGAGGATCTCGAAAATGCCTCCAAAAGAGACGTCTTCCAGGGGAGACCATGGGGACCCTTCTCCCTCATCGCTATCAGTGTATTCAGTGATGGATTCCTCAGGGGAATCAAGATGCTTCCTCTTGCAATGTTTCTTCCGGGGTGGCTCCCCAGTGGGATCTTCTGAGGAGGAGTCCGGAGAAAGGGTTCCTTTGAAGGGCAGGTCTTGCAGCTCCCGTGCTTGAGGTTTCAGAGTAGGACTTAGTCGGGAAAAGAAGGATATAGAGATGAGAAATAACTTTAGATGATGAAAACTCTCTAACAAACACTAAAGAGTAGAAATAACCACGATAACCCTAACACTTAGCTGAGAGAAGGCTTGGCACATTTGACAAGGAATACGGCAAACGAGATCTGGAGAGACTATGAGAGGGGCATTGTGGGTAGGTCTTAGCTGAGAGCTTTTGGCTGGTGCGAGCTTGGTACCGGCCATGTCGGTTCCAAGGACGGAACCAAAGTCCTAACATAAGATTTACAACATCAAATTGAAATATTTAGGAGTATGGATTCAAATGTATTCTGGTGTGGCAGCAAAGGATATGTGGGAAGGGACTACACAAAAGATAATACAAAAACTGAGAAAATGGAAGCTCTGTTATATAGATATCGATAGTAAGATACAAACAGTTAAAATGTTTCCAGTCCCTTTAGTCTTATACACAGGTCAGGCATACTTTTATCAACCAGAGTTGTGGATAGTAATTAAAAAAGAGCTAAGGGATTTTATCTAGGGGAGGGAGACAGCAAGAGGCAAGTGGAATAAGCTTATTCTTCCAACAGAACAGGGCAGGCTGGGATTACCCGATTTTAAGGGGTGTTTCAGAGCAACACAGTTACGGCTCTAATACACAGTACAAGCAGAAAACTATAATTCAAAGTGGAAAGAAATGATGATGAAACAGGAAAGCTCAAGAAGCAAAGAGACTGGGATTTTGGATGAAGACCTTTAAGGAGAATAACAATAATCATACAGAATATTATATTCATAAAGTAGCAGAAAGCATTCTAAGAACTAAACTAACACAGGAATGGAGAAAGGAGATTCTGCCGATAGGGATGAGTGCAATTAGGGATACAGACGATAGGCAAGAGGGGGCTGGAATTTATTGGGAAAACTGTCAAAAGAACCAAAGTACTGGGAGCAAATAACTAGAGGGGGAAAGGTAACAGAATGGGAAGATGCCAAGAACCTATTTTGGCTGCAGGTTAGAGATTGCCTTCCCTATCAAGGATTGATATCAGAATATAGGCAAAGAAAAAGAAATAGAGGTGTCCTAAATGAAATACCAACACTGGTAGGATTTTATTAGTGGAATCTAGAACATAAACTGCCCATTAAGAAAGGAATAATTAGTACAGCATATAAAATGTTGCATGATAATTATAAGAATCAATCAGAGGAGATTAGAAAGGACTGGGAAGATAAATTGGATAAGCAATTCACAAAGAAACAATGGGGAATATATGTATGTATGTCTCCCAAATATGCAACAATGTCTAGAAGATTTAGGATTTTTCCTTAGAGGTGTTTACATAGGTATTTTTATACCCCAAGTAGAAACCAAATTTTTTTTCTTCAAGTAGACAGGTAATGGAGATGTGATGGGGAAGAAACAGGTAACTGGCAACATATTTGTGTTGGCAGACTTTAAAGATTCCCTGCTCTGCCAGAGATGCTGGGTGAGCAAATTGATGTAACAAAGGAAATTATTTTTTTGAGCTATGATGCAGAATCAGAATTGCCTAGATGTAGTAAGGTCTTGCTGAGTCTAATTATGATGGCTGCCAAAAAAAGCAATTACTAGAAAATGGAAATAAAAGTATAAACCAACTTTACTAGAAGTAGCAAAGACAGTAACAAACATAAAACGATTGGAATTAGGATCTTTAAAAAAGGGCAGTAGCAAATTACATAGGAAAAAATGGTGATTGTGGGATCAATACATGCAGAGCAGGAAGGGGGTTTAAAAGGAGGCAGAATTTGAATGAGCTATGTAATGACTGACAGATAATGACTGGTTATATTATAAGTGATGTATAATGTTTGCAGCTACAGTTGTGTCAGCATGGTTTGTAATGTATAATGCTTGCAACTGAGATTGTGTCAGTATGGTTTATTTTCACTTATAGAAATGTAAGTTTGCCTATGTCATACATGATGATTTAATAAAGATGTTTCTTGTTTAAAAAGAGACACAATACCTGAAAATCAGAGTGGGGAAAGAATCAAGGCAAAGATGCTGCAATGGCAAGGTAAAAGGGGCAGCTTCCTCAGTTGTTAGTGGATCAGCTGGCACTGGTGAAAAGGTTCCCAGTAGTCCCATTTGTCCCTGCAAATAGCAGTCATTTAAGCAATAACAACCATGGCTGCTTAAATGGAAGTGTTCTTTGTTCATCCTCAAGACATGGTTCTTAAATGTAAATTTTAGCCTGAGGACTTCTCTGTGTTTCTTTTTTTGTTTTTATTTGGCCTCAAATGTGAGAAAAAGAGAGAGATTTTTGTTTCCTATGAATGGACTTTTTTGGGGGGTGGGGGGTGGGAGGGAGAGTTAATGTTAAACTGTCAAATTTGATCAGAGTTGCCAAAATGAGATTGCCTATGGTGCCAACCCATTTTGTTACAGTTATGGTCCAAGGACCCTTTTCAAGCCATAACCTGATCCCAAATGGCACAAACAGTTAACAAATGTGCAAAGTAAACATATACACAATAATTTTCAGACAAATAATTTTAGTCTGAATACAAGAAGAGTTCAGTAACACAGATAAGTTAACTTACAGTATTACTTAATAACAAGTTATGCTGCTAGCAGAAAGCCTGCATAGAAAACTGAAAGTAAAACACATCAGTATAAAAGCAGTATGTAATGTTATACAGAGTTTATTTAGACTATCATACAGCAGCTTTCAAAACTGTCACTTGATAGGCAACAAACCAACAGATTCCATGCCTTTAATTATTAAATACATTTAAGCCTTCATATCCAGTATCTTAGAAGAAGAAATACTTGAACCTGTTTCTTATGTGTTCAGACAGCTTGCTCCTAAATGTGCAGTAATTTGTAGCTTCTGGAAGTAAACTGATCCATACAGCAGGCTGTTTTTGAGAAACCTTTTCACCTAGTACAAGGCTGAATGCTGGCCCGGCATGTGTGAGGACTCCTTGGTTAACTGACTGCAGTCAGAACACTAGTGCTCTAGGGAAGAGCTTATGAGTGGGCAGTAACAAGAGAACAGCAGCTATAAACAGGGTAGCACTGGTAGTTACAGGCAGCCAAATGGCATTAGCAAGGGACAGGCAATGATGCTCCCCACAACTGTATTAATTAATAAACCTATACATTTTAAGAACTACATGCAGGAACTTATCATTGGATAAGTGGAAATTTACTGTTACCACTGTCACAGTCTAATTTGGAAATGAGTTTATTTATCCCAATGGCACTGGCAATTCCAGTGCCAGTAGGCTGGACAGCTTTAATTTGGATAGAATTACGAACAATGGAGACAGTATAACAACTGAAGGTTACATTCTGATCAAACCACATGCAAGTCATTTCTGCTGAGAGATCCGACATATTACTAGCCTTGTGGGTCTCAGATGACTGCATTACAGCACTGCAGTAACTTTTGTGAGGATTCCAAACATACTGACGCAAATTGTATTAGGACAACCATTTCCAGAGGTTACACAAATCCTTCTACGCAGTGTCTTGAAATCTGGCAATGAAAGGGACAACTCTTAACAATGATTAAACCATCTGTACATATAATGCAGTTTAGGGTTGGGAAACCTCGGGGAGACAGTTTACAAAGACGGAGAAATAAACTGAATACAGATCCCTGGGGCATTCATTTTTGAATTATTTACTTAATAACGATCAGGATCTGTGGATAGTGTCCCCTCCATACCTGTTAACTGTCCAGATTTATGACTCACATTTTTAGTCAGTTTCTCATAAAATTATAGTTTTCTGGCTAATCGATGACAAATCACTGAGGACTGAAATCAGAAAGTAATGGCAGACATTTGATTTTCAGACTTAATATCCTTCAGAAAATTCATGTTAATGCAAAACCTCTTATTCTATTGACAAAGTTTGTAAGACCAATATTTAAAAATCTCCCTATTTTTGTGTCTTTGTCTCTCCATTATAGATGGCTTTGTCCAGATTTCTTGCTCTAAAAGGTTGAGAGATATGGTCCCCTCCAATACTTTGCACCCGGCGCAGCTGTCCCCTTTGTCCCAGGGTCTATATTACATATTATATTACTGAAAAGATAGGTCTGCAAATGGCACTTGCATCGAAAATACAAATGGAGAAGGTCTAGCTAGTAAAAAGATGCATACAGAAAAGCAGTAAGCTGAGGTAAGGACTGCGTTGCATGCCTGCACAGCACACAAGATCAAAGGAAGGAGGAAGGCACGCTACTGTCAAGTCTTTTTTTAACATCTGGCTTCAGACTCCTATGCCTGCTCTGAACTCCAGGGCCTACCTGGCTGAATTGGATTGTTGTTACTAACCCTTCGCCATTATAGAATCACATCAAAAGACTGTATAACAGAAGGAAGAGAATAATGTAAAAAAATAGAAGGTGTAGCACACAGCAGGATAAATGCACTCTCATCAAACTAAACAAACAACTCAGAGGACAAATAAAGTCTACCAAAGGCAAATTTGAGGTAAATTTGAACTTCAAGCTAAGGACAACCACAAGGCTTTCTTAAGCTATGTCTTCAGCTTCAAAGGCAATATACAATTCTGTGCAGAGCTCATTGTAAATGGAGCCACTTATACTGAGACAGAAGATGTAGTAAACTTACTGGCATATAAACTCAGCTCCAACTTTACCCCTTTCTCCCACTCAGCCTCTCCTCAAGAAATACCACCAAGTATAACTCCCATTACCATACCTCTCAACCGTACAGATTTTCGTCTCATATTTTGGGTCCGTTTGTCATAAAATTGTGTTTATCTGGCAAATCACTGAGGGGTGAAGTTAGAAAATATTGGCAGACATTTGAGTTTCAGATTCCATACCCTTCAGAAAATTCTTGCTAATAAAAAAATATTGTTCTATCAATTTTCTAAGTTTATAAGAGTAACATTTAAAAAGTGTCCCTATTTTTTGGGCCTTTGTCTCTCCATTATAGATGGCTTTGTCCAGATTTCTTGCTCTAAGAGGTTGAGAGGTATGCCCCCTCCTATCACTAGGAAACGGGTCCTCAATGCTTGCTCTAAGGCTAACAACACTGCATTGATGGGCCCAGACAATATCGCAAGCTGCATTCTAAATACCATGAAACATAACCAAACAGACCCTCTGGAATCACTATTTCCAAACAGACTTTGTGCCTCACAAATGCAGAACAGTTAACAGTCAACCCTCTGCACAAAGACAGGCTGTCTACAGACCCTGGGAACTAAAGACCATCATGTCTCACTATTCTCATACTCACAAGTCGTGGAAAGAATTATGATATAAATCTGGGGTCTGAAACATGCGGCCCACAAAGGGGTTTTCTGCGGCCCATGATTACTTGCTGTGGTATCTGGTTTTTTTTTTTTTTTAATTAGTACGACATATGTCATACAGTACATCCTGCGTTGTGTTCTAATAGCGAATCCTGTCACCAAACGTGCATAATACATTGGAGATGCAATTGCAGGCTGCAGTCAGGTGTTTTGTTCCTCCTCCTCCAGTTGCATATCTCCTTTGAATTAGGCATGCTTGGACTGTTGATTTGTCCGTCCATAAAAAAGTGGAGTGGCTATGAAGGGGTCTTTGCTGACATCTATTCCTGCTTCTGAAAACTCATTTAAAACCGACTGAAGCTCAAGCAGTGTGATCTGTTCCTCATTAAAGGTGTGGTTTTCTAGTGCTTGTGCATATCTGACATACTGCTGAAGGGATCAGTGGGGAAATGTTAGCGCTTATGCATACTTAAACTTACTGATGACGGAATCGGTAGGGTAGGTGAAGTGTTTTATTTTGGTGCTTGGCTTGTGCATGCGATGACAAACTGCTGAAGTGATCGCTGGGCAAAATAATGTATTTTCTCTCATTTTAGTAGTGCTTGTGCATACTTAAACATGCTGATGAAGGGATTAGTGGGGGAAGTGTTTTCATTTGGTGTTTGTGCACATCTGAACATACTGAAGAGATTGCTTGGAGAAATGTTTCATTTTGGTGCATGTGGAAGTTTGGACAAACTGCTGAAGTGATTGCTGGGAAAGTAATGTAATTTGTGTCATTTTAGTAGTGCTTGTGCATATTTAAACATACTGATGAAGGGATCGGTAGGGGAAGTATGTTTCATTTTGGTGCTTGTGCATACTTCAACAAGCTACTGAAGGGTTTGCTGGGATAAATAATTATTTTGTGTGTCAGTGAAGTGTTTGTGCAACTTGGACAAACTATTGAAGGGATGGCGGTGGGCAAGTTCATGATTTGCAACTCAGATATGAAATGAAGCACCACATTTTACAAGGAATGTGTGGACAGCGTCGATACTGGATTGTGAATTGCAACAAAGCGCACAATTCAGGAATATGGATCAAGTCCTGGAGTTGTTGCATCATGAACTATTGCTTACCTAAAAAACTCCAGATACAGAGAACCCTACGTAACTGATATCCCCTTGCACTACCCAGGATTCACAAATGTATGAGTGATGGAGTAAAATGAGTACCGCAACCTGAAATCTTACTAATTTATTTATTGACGTTTGATTACCAGGAATGTCTGAATTGGTAGGTGCCCATTATGTCTGCGGACTGCACCAGCTGCTGCATTTCTTTGTTCCTGGTGGTTTACATGGCTGTCTTAGGGAACTCAGGATAGTGTGGGTTAATTACCCAAAGATCAGTGTGTGTGTGTGTGTGTGTGTGTGTGTGTGTGTGTGTGTGTGTGTGTGTGTGTGTGTGTGTGTGTCTGTGTGTGAGACTAACAAAATTTTATAATATCAATTAAAAATTAGAGGTCATTTTTGTGGGACGAATGGAACTGAGAAAGAGAATACTTATTTATAATTTGTGGTCATCATCTATTACTTAACATGAAGTGTTTGTTTCAGTATTAGAAAATTTTAAAACCAATCTAATTTTCTTTCTATGTGTCATGCTGCCAATCCAGATATCTGGAACTTTGCAAATAATTCTACATCATTTGTGAATATTGATATGATTTATACAGAACTTTATGTTATGTACTGAGCTTCAAGAATGTAACCACAGCATACCCTGCTGGAACATGGAAGATTAACTTGCAAAACTTAAGAATAGTTGAAGTTGTGAGCCTGCTGTATGACTTACTGCTTAGATACAAATCTTTAAATATGGACAACTGTTACTTACAAGAGTGCATTTGGAGGGGCATTGTGCCCAAAGGACTACGTATTTATAAGTACCCAAACAATGTTAAAGAGGGCAGTGAGTTCCATAAAGAACTTAAGATTTTTAACCATTGTGGCTTGGATATATTGCGGGCCATCATTAAAAATAACGAAGAAATGGACATATTACTTAATGATATAGAAAAAATTAATAATATCACTAATGATTTATTTACTGTGAAAGAAGAAAGACTAAAATATTTGAATGTGAAAGGAAAGACTGATGAAAAGTGTAAATTTTTATTTAAGAGGAAATGTAAGAAGCTTGACAGGGACATTAAAGAATATAGGGGAGAACGATGTTACCCTAAACCAAAAAACAATTTTAAGCACCAGTACAGGAACCACATCGAGCACATGGGTGAAGATTTACAGGGAGAAGATTTGGATAACAGAGAATGGGGTTATGGAGGGGGCCATAGCAATTATCCTTTTGGGGAAGCAACGGGGGCATACGACTTGAACGACCCTTTGGATTTTCCTACACTGATGAGATCCAAGACAATAAAACAATGAACACCAGTCAATTACTACCCCAACAGGGGGGAATACAAGAACAGGAGGAGATATTAACCCTGGTTAGCCCGACTCGTAGTTTGATACAAGACAAAGGTATAGTATTCAAGGGGTACAGGCATAAGTACCACAATTTCAGTATATATAATTACAGTAGCCTGGACATCGACTGCACATACTTTAATTTGTTTAGTAGAAGTTTGTACCTAGCAACAGAAGCCAAATCACGAACATCTTGAATGACTTAAAATTATTTTTGAGAAAAAAGAACTTAGAATTGTTAATGCAGCACAAAGGGGGGGGGGATATTAATTTGATTAAGTGAAAAAGTATTTACAATACACCCCTTCACCCCCAGTTAAAAAACTTTGAAATTCAGGTACAAAGGGAACTTCGACAGGGTCTCAATAAGAAAAGAAGAAAATACAATTTGAATAAGGAAGAACATGCCCTCCTGGATTCTTTAAGGAATAACCATCAAGTCAGAGTTATGAAACCTGACAAGGGGGAGGGGGAATTGTCCTTATGGACAGTATCAGATATTCAGGCAAGATGTTAGATATGTTAAACAACACAGACAGATATTCCAGAGTCTCCTGTAACGAGATTAATATAGCCCATAGGAAGATTGATTTCATTCTTAAAGAACTGGTTGAAGAAGATATGGTTAGTCAAGATATCTACCACTATTTAATTATGGACAAACCAATAGTACCTTTTTGGTATACCCAAGGTCCACAAGGATGTGGATAACCCACCACTCAGACCAATTGTGGCAGCCACAAGGTCTAAAACCTATCCCTTGGCCGAATTTTTGGACTTAAGGTTAAAAAGTGTTTAGTCTGAGCAGGCAGGCATTCTGAAGGACTCTTGGGATTTTTTGAGAAGTATTAATAATGATCTATATAGTGACAAACTCATCTTTGTTACTTTAGATATCCAGAATTTATTCAATGTTATTCCTCACAAGTTAGGGTTAGAATGGTTATAGGAGGCCCTTAGAACCAAAGGAAGTTTTGACGAAAATAGTATTTTGGTGTTTATGGACTTAATGGATTTGGTATTAAGACAATTTTCTGTATTTCTAGGGTGAGTTTTTTAGGCAGTCAAGTGGAGTAGCCATGGGGGCCAGTTGTACCCCCATGAATGCAAACTTGGTATTGTCTATTTGGGAAGAGCAGTTTATTTTTCACTCTGTATATTCTAAATATTGGAAATACTATCGACGTTGCTTGGACAATATTTGTATATTTTTGATTGGACCTGAGGAGAAATTAACAGAATTTATTGAGTATGTCAATAATACTACTGACTTCCTTAAATTTACCCATAGTTTTTCTAGGGAACACTTGCAATATTTGGATGTGATGATAGAAAAGATACCTGAAGTTAGAAAATTTAAGTCTAATGTTTACAGAAAAGCGACTTTTTCAAACTCCTACTTGTTTTACACCCATCCTTTCAAACAAAAAAAAAAGAAATTTTGAAAGGGCAGTTCATCAGGAGTAGTAGGATGATGTCCCTGGACAGTGATTTCGACATATAAAGTAAGAAACTTATAAATATGTTCTTGGAAAGAAATTACCCCCTTGTTTTAATAGAAGAAGTAATGAATGAAATAAACAATGATGGGGGGATTTAGTCCTATTTTAGGGGTATTGAAACACACTGTAATTAATATAGAGAATACCCCAATCCCAGACACAAACTGGAGTAGTAATTTCATTTTGAATTTCAGTAGTGACACTTATTTGGTTAAAGATATTATTTCCAGAAATTAGGGGAAGTTTGGGGACTATTCTGACTTGGATTTGTTATTCAAGGACCAACTAAAATTTACTTATAGGAAGGGGAAAAATATCAAGGAAATGCTAGAATATTGAAAACCAATGCAGGGTATGCAGAAGAAAGGCACTTTTAAGTGTGTGGCTTGTTTTCAATGCTCACATGTTATACAGGGGGAGAGTGTGTACTTAATGGACAGGAACACAAAGTTAGAAACCAATGCATTCTCCAACTGTGACACCACGGGGGTCATATATATTGCCATTTGTAAACCCTGTGGAGCCTTCTATATAGGGAAGAACACTAGGATGTTTAAGATGTGAATATACGAACATCTCTACGACATTAGTAAGCAAGACACCAACAATGCACTATACAGACACACTACATTTTGTAAAGACGCAATTTTTGTTTTTTTTTTTGTCATAAAAAAAGTAGAACAGGACCCTCGAGGTGATCCCTGGGAGACAACTATAGAGTATAGGGAGCTATTTTGGCAGTTGAGTTTGGAGACTAACAGCAAATCAGGCTTGAATGACTACATTTTTTTAGCCCCTGCCCTCAAACTTAGATCTGCTAAACTACAATGTTTTTATTTAGCATTATTTCTGGATCAGTAGATGGCAGTGTTCTACAAGTCTATCACAGTGGTTTGTTCTAACACAATTTAAAATTTTGGTGTAACACATCTAATTTATTTATTTCTATATTATTATATTTGATGGCCTGCATTTCATGTATTTGCATATTAATTATGTGAGTCATTGTTTTTAAAATTTATTGTAATAAGTGATTATTTAGTTCAGGATGTTTTTATTGTTGCACTTTGAATGCAATACATTCAATTACATTAAATGTTTTAATTGGTCAATTGTTTTGTTAATGGGGAAGGAGGGTATTTAATGAGATTACTAGCTTGTGTAACTATTCATTCTGATGAAGTCTAAGGAAGAAATCGCAAGTTATTGTTTTGTAGTGTTAAATAAATTGTTTTGGTTCACTGACATGAAGAGGTGTTTTGTTTGCTGGTTCTGCAAATGCTTTGGTTTGTGGTGATTTTGGTACTGTTTTCAAAGCACTCTTTCCTTCTCAGTTGTGGTTAATAGTTGAAGTTAAGTTACTTTATAGCTGGGCAATAAACAAGAGATGTTATCACTCAATTTCCAATTTAGAAGCAGACACAATGTCTAGCGCTAGAAGTTTTTGTATTGTCTTGAAAGAAAAAGAATTACTAGGTTTAAAATGTAAAGTGTTTTACTGTTTTGGTTTAAAATGTAAAGTGTTTTACTGTTTTATGAGTTCCAGGATCTGCAAACATCTGGAGAGATATGTATTTTTAACACAGAGATGTTAAGTTGTATTAGTTTCTGTTTTAGCCTGGGAACTGAAGTCGGGTGACAAAAAGTGATGTCATCCAGGCTAATCCAGCAGTAAAATGTGATATTGATTTAAGAACTCTCTCAGAGAAAGACCATGCATTTTGTACTTTGTCTTGGACCTAGCAAAAACATCCACTCATCATCAACGTCTACACTTGCCTAGACGTAGGGCATAGTATCTCTTTTAGAAATGGTTAGGTATCTAGTAAAGATTAGTTTAGAGGTTTTCTTTATTTATTTGAGACTGTCCTACAATGTTGTTTTAAAATATTTCCTGTGATTTTGAACTCTGAAGTAGCTGTGTCTGTTTTCTGAGTATTGTCTTGTTCTTTTATTATTTATTATTAAATATATTTAAACCTATCTTTGTGGCTTATATTTGTGAGACATATTTAAGCTGTTAGAGTACTTGCATATTCATTTGGTGACACTGTACAGGCTACTCCTAATAGCCTGGCGCTTGATCAAAACTACCATTTGGATTATTAGTAACATTGCACAGTAGGATTGGACACCCTTTGTTAAGGGCCTAGAGTAGCTGATAAGAGTGGTTTGGTGGCAGTGATAACTGCCTTATGGTCTGGGCAGAAGGGGGCATAGCTATTAAACCTGTGCCAGCCTTTCCCAGGTGTGTGTGTGTGTGTGTGTCTGTATATAAATCAAATCTCAGAGTGTGTGTGTGTGTGTGTGTGTGTGTGTGTGTGTGTGTGTGTGTGTGTGTGTGTGTGTGTGTGTGTGTCAGCTACTTGGGCAGGGACACGAAGCACTGGTTGGACAGAGAGGGTGCTGGAGGTTTTAGCTTGACCACTTAGCTGAGATCTTAACCCTATAGCTGTGACAGTGAGGAGTCTTATTCAGGATATGGGGAAAGAGGGAGAACCCAGCCCCAGACTGACTGTGATCTCTGTGTGCTCTTAAGTGAAATTGCACTTTGGTGTGTGTGAATACTAGTCATCCTCCCAATGTGTACATCTCCTAGCTGTTGCCAGTGATGAGGACTGAGGCTCCTTGATTACTGGGCCAGTGCAGGGACGTCACATATTAATTTTTATTCTCCCCCCACCGAAAACTCAAGCTAGTTTTTCAAGTGACCCTTGAGAAACATTGTTTGAGAGGGTTGAGCCTATCTGGGACTAACTTACCCATTCCCTGTCTTGACAGCCCATCTGTATTGGCATTGTTAACCCCACTGCAGTGCTGCACTGTCATATCATATACTTGCAACCCTAGGCTCCACCTTAGTAACTTGGCATTTTGCTGGCTGGCTTGATGAAGTCACATCAATGGATTCTGGTCTGTAACTACAGTGAATTTCCTTCCATACAGAGAAGGCTGAAGTTTCTGCAGTGCCCACACTATGGTTAGGCATTCCATTCCTTTTCTACAGCTGCTTAGTATTCCTCCCAGGGTTGGAGCCTATTACGGAGCATACCATTGGGTGCTCTTCTCCCTCTGAGGAAACCTGGCTAAGTACAGCCCCTACTCCATGGTTTGAAGCATCCACCTGCACAACACATTCTTTGCTGTAATCTGGACTGGCTAACACATGGGGTCCTCTCAAAGCTCCTTTAAGCTTCTGGAATGCATGCTCACATGTTGGGGTCCACACTACCTTATCGGGCTTGTTTTTCCTTGTCAGGTCTGTGAAGGGAGAAACTACGGTACTATAATTGGGGACAAACATTCTGTAGTACCCTGCTATCCATAAGAATGCCCTCATCTGCTTTTTGGTAATGTGCAGGCCATGCTTGAATGGATTTCACTATGGCAGGTTCTGGACTGATCTTACCACTCCCCACACTGCATCCCAGGTAGGAGCTACCCACCTGACATTTGCTGTGGTTAATGGTCAGCCCTGCCCTCTGTAGTCTGCCCAGCACCTCACTGACATGCTGAAGTTGGTCTTGTCCTGAATGGCTGTAGATGGCAATATGAACTAGGTAAGCTACGGCAAAATATCTTGCTCCTGCTAGGATATGATCTACCAGCCTCTGGAAAGCTATTGAGGCATTTTTCATCCCAAAGGGCATCTTCTTGAACTCATACAAGTCAAAAGGAGTCAAAAAGGCTGACCTCTCTCAAGCACTGGGAGGCAAGGGCACCTACCAGTAATCTTTGGTAAGATCAATAGTGGTAAGATACTTAGCCCCACCCAGCTGCTCTAGGGCTTCATCTATCCTAGGCATGATGTAGGCATCTGACTCTGTGTGACTATTTAATTTCCTGTGGTCCACACAGAACCTAGTGCTGCCCATCCTTCTTCAGTACCAGCATGACTGGATAGTCCCAGGGACTGCTGGACTCCTGAATTACCCCTAGTTCCAACATTTCCTGTATCTCCTCCCACAGAGTCTGTTTGACTCTTTCAGGTGCCCTATAAGGGCTGCTTAATAGGAGTTTGGCCTCCTGTATCCACCTGGTGCTGCACCAGGTGGGTGCACCCTGGTTTCCCAGTGAACATGTCCCCAAACTCCTGTAACACTGCCCGCATTTCTCAAACCTGGGTAGGGGATATCTGCTGGGACATTGCTACTCCTTCCACTGAGGTATCAGTCCGAGCCTTACTAAGGAGATAGATCCCCTCAGACTCCTCCTGCCATCCACTGCAAATACGCAGCACAAGGGCCACCCTATCATGGTAAGGTTTCATCATGTTGACATGGTACAGTTTGTGCCTCTGCCACCTGCCTAGCAGTCTTACCATGTAGTTAACATCAATGACCTTCCTTACCACCTTGTAGGGTCCCTCCCAAGCCACCTGCAGCTTTTTGTGTCTGACAGAAATGAGAACCATTACCTGCTGCCCTACAGCATACTCTCTACCGCGAGTGTTCCTGTCATACCAGACCTTTTTCTGCTGTTGGGCTTCTGCCAGGTTCTCCTGGGCCAAGCCCATGTGTTCCCTCAGCCTTGTCCTGAGGTTTAGGACATATGCCATAACAGACACCTTGTGGGGATTCACACACACCCTCCCACTCATCTCAAATCAAATCTAGAAGTCCTCTCATCCTGTGCCCATAAAACTCAAAGGGTGAATAAACCTGTGGATTCGTGGGGAACCTGTTTGTAAGCAAACAGATGGGGCAAATATTTGCCCACTCCCTCATGAACTGGTCTGCAAATGCCTGTAGCATTGTCTTTGAGTGCAGAGTTTAACCTCTCAACAAGACCATTAGTCTGGGGATGGTCTTCAGGTGCTTCACCCCACAGTACTTCCACAGACAAGCCAGCAGGTCGGACATGAAATTGGCACCTCTGTCAATCAGTATTTCTTTTGGAAAACCTACCCTGATGAAAATTTTTAACAAAGCATTTGCCACATTTTCTGCCTCAATGGAGGACAGAGCCACTGTCTCAGGGTATCTGGTAGCATAATCGACTATCACTAGGATATACGTTTTCCCTGTGGAAATTGTAAGTACTCAGAAGCCCCATAATATCCATAGCTACCCTCTGAAATGGCTCCTCAATCACAGGTAAAGGCATCAAAGGAGCTCTCACCTTGTCTCTTGCCTTGCCTACCTTTTGGCACTGCTCAAAGGTCCTGCAGTACCCTGTTACATCTCTGGAAATCCCAGGCCAATAGAAGTTCTGCATAATATGTCTCTTTGTACATTTTATGCCCATATGACCTGCAAAGGGAATATCATGGGCTATGGGCACTACCAACTGCTGTATTCTCTCACCCTCTAGCCCTCCCTCAGGGGTCCACTCTCTGTACAGTAACCCTTTGTCCCAGTATACAGATTCACTCTTCCCTTGAGAATCAGGTGCCTCATTAGCTACCTCCCTCAGGCCTTGTAATGTAGGATCTGAGAGCTGAGCCTGTCTCAGCTCTCTCTTTGTAACCCTTCCCAGCTCCCCTTCCACAAGAAATCTGATATTCTCTGACAGTGGTGCCTCACTTTCAGCCTGGGTACTACTATTCACCTCTGCCCTTGCAGTCACTCTGTCCAAGGGAGCATCAGTACCCACAAGCAGCTGTGGCTCACCTTCCTTCTCACTGCTACAAGGTAGCTCCCTCCCTGAAGTAACCACCTCACCAGTCCTGGCTGCAAGTGCACGGTCTGTCTGGGTCTCAACCCAGACAGACCACACACCTGCAGCCAGGACTGCAAGTGTGTGGCCCTGGGTGCAAGTGTGCGGTCTGTCTGGGTCTCCCCCAGGCTACCAGATCCACATACTTGTCTCCAAGCCTGACTGTGTGTAACTGCATGCACACACGGTACTGCATTATCAAAATCATTCTCTATCAGGACATCTGCAGGGATATCTTCAAACACACCTACTTGCTGGCTCTTTCTTTTCCACCCTTTCAGTCAAGGTGAACCCTAGCCAAAGGTAATTGGAATTAAGTCCTTCCAAAAGCTCTGACAGGAGTAGACTGCCCAAGCAAGTACTGCTCCTCTGTAACCACTGCAGGCTTCACAATGGTTAGGTGAGAGGTTGTGTCTCTCTTAGCAGTGGCCTCTTTTCTATCCACTAAGTTAGGATGTAACCTCTTGTGGTAGTTTGGTACCCTTGTCTCGAGACAACTTACTGCTGGCATTTTGTCATTCCCACTTACTGCCTCTCCCACCTTTTGTTCCCCACCTTTCCTCCATGGACATCTATATGCTACATGGCCTCACTGGTTGCATTTAAAACATTTAATTCTTGGTCCTGGATGTGTACCTAGTGGCTGCCCCTGCTACTGGTGGACTCTGTTGGGGCATATTGACCTAAACATCATGTTTTATCTTTCTAAAGATTTTAATCTTAAAATGATAGAGATGGATACATGCTCGTTCAATCCCAAGTGGTTAGTCACGTTTAGCCATAACTGCCAATATAATTCCTTCTTTTCTAACATAATTGTCCAAGGTCCACCCCTATCTTTCCCTTTAACTTGTTCAAGGATGGTAAACTTAAACCAATGTTTGTTATTCAGACCTATGTGTTTGTACAACGCGTTGTTGGTCGTGTTTTTCTTTATGTCATAGTGTTTATAAATACATTCCTTTAATGACTTTTTGGTCTTTCCTACATAAAATGCAACACATGCTTGACATAAAGCAATATATACCACCCCTCTCGAAGTACAATCATATCTGTTATTAATCTGTGTTCTCTGTCCATTAACGTTAATACTATTACCTAACAAAATGCATTTACAATAATTACTTCATCCACAGCAATGCATCCCACAATAACTGGTCTCTCTAAAATGTTTTTCAGGGTCAATCCATTCCTATACATAATACAAGAATACTTATCTAACTTTGCCCATATACTTGATTCTTCCATCAAGAATGCCCAATTTTTTATCCATATAGTTTTAATTCTTTCACTCTCTAAACTAAAAGTTGTTACTCCTCCACATTTAAATTTTTCTAAGATTTTTTTCAGGAGTATTAAGTCCACCATGCTCCCATCCCTCACTTCCACCAAGCAGTGGTTGGTAGAACCCCCCATTTCTTTTCTCTACAACTTCCTTTACAACACTGTCAATCAACTTAGGGGGGTACCCTTTATTCAAGAACATGTTTTTTAATGTGTTACATTCTTTTAGAAAGTCTTTTGTTCTCATCACCATTTGGGCTGCTCTAACATATTGCCCTTTTATTATTGATTTTTTTCTGGGCTGCTGGATGTGCACTGCTATAATGTAACAGCCCATTCGAAAATGTGGGTTTCCTAAAAATGGACGTCACATATTTATGTTCCTCATTATCCTTTTCTAATAACACATCAAGATAGGAAATCCTTACTTTTTCTATCTGAAATGTAAATCTCAAAAAAGTGGTAGACTCGTTTATACACTCATGGAAACTTCTCAGTTTCAGTTCACTCCCTTTCCATAAAATAAAAATATTGTCCAGGTTTCATATTATATTTTTAAGAAACCACTAAATTCACTATTCAAAATAAACTTCCTTTCCGAATTTTTCATTACAATATTAGCTAAAAGCGCACTACAGCTTGCCCCCATCATACTATCTACCTTCAAAAAGGATAAAATTATTTTTAAGACCAATTCTAATAGTTCCTAGTAAAGATTAACTTGTGACTGAGCCACATGGTGAATAATTAAAAATTCACAGAAGCAATTGATTCCTTCTTCATGAGGAATCACTGTATACAAGTCTTTTACGTCAATGGTTACTAACATACCTTCCACTTCATATTCTACGTTGTTCATTTTAAGAAAATCCCAGGAATCCCTACAAATTTGTCTTTCTTTTGCCTCTAGGTACTTTAATTTTATGTCCAAAAACTTGGCACATGCACTTAAGGACCCCCCTAGCACCCACAACTGGTCTCACAGGGGGATCACTTAAATTTTTATGTATTTTTGGGATTCCAAACGTGTTAGGGATAACTGGGAAACTCACATTCAGAAAGTTTAATTCTTTGTGATTGGTTAGTAATAAGCTGACATAGCAAATGGAGGGGGATTTAAACATTATGTCCTGAATGTTTTTACTATCTGAGGAAGTCTTGAACTTAAGATGAAAGCGCTTATCCTGTGCAATTGATTTTATTTTTGGTTTAAAATTTGATAATAAAGGCTTTGTTCCTGCTGAAAATTTGTGGATCCTCTATAAATTGTGGAAGAAATTTACTGACATTTTTTGCATCTGGGGTTCAGTTACTCTCTTCTCCATTACCTCCATGACTCTGGCAAAGGGTCAGCATCTCCTTTTCATGTTGCCTCTGCCTCTTCTTCTCCTCAGCCTCTAGACGTCTCATTTTCTCATCTTCCTCAGCCTCTAAATGCCTCCATCTCTCTGCTGCTTCTATTTCCAAACGCTTGGCCTCCAGCTCAAGTTCTCTAACTCCAGATGGATTTTAAGTCCTCTGTGGAAAGGTTGAGCTGTCCACTTTCAGAGAATTGTACATCTCAGAGGCCAGCCTGGTTGTCCTCCTGATCGTTGGCCTGCGATGCAGCTGTGCCCAAAGCTACAATAATGTCTGCCTTAGTCAGGTAAGCATGCACCAGTCCTTTAGCCTGGAACATCTCAGCCAACTGGCTCTTTGTGAGCTAGCCATAATCCTCTGCTGACATGCTGCCTGCTGCCCCTGACTAACTAAGCTATCAAATAAAAAAATAAAACAATTGTGATGTGAAACTCTGAATGCCCACTGTGTGGCTGATTGAAAGTACAAATCCTTTCAGTGACCACTGTACACAGGCTACAGGAATTCAATATCCACACCACTAAAAGCCAATTAATATGTGATGTGGCTATCTCACCACTGTCAACCAATTAAAGGACCACTACGGGCAAATGATGAAGAAAACATATATTTTTTATCTTGTCATGATTTACTACACCTCCCAAAGCTGCCTGCAGCAAAATAAGTACTCATTCCTAATTTTATTTGGTTTTTACTCTTGTCTGCCCTCATGGGGGCAGACATCATGATTCCTTTGGAAAGCTAAATCTGTCCCATAATGCACAGACTGAGAACAAATAGCCCTACCATTTGCTGTCAGACTAGACTTCCATTCACTGAGAATGGAACACCTGAAAAAAAACTGCCAAGTTTGAGAGTCTGCAGCTCATGTGTCATTGACTGGTATGCGCTGAGTTTTACAAATGTTGTTCCTACTGATGTACTACACATTCTCTGAAAGAAACTTGCAAAAGTGTCAACAAATTATTGAGATAAACAAGACTTTTCACAAGGAGCAGTTTTGCAAGTTTCAGTTCCTGGCCAGGTTACTCCTCCCATCTCCCCTCCTTCAGTGGGCTACAGTCTCACATTTCCAGCTTTACTAGATTCAACTATTTAGTCAGCTTCGCATGACAATAGACATAAAAAAAATCACAGCCTGGTGTGCCACTAACTCCGTTCCCTTGTATGTCTCTTCACTTCTGAATGGCATTTCCCAGGAATAAAAAAATAAATAATAAAAAAAAAGCAAATGCATCAGTCCAGAGTTTAGGCCAGTCTATCCATTTTTTAAAATGTGCACAGTAAAATATTCAAATTGTAATGCATTTTGGCTGCTGACATTGTTATCTTTACATAGTTATTCTCTTATAGTATAACCTGAACTTATGGTATTTAATGATCAATTTTACAACAGTTCTCAGTTTCTTAACAATGACCTCCCAAAGCCTCTGATGTGACCTAGTACTTTTTCTTACTATTGCTTTATCTAGTTTGTCTTGGTTGTATGCCTGTAGCATGTCTCTCATCCTCTCAGCAACAGACTCCTGGAGAAAACTTCAAAAGCAAGATACTTGTATTAAAGGAGTAGCAGCAGCTGTAGCAGTGATACCACACTCCAAAACAATGCACATAGTACTGACAAACACAGGGGAATGTATATGTGTGAATCAAGCAGTGATTAAATTGCTAGGGACTTCGCTGAGCACAATTTTACTCTTAATCTCTCCATTTCATAATCCATAATATTTGCACCACACTTAGAAAGGCACATCTCCACCTTCCACAAACACAGCTACCCACACCCACACAACATACCAGTCAAATTTAAGGCTTTTCCCACCTCTCTGCAAAACACTGCTGTAATGGCCTTGGCAAACAAATGAAAATGATTGATGGGTGTTGGTTCAGGGCTCCCACCCATATCCCTCAACAGTACAGATTTTTGCAGAAAGTCCAGATTCTTTGCCTGTTTTTCATAAAATTGCAGTTTTCTGTCAAATCAGTGGCAAATCATTGAACACTGAAATCAGAAAGTTGACAGGCATTTGACTTTCAGACTTCATATCCTTAAGAAAATTCACTCTAATGCAAAACTTGTTTATCAGCTTTCTAAGTTTGTAAGTGCAATATTTATAAATTGTCCCAATTTTTGGGCCTTTGTCCCCAATTATTTATGGCCTTGTCCAGATTTCTTGTTCTATGATGTTGAGAGGTATGCTGCCATCCCTTCCTACTGGAGCCAGTCCACTGCACTTGCACAAGTGTCCCCCTCTGCAGGGCAGCAAGCAGGTATCAGTGCAGATTTGCTTTATAGTTCTTTTACACCACACACACACACACACACACACACACACACACACACACACACACACACACACACACACACACAGAGTAAATCTTGTTGTCCATGTTATTTATTCTTTTCCTTGGTTTCATTTCTCTTACTTGTAATGTTGCTTTCACTCTTTTTTTCTCCTGCTTTCCATATTTACCCTAATTATTACTTCTAACAAATACTTTTTCTCACTCTTTCTTCTCTTCCCCTCCTCCTCTTTATCCACTATTTGAACTTTTCCACTCTGACATTTGCTTTATGAGTAAATAATGAACTGTCACCCTTATAATGTACATTTCAATGCTACATAATATTGTATTTAGTCTAACAATAGGTTCATAGGTAGGTACTAGGCTATCGGCCCAAGGGCCTAAGTAAACCTAGCCAACAAGGTTCCCTGGCTTATGCCACCCAAGAAAGTTATTTTCCTGTGTCACTGTCGAGCAGAGCCACAGAAGTGATTCCCGGGGTATATTTCCTATTTTCTATCCACTCAAAGATTTTTCTTGAAAAGTACTAATGAGGAACTTTGCTTCACATAGATGGGTAGCTTGTTCCAGAGTATGGGAAGTCTCTGGGACAGGAATCTATCCTCTCAAGCATGTCCTGTTTATTGTGGAGACAAGGTTTAGGTCCCTAGAGTGTGTAGCTCGGAGGGATTGGGATTTCTTTAGGTGTAGCATGTCCAACAGCTCTGGGTTTGGCATAGCTTTATATGTTAGGCAGAAATCACCTCGGAGTAGGCGATATGCTATGGAGTAAAGCTGGAGTTTTTTGAGATGGTCAGTATAGGGCATCTGCTTGAGGCCAGTAATCGTCTTTGTGAGGTACTTCTGTGGCCTTTCCAGCTGCTGCAGATGTCTTGAGAGATACATTCCAAAAGGGGCGTTGTACTCTATAATGGGTCGGAGTGTCGAGTAGAGGGGAACAATGACCTCTTTTTTCCTGGATGAGAACTCTTTTGTGATGAGGTGTGCCATGCAGAAGGACCTCCTGACTACTGTGGCGATGTGATTATCAAAGGAGAGACTACTGTCGACCTGGGTCCCAAGGTCTCTTATTACACATCCGGTGTTAAGTAGACTGCTGCCTATGTGGTAGTTTATGGGTACAGAGTTTTTACCAAAGGGGATGACAATGCACTTTTTGGCATTGAGCTTGCACTTTTTGGCATTGAGCTTGAGGCCATGGCTCTGACACCAGGCATCTGTCTCATTGAGGCCCTTCTGTAGGATGTCCACATTATTTGTGGACTCGACTATGGCTCCTAGTTTGCAGTCATATGCGAACTTTGTTAGCCAGAGGCCTTCTGTGTTAGCCTGTACTTCAGAGAAGTAGATACCAAACAGGAGAGATCCCAGGAATGAACCCTGTGGTAATCCACTTGCCACTGGTTTGATGTCATATTTGGAGTCTGCAACTTTAACAGTGTGGGTTCTGTCAGTGAGCCAGTTGGCAACCCATCTTGTGACATAGGGATTTATACCTAGTTTAGTGAGTTTAGCAATAATTCCAGAATGGGGGATGGTGTCAAAAGCCTTGACGAGGTCAAGATAGGCTGTGTGAACCACCTTAGCCTCATCTACAGCTTTAGTGACTGCCTCAAAAAAGTTGATTAGGTTCAGGATGCATGATCTGCCTTTCACAAACCCGAACTGGTTGGGGTCCAGAGTTTGGAGGTTACCAGTGTCTTTGTTTATGAGTTCCATGATGATATGTTCCATGGCCTTGCAGACCAGGCTCGTCAGGCTAATAGGGCGATAGTTCCCAGGATCAGTGGTGGGTTCCTCTTTGTGGAGTAGGATAACTGTTGCTGTGCACCATTCAGTGGGCACAAAGCCTGATGTGAGGCTATGATTGAACATGGTGGTTAAGCTGGGAGCCAGTTCGTTCAGAAGTTCGTGTAAAACGTAGCCTGGGATGTTGTGCAGTCCCATGGATGCTGTGTTTTTGGCTTTAGAGACAGCAGCTTTTACCTGTGTAGTTATGATTACAGGGACTCTGCATTCTTTCTGTATAGATAAGGGCCCTTTAGGGTGCGAGAGGGTGGTAAAGGTAGCACTGAACCTATCTGCCAGGATGGTGGCAATATCAGTTGGTTCTGTAATTTTCATGCCATTGTGCTGTAACTCAGAGCAGATTTGGGTGTTGCCATTGAGATTCTTGACATAGCTATAGAATGCTTTGTGGTTGTCTTTAGAATCAGTGGTGATTTTATTTTCATAGCTAGCTTTGGAGGCTCTTATAAGGGATCTCAGCTTCTTACTGAGGCTGACCAGGGAGCTCCACCACTCATGGGATTTTACTCTCTTTTGCAACAGTTTCTTCCTTTTGTTGTACAGCTTGTTTATGGCAGGGGACCACCAAATTGGCTTACTTTTTTTGGAGGATAGCTTCTTGGTTCTGTTTGGGATAGCACGATACATGCACTCATGCAAGTGCTTATAGAGTGCATTTGTGTAGGATTCAGCAGTTGTAACTGTATTGTCCATCTGCATGGGTGTCATGAAGTTCGCCACTTCTGTCTTAAGAATCATGAAGTTGGCTTTGGAGAAATTTTTTACCGTGGTTTCCTTAATGGGGGGAGGGGGTGGGATGTGGATATCTAGGGTGATTAGCTTATGGTCGGATCTGACCAACGAGGAGTTGACTTCAGGTGTGGAACACCGGTCACGCATGTTGGTAATGACTAGGTCTAGGATATTGTTGCCCTTGGTGGGGGTGTGGATAAGATTATCCAGGGCACTGGAATTTATGAATTCCAGAAAGCGTTGAGTGAAGGAGTTGGTACATGAGTAGTTTTCCCAGTTAATGGTGAGGTAGTTGAAATCACCCATTATTAGGGTGTTTGGTAAAACCCTAATATTTTCCAGTATATCAAGAAACGAGGAGTGGGACTCCTGGGGCATGATGGGGGATCTGCAGCAAGCTACAATTTGGATTGTGGTTTTGCCCAGAGTTAGTTGCACTTGGATAACCTTGGATGCATTATGCTGAGCAACTAGCCTGGAGGTGTGGATATCCTTAATGAATATGGACACACCTCCGCCTTTGGTGTTCCGGTCCAGGTTACGTGGCCGAAAAGTGTGGCATGAGTTATAGCCTGGTAGTACAAGGGTTCTCTTTGGAGACTTGAACCAGGTCTCAGTCACTGCACAGATATCGATGTTCTCCATTTTAAGGAGTACATTGAGTGAGTGCATTTTGAGGTTTAGACTTCTAGCATTACCCTCAGTTTTTGCTTGTCTGTTCCTGTTACGGTGGTGAATTTGTCATTTGAACCTTGTCTAAAAAAGGCACTACAGGGGTAGCAAGAGCCTTAACCTGTATCCGGAATCCCATGGGCAACAGGCGCAGGCCATCTCTGGCAAAGCATCGTGGTCTGTCGACCATGTCGTCCCAGGCAGACAGCTACTGGATCCCCTTAGAATGACACCAGAAGCTTAGCCAATTGTTGAAGTCAATAATTTTGTCCTTGCACTGCGGTACCATTCTGGGCAATGGCAGAATACTACTCAGGGCTAGGGTCATGCCTCCCTGGGTTACAAGATGAGAGATCTCTTCCATGTCTCTTTTCATGTAGTCCAAGGAGGTATGTCTCAGGTCATTCACACCAACATGGACAATGACAGAGTCATATTTGTATTTGTTGTGGAGTGACCTGAGTGCGTGGGTTATGCGGCGGATCCTGGCACCCGACAGGCAGCTGACAGTAACTTTCTCCTTGTTTAGCCTGGTGAGTGGGACATCAGTGTGCCCGACTATAGAGTCACCTATGACTAGTGTATTGGGTACATTGTTTTGCCTAATATATTATATATGTTATAATATATATATATATATATATATATATATATATATATATATATATATATACATATATATACATATATATGTTTGTCCATAATATCTGAATAAGTGAGTGGGATTTTCATGACTGCATCAAGGAAACATTTTCCTCTTCCTGTGTTTTTTTTTCTTAAGTTTTGGATTTTTCTTGGTATATTGATTGATTTTGTTAGTACATTTTATTTATTTATTTTCCATTTGTTTACCAGGTTAGTCTGACTGGACACAAGGTGACCGTTTTAAGCTGAGGCTCAGGGAGAAAAGCTCCAGATGCATAGTAAACAATTATAAAAATAATAATAAAAATAAATTATACAAACAGCTATTTTGTACAAAGAGCATAGAAAATATAAAAGGAGTAAAATCAGAGTTTTACAACTGATGCAGCATACAGGAGTTAGAATATTGAGAAACAATTAAACAAGATAATATACAACAAATATGCAACTGCTTGAACATAAATTCAAAAAGAAGTTTTCAAAGACAAACAGGGTCATAAACTAGAAATCATAACTATATTGATATGATTTATATTGTATTTATCTTGTTTTAATGATGGTATATGTGTATTATTGTATGTGTCATATGTGCACAAATATTTGTATTAATCTACGTGTTTACATTATATTGACAAAGTACTGGGTAACATCAGAGGCTTGGGAGGTCATTGTTAAGAAACTCAGAACTGTTATAAAGCTTGGCATTGAGTACCATAAGTTCAGGTTATGTTATAAGAAAATAACTATGTAAAGATAACCATGTCAGCAGCCAGAACGCATTATAAACTGAATGTTTTTCTGTGCACATTAAGAAATGGATAGATTGGCCCAAACTCTGGACTGATGTGTGTGCTTTTTTTTTTAATTCCTGGGGAAATGCTATTCAGAAGTGAAGAGACATATAAGGGAACAGTTTTAGTGGCACACCAGGCTGTGATTTTTTTTATGTCTATTGTCATGCAAAGTTGATGAAATAGTTGAATCTACCCAAGCTGGAAATGGGAGACTATAGCCCACTGAAGGAGGGGAGATGGGAGGAGTAACTTGGACAGGAATTGAAACTTGCAAAACTGCTCCTTGTGAAAAGTCTTTTCTATCTCAGTAATTTGTTGACACTTTTGCAAGTTTCTTTCAGAGAATGTGTAGTACATCAATAGGAACAACATTTGTAAAACTCAGCACATACCAGTCAATGACACATGAGCTGCAGACTCTCAAACTTGGCAGTTTTTTCGGTGGTCCATTCTAAGTGAATGAAAGTCTAGTCTGACAACAAATGGTAGGGCTATTTGTTCTCACAGTATGTGCATTGAGAAAGATTTAGCTTTCCAAAGGTATCATAATGTCTGCCCCCATGAGGGCAGACGAGTAAAAAAAATAAAATTAGGAATGAGTGCTTTTTTTTTCTGCAGGCAGCTTTAGGAGGTGCAGTAAATCATGGCAAGATAAAAAATATATGTTTTTTCATTGTTTGCCCATAGTGGTCCTTTAATATGTGATGTGGATATCCCACCACTGCCACCAATTAATATGTGATGCCCCTGCACTGGCCCAAGTAATCAAGGGGCCTCAATCATCATCACTGGCAACAGCTAGGAGACATACACCTTGAGAGGATGACAAGTATGTACACAGTAAAGTGCAATTTCCCTTAAGAGCACACAGAGATCACAGTCAGTCTTGGCCTGGTTTCTCCCTCTTTCCCCAGATCCCCAATAAGACTCCCCACTGACATAGCTACAGGGTTGAGATCTCAGCTGAGTTGTCAAGCCAAAACCTCCAGCACCCTCTCTGTCCAACCAGTGCTTCGTGTCCCTGCCCAAGTAGCTGACACACACATTTTGAGATCAGATTTATATACAAACACTCACATGCACATGGGAAAGGTTGGCACAAGTTTACTAGCTATGCCCTCTTCTGCCCAGACTATAAGGTAGTTGTCACTGCCACTGACCACTCTTAAAGGGTGTCCAATCCTACTGTGGGATGTTACTAATAATTCAAATGGTAGCAATTAGGAGTGGCCTGTACAGTGTCACCAAACACATAAGCAAGTACACTAAGAGCTTAAATATGTCTCACAAACATCAACCACAAAGACATATTTAAATATATTTACTAATAAAAGAACAAGACAATACTCAGAAAAGCACAGTCACTTCAGAGTTCAAACTCAAAGGAAATATTTTAAAACAACATTGCAGGACAGTCTCCAATAAATACAGAAAACATCTAAACTAATCTTTACTCTATTCCTAACTATACCTAAAAGAGATACTACACCCGAAATCTTATGTACAGCCAAGCAAGTGCAGATGCTGATGATGAGTGGATGTTCTTGCTAGGTCCAAGAGAAAGTACAAAATGCACCATGTCTCACTGAGAGAGTTCTTAAATCAATATCACTGCTGGGTTAGCCTGGATGACATCACTTTTTGTCACCTGACTTCAGTTCCCAGGCTAAAACAGAAACTAATGGAATTTACCATCTCTGTGTTAAAAATACATATCTCGTAGATGTTTGCAGATCTTGGAAGTTGTAAAACAATAAAACACTTTACATTTAAAACCTTGTAATTCCTTTTCTTTCAAGACAATACAAAAACGTCTAACTCTAGACATTGTGTCTGCTTCTGCAATGAAACTGAGAGATAACATCTCGTTTATGGCCCAGCTATAAAGTAACTTAACCTCAACTATTTTTAGGTTTTGCATGTTATTCTTCCATGTTCCAGCAGGGTATGCTGTGGTTATATTCTTGAAGGTCAGTACATAACATACAGTTCTGTATAAATCATATCAGTATTCACAAATGATATAGAATTATTTACAAAATCCCAGACAGCTGGGCTGGCAGCGTGACAGTATATTTATTGCAGACTAGTATTGTAAGTGATTATTAGCGATGTCTTTCAAGAAACGAAAGATTTTAGATGAAAAGCATGTTTTCCAAGAAAAACGTGGAAACGTATATTTTTTCATTGAGCTGAATAATCAAATCAAATGCCTCAGCTGCTATAAATCTGTTTCCGTTCCAAAGGAATACAATCTACGGAGACATGAAATGATGCATGGTAACAAATATGATGTGATTACAGGCAAAATAAGGGAAGAGGAAGTTCAACTAAAATCAGTTTTTGCCAAGCAGAGTAACATCTTCAAAAACCTTAGTAAAATGAGCAAAGATTCAGTAAGAGCAAGCTTCATCAGTGAAATGATTGCAAAGTCGTCTCGTCCACTCACTGAAGGGCAGTTCATTAAAAACTGCTTCATAAAAGCAAGCAAAATTCTTTGCCCAGACAAGAAGAAAATGTTTGAAGGTATAAGTTTGTCTGCAAATACAGTGGACAACAGAATTACTGAATTGCCCAGTAATGTACACCAGCAGCTACTTGCAGATGGAAAACAGTTTGAAACTTTTTCAGTTAACCTTGATGAGAGCACTGGCATAACAGATACCGCATACTGCACTGTGTTCATTCGAGGTGTGGACAGGAACTTGAATGTTAGGGAAGAATTACTATACCTGTTGACTTTGAAAGGCATAACCATGGAACATGACATATTTGTTGAACTTGAAAAATGTATAGAAAAGTCAAAATTGCCATGGGATAAGCTTGCTTCAGTAGCGACTGATGGTGCACCCTCAATATGTTGTTTAAAAGTTGGTGTTATTGGGTTACTGAAAGCAAAGCTCAACAGTGTTGGTGTTGCTGACACCTTCATTACAATTCATTGAATTCTGCACCAGGAAGCATTGTGTGGAAAAAGTCTCCAAATGATGAAAGTCACTGATGTTGTTGTTAAGGTGATTAGCTTTATACATGCAAGAGGTTTAAATCACTGTCAGTTTAGTTACTTTCTATCTAACCTTGATACCGAATATGGAAAATTACTCTATCACACTGATGTCAGATGGCTAAGTAGGGGAAGTGTGCTGAAAAGATTCTTTGCACTGGGACAGGAAATAGTAATCTTTATGGCAATGAAAGAAAATTAAATTCCTCAGTTAACCGATCAATTTTTCATATCTAACCTTGCTTTTCTGACACATCTGAATGAACTCAACCTCAAGCTTCAGGTCACAAAACGGACAATAATGCGGATGCATGACAGTGTCAAGGCTTTCAGATGTAAACTTTCCTTGAAGGCGAAACAGCTAATGGATAACAACCTAGCTCATTTCTCAGCCTTAAAGTCACTCAGAACAGTCAAAAAACAGTTCTTGAAAGAATATGAGCAAAATTTGACAGTTTCAGGATTTCGAGGCATTAGGACACATATTTACCATCTTTACTACACCTTTTTCCAAAGGTGTTGACAATGTCTCTGAAGAATTCCAGATTGAGTTGTTGGAGCTTCAGTAGGATAGTGTTCTGAAAGAGAAGCAAGTAGATATTGGCGATCCAGATTTTTGTAAGTACACGAGTAAAGATAAGTTTCCAAAGCTTTTCTCTATGGCTGCTTGAATTCTTGCGATGCTTGACAGCACATACGTTTGTGAACAGTTTTTTTTCATCTATGAAGCTCAGCAAATCCATTTTCTGGTCAAGGCTGACAGACTAACACTTGACAGCTACCTTGCGAGTGGCTGCTTCACCTGACATAAAGTCTAATCTTGATGTCCTGGTCTCTGCAAAATGTTGTTAGCTAAGCAGTCAAAAAGAAGAAAAGCAATAATGTTTCATGAAGAAGAAATACTTTGTCATAGTGCTTAGTTGAAACTACTAGAATATTTGAAACTAATACAACAGAATAGTGATGGTCTGTTGCTTCAAACCAACATTTTTGTAACTTACTTTTTTGCTAATTAAAAAAAAAATCTACAGTTTGTGGATGACTTGAACTTGTGGCGCCCACAAAAAAAAAAATCCTTGGGGTTATTTGCGGGCCTCATTTTCTTTGAATTTTAAGATTCCTGATGCAAATGATCAATAATGACATAAAAAACTCCAAACACTGGAACCAACCCAATTTGGTTTTGTCAAGGGCAGAGCAGGTCTAATCAACCTGGTGGACTTCTTTGAGAAGGTCACTAAAGCAATGAACAAGAGCAAAACAGTTCACTCTGCCTGCTTTGACCTGGCCAAGGCATTTGACACATTACCCAACTTGAGTATTGTTGACAAACTCATGAAGTTAGGTATATACCCTTATGTCACCCGGTGGATAGCCAGCTGGCTCACAGACTAGACCCAGAGAGGAGTCCACCTCTACAAAGTGTCCCTCAGGGATCGGTACCAGGACCGACATTTTTTTGGCATTAACTTCTCTGAAGTGAAGGCCAACATCAAGGGCCTTTGGCTGACCAAATTTGCAAATGACTGTAAATAATGAGTAGTCATAGTATCCCCTACCAACACTAATGTTCTCCAATGACTGACAGAGACAAATAACTTGTGTCAGAGCCATAGACTAAAACTAAATGCCAAGAAATGCATAACAGTATCCTTCTGGAAGTTATCCACCCTTGGTAACTATCATACTGACACACCTCCAAGAGTCGACCCAGTAGTCAGGGACGCGGGGACAGTAATCTAGCCTTTGACCACTGTGTGTCTACAGCAGTGAGGAAATAATTTTGTGTTGTCCAACTTATAAAGGTATGGCATTTGAGTCCAAGGAGGTCAGTGTTCCACTGTATTTGCATTCATCAGACCTATCACTGAGTACAGTGCCCCCTTCAGTATACACAATGAGGCAGAGCCAACAACTGAAATGTCCACAGAGGTTCCTCACTTAAAAAATAGAGGGTGAAAGTAACATGTCCTACGCAGACAAACTAAAGGCACTATCCCTCTATTCTGTCTTCTATAGGCTGTTAAGGGGAGAACAATGCCTGGCATACAAGGCATAGTCTGACCTCATCTTCATGGATCTCCTGAATATCCATAAAACAAATAGCATCAGAACTGCCCTTTCTAAAGACATAAACCTTGCCTGTGATATAAATAGGACCTGCTGGAGGGACAGGTATGTATCTCAGAGACTATCTCTTCATCAGGACGGGTTCTCCATCCATGTGAAGCAACGCTCTTCTCTAAACCATTTCAAGAGCAACTTGGGCAACTGGATGGGGAACAGGAAATTAATCCCTGGTTTGGCACCTATGTTTCTAATGGACAGTGGCAGACTGTAAATGGTTCATCTTCCAAGTCCCTGCCTGTAAAGGTTTCATCTTCCAAGCTCTTGCTTAAACTTATCAAGGGCACCAGAAGTTTTCAGAGATTTGCGATGTATAGCTAGACTTAAAAAGGAGTCAATATTCATTAGCTTAGTAAATAACTATGAGCCTATAAAAGTAAACTGGAAAAGATGAATAATACTTAAGATATTACGTGAGCCTAGTAAAGAGCAAAATATGAAAGGGAGGATAAACAAAATGTATGTACTTAACATAATGATAGATCCAAGTTGTCTTTGTCTGTCCATCTCATGAAATGGGTATACTGGATCCATACAGATCTGAGCCAGCAGCTAGACTTTTGGTCTCAAAGCTCAAATGCCCCCCATCCCTTAAAGCACCACTGTCTTAACAGCCTTTGGATCGACTTTTCCCCATAACATATAATTATAAAATTTAAGTAGGAAATATATACAACTAAACAGAACACTGTAACCGCAAAGACAAATCTAAAAGGACTGCAACCAAACACGTTTCCAGGAAGATTCAGTGTGGTCTAGCAAGAGCCATACAGCACTGACAACTTGGATAGGGGATGGCAGGTGGGAATGCTTAGTTCGATGGAAGAAGACAACATGGATCTACCATTATAGTAAGTATATAACTTTCATATCCAGTGTTGTCTTTTCTGTCCACATCAACAGATGCAGCAGATTTCCCAGATTAAATAACCCAGGAGTTACTATGGAAGGATGTTCCAAAGAATGGTGGAACCAAAGGATGCTTTGGAGCTGGACTGCAGATCAGCTTGTAAAGTAAGACAATTGTATGAACTGTAGACCATTTAACTGTTGCACAAATATCATCATTAAGAACAATGCTAAAGGCTAAAAAGAGGCAGCAGCTGCTCTTGTAGAATGTGCTTTTAGCTTAGAAGGCAATGACAATCTCTTGGCGCTATAAACAAAAGTAATGCAATCAGATAGCCACCTTAGACATACTGGATCCCCTCCCTTTATCTCAGAGATCACATTTCATAAAGTCTTTTGTATTGTGTAAATACAATTGCAGCTGATGGTGAACATCGATAAAATGAAAAAGATACTCACTCTTACTAGAGAATTTTGGGAAGAAAGCTAGTAAATGAAGAGCCCAGTTCAAAGAAATTTCAGAAGCCACCTTGGGAATGAAAGCTGTATTAGTTCTGAGGGAAACTCTGTCCTTAGTGAAAATAAAAAGGGAGATCTGCATGATAAGGCCAGTAATTCTGAAATCTTCCTAGCTCACATAACTGCTAAGAGAAATAATATTTTCCAAGATAGAAATTTCAGGTCAAAGGAGGATGCGGGTTCAAATGACATCTTAGTAAGACTGTAGCAAAACAGTGATGTCCCAAGGCGGCAAGCTATCCCTCAAAGAGAATCGCAAAAGAAAAGCACCTCTAAGGAATGCTTTTGGAAGCTTGAGGGAAGTAACATGAAAGAGGAATGGCCGCTAACTGGACTTCAGTAGTAGAATAACTACCCCCCCCCAAATTAAGGAAACCCACTAAAACCCACCAGAAAATCCAAAGCAGAAGATAAAGATGCTGAGAATGGATTCAAACCTTTGGAATTCACCCAAACAGTAAACCTCTTCCCTTACTTCTATAGTTTTTCCCAGTTGAGGGCATCTTGGATGAAGTAAAAATATGAGCAACTATGGATGAAAGCCTGGAATTCTTGGTCATCACTGGTAGTGGAGAAACCAAATGGCAGATCTTGTGAGGTGATATCCAGAGAGGGCGTGCCAGAGGGATGGGAGATAAGCTATGGAAGGGGATTCAGGACCCAGGTTGGGTACACTAAGTAGGGCCACAGAAAGGGGAAACAAATCTGTTCAAGCCAAAATGGGGGAATGAAAATCACTTTTGCCTTGTAGCAGACCACTTTCTGCAGAAACTTCACTATGAGAGGAGAAGGTGGAGAAGCATACAAGAGACATGAGGGACAAGTATGGACCAAGCATCCCTTGGGGAATCTTGCTTCTGACTGATCAGGGAGAAGAAGCTTCTGCACTTAGTACTGGTTGGGGAAGCAATCAAGTCACAGCAGACTTGGCCTCCGTGGGTGAAAATCTTGTTTGCCACTGACTGACAGAGGCACCACTCATGGCAGAAAAACTGACCTGGTCAGTTGGTCTGCTAGGCTATTGGACTTCCCTGGAATGTGAACTACAATAAGAAAATACTGGGAAAACACTGACATTACCAAACCATCATGACCTCCTGACATAATTGGTAAGAATGGGTTCCTTGTTTTTTGATGTACTAGACCACAGATATATTGTCCGAGTGTACCATAATCACATCCATGGGGAGGCAAACCTGAAATGCCTGCAATGTAAGGACTGTCTGCATCTCCAGGACATTGATATGAAGGTTGATCTAAGTCTGGGACCAGGGGAGAGGCTTCCATAGTCACCATGGCCCTCGGCAGGGAAAACACAAAGGGTTGTTTTAAGGAAGTCACAGCAGAAGCTAACCACCATTGCAAATGTTGCTTGCAGATCTTAGGAGGGTCTGATGGCTGGTGCATCAGTTAATGCATCATGGATCACTGGACGGACAGATTCCATATGGATACTCTTACATAAGACCTTGCATGTGGGACTAGAGCGATAGCTGCTGTCAATGGCCCTAATAGGTGGAGAATCAGGTGAGCTGGTGGATTCTGATGATGCAAAAGCTGCAAAGCTTGAAGACATAGACAGTAGTTAGACAGAGGGAGACTGGATATCTGGGCAGCAGTGTCCATGTAGTAACCAATAAATTCTAGGTTATGAAATGGTTTTGGTTTGCAGTTTTCAGTGTTTCCTGTAATCTCTAAAGGTGATCACAGAGTAAGGAGTCTCTTGATTGCACAAAGTAATCCGATGAGCCAGTCATTTAAGTACAGGAACACTTGGAACCCCTGTAATCTGTATTTGGTGAACACCTGGGGCGCTGAGCTGAGACTAAAGGGTAGTGCTCTGAACTAGAAGTGACTGGCTCCCAGCCAGAAGCATATGAACTTTCTGGATTGTCTGGCTAGCTTGATATGATAGTAGGCATCTTGGAGGTCTACTGAGTGTACAGGCGGTTATCATTCCTCAGAAGGGGCAGTATGGGCTGTACCATGACCTTCTGTAAAGATGTCTGCTTGACAAATTGGTTCAGCTGGCTTAGGTCCAACACGAGCTTTAGGTCCCTGTTCTTCTTCAGTACTAAAAAGAACCTTGAGTAGAATCCAGATCCTTTCTGGTCTGGTGGGATCTCCTGGACTGCTTGCTTTGCTGTCAGGGTGGAAAATCTGGAAAGGCCTTGTATTCCAGTTTTGGAGAATATGCAAAAAGGATAAAAATGGCCTCTAGTTATCACTCAACATTCAGAAATCATAGGTGATGGCCAACCTGGCTTGAGGATAAAGAGGTAAATACACCCCGAAAGCTTCCAGAGAGGGACAGTTGGGCAATTCTTCAGGAGTGCTGGAAGAGTTTGTCAGGGAAAGGACCTCAAAATCCTTGGTTCTGAGGTCCATCTCTGCTTCTTGGACGATATTCACTGAAGTTGCCCCCCCCATCCCTGGGGGCCCTGAACACAAGTATGCCGGGCAAAGTTCTGGGACTTTCAGGATAACAAACAGTTCCCACCCTTCAGGTTGCACAAAATACCCCTAAGATGTGGAAAAATACATTCCGATGGCAAAGAGGATTTTGCCTTTCTGCAAACTCCTGGTTAGGGTATCCTTGACCTTTGAGCCAAACAAGGTAGACCCATCAAAAGGAACATTCAGGGAAAATGTTTTAATGTTTTCCTCAAAATCACATAGAACATTCAGGCATGGCAGTGACTGGTAAGGACAGTACCTGCTGCTACAGCCATGCCATCTGCTGCATTTGACAACAGGAGCATGGTCACATTGATCATAAACTGCATGATGTCCAGCTGTGACTCCAACATTCCAAGGGACTTCACTGTTGTGACACCTGATAGGGATTTCTGTAATTCCTTTGTCAAATCTCTTGGCAGTCTAGTTAAGTGAGCCATGTAGTGCAGTGCTTGGAGGCCAAAAGTCACTGAGGTATACACATGCTTCCTGAATCTGTCCAGTGATGCTAGACTCCGTTTATGGGCTAAACAAAAGCACTCTCCTTGGAGAGTTTTCTTAGTAGCCTTTGCTATAACAACCATCATTCACTGTGGGCCCCTTACTTCATTGTGCAGTGTCTCTCAGACAGACTAAAATTTTATCTGGCTTATGAGGGATTGGTTCTATTACATCTAGCTCCTTTCAAGCCCACTGGGACACCACATTGTCCAAGTCATCCAAAGGGGTACCACCAGGATGCAGATGGGCTTGCACCAAAAGCCTCGAGAAATATAGCCTCCTCCTGGGAAGAACATCAGTGAATTGATCTCCCTCTGTCTAAGGAATATCAGGAGCTCTCCAAAGGAGACACCCTTCGGGGGAGATCTGGGGGAACCCTCCCACCCATCATGGTTGGTGTCTTCTGTATGGGATTTCTGGAGAGAATCCAAACACATGCTTTTAATTTTGTGTTATGTTTCTTCTTGTGTGTGAGTAACTAGAGGAGAGTCAGAAGTCATAGGGAACCCTGAACCCAGGGTTGCTCAAGGCTAGTTGGTGCCAGCTGTCCTACAGACAGATGCTGATGAGGTACCAAAGCACCTGAAACTGTAGAAGTTCTGCATGTATCCAAGAAGGTATGGATAACCACCTCTCTCAAGTAGAACAGGATGTTTTCAAAGGCCTCAAATACCAAAGCTGAAGCAGATAATGAGGAGGATCTCCTTGGGTCCAAGTACACCAACAGATGCTCCCCTTGAGACACAGCCTATCTGGGATCAGATGCATAAGCCAACAACAAGATGCTGAGGGCCGAGGCCCTGAGAGACAAGGAAGGCTCTAACAATCTCAGAGTCAACCTGAGTCCCAGAACTTTGGCTACAATCTCCCATTCCATGACCCACCCAGATCCGTTAAGTGGGTCAAAGAAAAAAATCAGTCGATGACAACTAGGTTGTCTACTCCTGCAGGGCGACCAAGTGGAACATACACAGATCCAAAATCATCTTATCTGAAATGCAGATTGGGGAAGGATAAATGATTTGAACAGGTGGGTCACGTCTCAGCATTTCGTTGGCAGGGGGAGTGGAAAGAACCCCCCCCCCCCAAGCCGGATCTGGGCTTTTAAGAAGGTCCTTATCATCCTAACCAAACTTGACTTGGGTCAGGCTCCTTGAAGACTGCACTGACCTAAATGAAGAAGCTGATGAGGGCAGCCTGGGTGATTAGTGCCCATGTCTTTTTGGGGGAACAGTTGTGAACCATTTCTGAAGATGAGGTGGCTTTTGTGAAAGTACGAAAAGCAGCAGACAAGCAGCAGCCAAAAAGCAGACCAGACCTTGATGCAACCTCAGAGCCAAGGATGGGGGGGGGGGGGCGCAAGTCTGAGGGTCAAGAGACTGACCTTAAGCTACAGAGGGGTCTGGAGACCTTTTCTAGACCCCCTGGATCCACCCTTAGAGGAGCCACTGTCCTTATCTTTTTCTCTATGTTTATCCCTCTTATACTTGACAAATGACTTCTTAGAAACAGGGGATCTGCAACAGAGGCATCACAGTCTCCTGCTTAGGCAGAAAGACCTTTCAACACAAGTTTCGAATGGCGATCTGAAACGGTTTGAGGCCCAAAAGAAGACAAATTTCACATGCTTTGTCCAAATGAACAAACATCACGGAATATACACATTTTTCACATGGATCCTGTGACAGAATTTTGTGACTGCAGGCTACCCACTTCTTAAAACCAGAAATGTTGTCTGTCATCCTGAAAATGTCCTAAAAAAGGGAGGAAAGTCCAGAAGTAATGACCAAATACCAAAAGAGCAAGCAAAGAAATGGCTTTTTTTGTTTACAAGGAAGAAACTTCATAATAACATGAAGCCACAAGCAAGCAACACATGAATAACCAGCAGTCAGCATCTCCAAAAGGGAAGAGAGTGGGAATGGGAAGGGAAACATTAATGAAAAACTAGGCAATACCAAGAAGTTAGGCAACAAGACAAAAGACTAGGACCAAGGCAGGAGAAAAAAGTATCACTATTCTAAGCACCTACTAGCTGAGCCTTGCAGAATGTGTCTGTTTCTCCAGTACAGCAAACACAATCCAAGGGATCTAAGAGTAGCAGTGAATTATGTGAGAGGGGATGAGCTTCAGCCTTGAAACCAAAAATCTAGATGCTGGCCTCAGATCAGTATGGATATGATATATCCATCTGGTGAGGCGGATGGAAAAGACAATATAGGATCTGACATTTTATCAACTGAAGGGGAAGGCCTTCCCCATATAGTCTTCTAGTCTTCCCCAGTATGAGCAGATGAGATAGATGAAGGAGGATCTTTTAATGGCAAAACAACAAAAGGGATAAGTCACTCAAAAGCCAGTGGTTTAACAGCACAACACAGGTGTGTAGGATGAGAAAAAATAGTCATAGATCAGTAGTTGCAGCACACTGGTAGTTCTCACAGACTAAATATTTTCTTTTTTTGCTTACCTTAAATAAAAATGCTACTTTTCAGGATCCTGTCAGAATTTTTACAGTCAAAGAATACAACACAAATCTTTGCTAACTGGTCCTAACCAAGAATTTTACTATAACTCCAAGAAAATACAGCTTTTTAGTAGAACAACAAATTGAGTCAAACAAACTGCAACAACATAAGAAAAAAAGAAAAGAAGCAATGAAGGTATGCATTCTACAAAGCAAAGAGTAACACAGCAGCAGGCACAGAGCATTGGCAGATCTCACCATTTTAATGTTGTTTATATAGCTTACTTTACTTAAAAATTCTACTTCTTAGCACCTCCCACAACTCAAATTAATTTAATACTTAACTAAGAGCTATTTTAAATTCCAAAAAAAAAGTTTAAAATAAAACAGAAATAAACCCAGAAGGCAGGAAACAATGAAAGTATGCAAACAAAAAACCAAGAAATAGAAAATAGTCATAAAGCAGCAATCACAAAGCACTGGCAGCTCTCACAGATTCTCACATGGCTTGCCTCAAGACCAAAAAGAAACTCCGTGAAAATTCAAAGGTCTGATATTTTACCAAAGCCAGGGATATTTATTAAGCTAAGCTTGGCTCCTAACATACCAGCACTAAATCCAACATTAAAAGAAAAATACATAGCATGATACAACAATTATAAGGATGCTGGCACAACCAGAAGCAGCATGTAATAGTTCAAATGTTTTACTACTGTCAAAGTCTGAAGCAGATTCACCAACTATATAAACAGCCTGGTTGATATCATTCTGATAAATAATCATAAACATTAAAAATATAGATGAATATATACTTCCTTATTATAGGTTCATGGGTAGGTACTAGGTTATTGGCCCTCGGGCCTATATAAGCCTAGCCAAAAAGGTACCAAGGCTTTCACCACCCAAGAAAATTATTCTCCTGTGCCCCTGATGAGCAGAGCCACAGAAGTGACCCCTGGGGTGAATTTCCTATCCCCCATCCAATCATGAGGATTTTTCTTGAAGAGTGCTAATGAGGAGCTTTGTTTTATACAGATAGCTAGTTTGTTCCAGAGTATGGAAAGTCTCTGGGACAGGAATCTATCCCTCCAGCATGTTCTGTTTATTGTGGTGACAAGGTTTAGGTCCCTAGAGCGTGTAGCTCAGAGGGATTTCTTTAAGTGGAGCATGTCCAACAGCTCCGAGTTTGACATAGCTTTGTATGTTAAGCAGAGATCACTTCTGAGTAGGCGATATGCGACGGAGTAAAGCTGAAGTCTTTTTGAGACGGTCTGCATAGGGCATCTGTTTGAGGCCGGTAATCCTCTTTGTGAGGTATTTCTGTCGCTAAACGTTCCTTTATTTAATAACTCTGCATATTCCAGTTTAATAAAAAGCCATTTAAAGCCATACAAAATCATTCAAATACTGTAGTACCAATTGATAAAATTTCAGACTTGCAATGATGACTCCAATTCAGCAAATAATTTAGCATACTACTTGTTCGCTCTTCTTTAGAAACATTGTATGATAATACGCAGTAATACAAAGTAAACTTACTGTTATACTCAGCCATTTTTTTATGAGACACTTAAATTCTTCTTTACACTTCAGAACACCTACAAAATATTTTACTTTCCCTCATCTGCTCTACTATACATGCTAATATACATCTAGTATATTAGTACTTACTTATTCTATTTTCTATCACTGCAAATACATGCATTTCCTTTTAACATTTTTCCTTCCTACATAAAAGAACATCATCTGCTAATTATTTCACTTGATATTTTTGATGTTTATGTATGTAAGTAAATCTGCTACTCGTTTATGATAATCGATGACATTTTTGTAATTATCTGTAAACCTTATTTGTGCAGCTTTCCCCCAGGCCTCAGATTCAATTTTACTGAAATGTTTTATAAGACTGTATACAAAGGTACAAAGAGTAAAGGACAAGTAAACATAGCAGACACAATAAAAAATACAACAGAATGCAAAGTTACCCTACACCATCAAAGGTTATTTCAAATAAATATGTTTAAAGTGACCTGTGAAAGTCAACCAAGGTAACAAAAAAAAAAAAAAGTCACTAAAGCATTATATTTAACACATGAGGAGCCAGAAGTGCAAATAAGCGAGTATCAGATGTATCAAGGTGACTCTGTAAAGGCTGTTACGGCCGAGGTGCTAGGAGTTTTTATGGTGAAATTTTCACTTGTTTACTTTGCCGTAAAATTCACTGTGCCGTAAAATTCACTGTGGAATTAAACAGTTTTTTGTCCAGAAGAAGGTGTTACTGGTTTCTGAGATGTGGTAAAATATCTTTTTCAACAGTGTGGTTTAGTTAGAAACAAATGTTCTGTTTCTAGAAAGCAAGCAGCTGACTCACAATGTGAAGCAGACTGAAACAGGCTGGCCTACACAAACTTTCTGCCACATGGAAAAGTATGTTTTTTTTGGTTAGCAATTGGTGAGATCACTATGGATATGAATTCTGACTTCTTATGAGTGATCTCAGCCTGGAATGTAAAGTAATGCTCATATCAGTCAAGATTGTTGCTCCACAGACCCACCAATGACACACTAATCTGTGCCCTTATCATCACAGGAGACAAATGATCATGGTCAAACCAAGGCTTGTAAATCTTACTAGATACAGGGTAAAAATGATGGAGCTAGAAAGTCAAGTACCAAAGACAAAAACATTTTATAGTGATTCACAATGGCTTCCAAAATGTCAGCACCATTTTCTGAAAGGAGCTGAAGGAGCAATGAAGAAAATGTTTCTGGAGCAATATGTTTAGCAGTTAATGAATAAAGAGACTATAGTACTGAAGCAGTACTATAGTGAATAATGGGAAAAAGAAAATATACCTCTGGGATCCAATCTGTGTCTCTGTTTGACAGGGAAAACAGGTGCTGACTTTCTGGGAATATGGGTGAAATTCTTGGCTAGGCTTATAAGGGCCTCAAGGCCAATAGCCTAGTATTTTCCTATGAACTTATGAAGCTCCAGGTTGAAATGGACAAGGAAGTGGTCAAACCAAGAGAATGGTTCCACCACCAAATCTGGTGTTTTCACATCTGGTAGGAAGATCAAGTCCAAACAACTGCCTAATCTACAAGCTGCAGAAGTAACAACCTAAGCAAACTTAATGGCTTTCAAAATAAAACTGAATTATTTGGTGAGAGTCACTGACTCATCACTAAACCAGATTTCAGAGTCATCAAGAACAAGTAGGTGCTAATGAGCAAAAATGGAGTCATTAAGAAAATCAGTGAACTCCTATAAAAATATCATTGCACAGCTTGGTGGATGGCAACCAAGGAGAAACCTACAATTTGTTCATACAGCAATGACATGTTAGAAGAAGTTGATCACCCTACAAGCCCCCTGTGTCAGCTGAAGCTCATGCCCAATGCAGACAGAAAGCCCATACCTAATCTGGCTCTTTTTACAGCACTGTATTACAGAAAAAACAGGAGGGATGACTGAGGCCAAATGATGGTCAAGGTTAACATCAAGCCACTTCTTAGTGATAGAAGCATGGTCTACATCTCACAGCAGGTTAAATATAATCCAAGACTTGTTGCAGAATGACCTTGTTGCTGACATTGTTGTTGGAGCTGTTAAAATTAAAAACTGAAAAGCTGCAAGTGGCTGCAAAAATCAGGATCAGTGAAGGGTCTGACAGCTTCTATAAGCACATGTTGTTGTTACCCCTGGTGTATGCTGCAGAGATCTAATGAATGCTAAAAGCACTGACATCATATAGCCAAGACTTTCCATTACACAATCACTTGTAAAAGCCTGATGCTTTGAAGAAGCCAGCACCTGAAACCTGTGGTGGTACAAAATCCAGGCAGACTTGCATTAAAATAACATATCTTCAGGAGTAAGAATAAACTTCAGTCATGAAATGGTATACTAGCACAATACAGCAAATAAAAAATGAGAGGCACAGGACTATGGGTTAGGAAGCCAAGTTGCTTCCATCTTGCCAAGCAGCAAAATACAGTCTTCCACTGAAAATGAACAGTTGGACAACTCCGTATTCAAATCATAAATAATTAAAAAGAGTTAGAAGAATACCATTTTTGGCAAATAATATTAATGGCTTCTTTAATATCCTTAGGAGCAACCAAATATGCTCGGGCTTGGTCATAGGAGAGTGATTTAAACTACTGTTGATGATGTTAAGGTACATTATAACATTTTTAACTGTTTAACTTTATTATGCTCAGATATTATATGCAGCTGAGAACACAGAAAGCTTTCTTATACAATGGTTAAATACAAAGAGGCAGTAAACAAACATGTAGAAATAACCTTTAATAAAAACTTCAAGCTAGAAATCGTGAGTTCATAAACAGAGGATTCTATCAGTGATAGTTTCAGATAATTAATCCCCACTCACCCACCCCTCACTCAGGCAAAGTTTAGAAAACAAATTTTAAAACTGTACTATGAAGTCCCTAAATCAATGCCACTGATTAAGGCACTATTGATACAATAACTATCAGCACAATGTAAGCAACATTTAAATGATGTTAAACATTGCCCAGAACAATAAAATTAAGCAAAATGATGCAATTCAACAAAAGATGCCAGTAAGATCAACTTTATGCGGAGTCCTCTTCAGAAAAGTTAAATCACAGGAAGCACTGACAATGTCTTCCATCCTTAAATCTTCTGGTTAAGAGAGAAGTTAAGCCTTATTTGGGGCTATGTATGACCAAAACTGTTGCTGGCTCGACCAGCACCCTGCCATGGTACCATGATCCAGCAACCCACTCCTCAGAAGAGCCAAAATAAAAAAAAATACTGTATTCATCTGATTGGCTTGTTACAGATCCATAACCCCCAGTTCTTCCACTGAAGAGCATTTAAAAAAAAAAAAAAAAAAAAAAAAAAGAGGATGTTCCTTTTACTGGCATAACCAACCCGGTGGTTTGATTCAAACCCCTCCCCCCATCCCTCTGCCCAGCTATTCAGGTCCCATGTCTGTGGCCTGCCACCAACCGTCCTTCATTTTATTAAAAATAACTTCTTATGAAGTGTAGTAAACGGCTTGTTGCAAATATAGCAAACAACTGCTACAGTTTATACCCTAACTGCATGGAACATTACAGCACTCAGGTTTTACTAAAAAAGAAAAAAATTAAACTGTAGCAAGCAGTTACTACTGTTTAGACTACAAGCAGAGTGCTACAGTGCTCATGTTTGACTGCAAATGCAATATCAGCTTTTAAAAGCCATTATTGCATTACAGTTCAGGACTGGCTGATTGGAGTCCCACCCCAACACTTTGTGCTCAGTGTAGTTGCCCCTCTCACTCCACACTAGCTATGCTACTGGTTATGAAAATCAGGTACTGAGCGATAGAGCTCAGACAGGCATTCATTTAAGAGACAGCTAACACCACTAAGATTTGAGCTATAGGACCACACCAGGTGGCACACCTTAAGTAGGCTACTACGCAAAGATTAAAACTGTAAAGACAAAATGGATTAAATATTATGTACATGGCACTTCCCAAATATTTAACACAGGATGCAGAACTTATTTATTATTTATTGCATCCAACAAGGCAATAAAACTCCTTTTCAGTGGAGGCTCATGGAAAATAAAATATATACACATAAGTGACCTAAATATACAAAGAAAACACAACAAACAACTCACCTATGGCAAAAGAGCAAAGTGAATTTCATATTTATACATAACGTACAAGGTTGCATTCAGACTGCAATCTATAGTATATAGAGTTTAATTCTCATTATGTTATACTACTAAGAGTGATGGCTATGTGTGTGCACATACGTCATTAAGATTCAAGAAAGGAAAATAATACAGTCTTATAAACAATATATACGGTTGCGTTTGTGTTGCAATATACAGTTAATTCTCATTACAGCAATTAACAGTAGTGGACATCTGTGAACAAACTTCACTTTCAGAGTCACAAAACCAGCAGTGAAAAATATTCTGTAATAATGCAGTAGGAGATGCTGATAACTGTAATAAAATGTTTCAACAAGAATTAGTTTATGATTGTTTTGAGAGGGAAAGAGTGCACAACAGATTTTGGTCCACAGAAGACGGTATTAGCAATGTTATCTGTAGAAATGAGGTTTAAAGTGGGGTATGGCCGGGAGATATGCAGGAGTACAGCCAGGAATCTGCTACAAAGTTTTGTAGTTGTATGGCTGCAATTAAATCAAAAGGTGCTTCAACAAAGTACTAGTTTAAAGGTGTGCACACACAACAAAGTATTAGTTTAAGGGTGTGCACACTTATGCAGCCAGCATATTGTACGTTTTTTTTATTTTTTTATATTTTTTCCCGTAACAGAGTTCTTTGTTTTTCAATTGACTTGTACAGGTTATAGGTCACATTAAAGGTGGGAAAAGTTTTGAAATGATTTATTGTGGTCTCATTTTTTTATATCACAAAAACCTGGCATTTTAACAGGGGTGTGTGCACTTTTTATATCCATTGTATATGGAAATGGATAGTAAGACACAAGCAGTCAAAATGTTTTTAGTCTCTTTAGTCTTATAAACAGGTCAGGCATATTTTTATCAACCAGAGGAAAAGTTGTGGGCAGCAATTAATAAAGAGCTGAAGGACATTACCTTGGAGGGGAAGATGCCAAGAGTCAAGTGGGATAAGCTGATTCTTCCAGTAGAAGAGGGCGGATTGGGATTACCCAATTTAAAGGGGCATTTCAGAGCTACACTGTTAAGGCTCCTATACACAGCAAAAGCAGAAAACTACAATTCAAAGTGGAAAGGGATGATGTTGAAAGGGGAGACTGGGATTTTGGATGCAGGCCTTTAAGTAGAATAACAATAATCATAAAGAATATTATATCCATTAAGTAGAGGAAGGTATTCTGAGAACTAAGCCAACATGGGAATGGAGAAAGAAGATTCTGCTGAAAGGATGACTGCAATTAGGGATATAGACAATAGGGAAGAGGGGGCTGGGATATACTGGAAAAAACTGGCTAAGGAACCAAGGTATTGGGAGCAAATGACTAGAAGATGACAGAATGGGAAGATGCCAAGAATTTATTTGGATTGCAGTTTAGAGACTGCCTTCCCTATCAAGGATTGGTATCAGTACAGGAAAGAGAAAGAAATAGGGGGGTCCTAAACAAAAGACCAGTTTTTAGTAGAATCTAGAACAGAAGTTGCCACTAAAAAAGGAATAATTAGTACAGCATATAAAACACTGCATGATAACCATAAGAATCAATCAGAGGAGGTTAGAAAAGATTGGGAAGAGACAAAGGATACGCAATTCACAAAGAAACAATGTGAGGGTATATGAATGTCTCCCAAAAATGCAACAAAATCTAGAAGACTTAGGATTTTTGCTTGGAAATGTTTATATAAATATTTTTATATCCCAAGCAGACTGCAGATAATTTTTCCTCAGGAAGACAGTAAATATTGGAGGTGTGACCGGAAAGAAAGAGGTAATTAGGTAATTAGGAACATATTTTCTGGGAGTACAGTGAGTTGGAGGACTTTAAGGATTTCCTGCGGGATACGCTGTCGGAAATGCTGGGTGGGCAGATTGGTGTGACGAGGGAGATGATTTTTCTGAGCTATGACACCGAATCAAAATTGCCTAGACATGGTAAGGCATTGCTGTCTCTAATTATGGCGGCTGCCAAAAGAGTAATTACTAGAAAATGGAAATCAAAATCAAAACCAACTACAGTAGAAATAGTGAATATAGTAATAGAGATAAAACAAATGGAACTGAGATCTTAGAAAAAAGGTAGGAGCAAACTACATAGGAAAAACAGAAATTGTATTAACAATACATACCGGGGAGGAATGAGGTTCAAAAGAAGGCAGGACTTAACTGAGCTATGGAATGTTTGACTGAAAACAATTGGGTAGATTATAAGTGATGTATAAAGTTTGCAACTGGGACTGGGAGTGTGTCAGTATGGTTTGTGATGTAAAATGCTTGCAACTAGGATTGTGTTGGTGTGGTTTGTTTTCTTTTATATAAATGTATGATTGCTTATGTATTAACTGATGGTTTAATAAAGATGTTTCTTGTTTAAAAAGGGGGAAGGAGCTGAATAATTTATATAATGTTGTTTAGGTTATATGACATGTAGCAATATATGTGAAGCATAATGTTTGTTAATTTTAACTTAACACAGTTTGATTACTTTTATATAAATGTAAATGAGCCTATGACACAAGTGATAATTCAATAAAAGTATTTAAAAAAATAAAAAGTTTTGAGCAATAAATTCATTGTTTTAAATTAAATTTGTAGATTGAACTTTTCATTTGGATGCAGATTGATTCTGGGAGCCTTGATGTTGCTGTAGTTTGGGGTCTGTTATTCTTTATAAAGATTATCCTGCTTTCAAAAGCACTGCCCAAATGTCAGATGTGATTGCAAACAACTCCAACTAATTTTATAAGCTACACAAAAAACAAATGTATGTTTGGAACTGGAAGCAAAAAAAATAATAAACAATAACAAAAATAACCAGCAAAAGCAGCCGCCCAACACTCTAAGGAATCTGTGTTCAGTTTGGTGGATATAACAATAATCCCACCATACAAAGTAGAATTCTCAGTTTAATCACAAAATAAAATACTTATTCGAGTGAATGGGTTGCTGTTATATCGATCAAAGTGAACACAGATTCCTTAGAGTGTTGGGCAACTGCGTTTCCTTGTTGTTTTTGTTACTGTTTATTAATTTTATAAGCTTCAAAGCAGAAACAAAATACAGCATTTTGCCCTTGGTAAAAAAAGAGCTGTCAGAAGTGCTAGCATATAGCTGAAACTGATTTACCTGAGCCAAGATAAAGCATTTGTGCACTGCAATTCACGATTGTGGTAAGTAGTATAAAACATTTTAAAATGATCACATGGAAGCAATTAAAACAATTAATTGCACTGCTTTCACAAACTGCCAGAAACGCTAGAAAACAAATAATTTTACGCAATTAAAAAAAAAAGATAGTCAATTCCACGAAACATAAACAATTTTGTTCATGATCTAAAACATTAATTACACTGCTTTAGCAAACTCTGTTGGAAACACTATCAAATAAGTGCAACTTGTTTTACTTCAGCTAAGCTGAAACATTGCAGCTTTATAGTTTAGGACTGTGGGGAAACATGTATTATGTTAAAATAATTGCAGGGAAGCAGCATATTACATTTAGCTCATATTTTCAAGTTTTATTCAGTCAAGAATTTGTTACTCTCTGTTTTAAGCACTCTGCAACTTCAGTTTGCTTCTTTTATTCTCAGTTAACTATTTCTCATAACATATTTCAGCTACACAATAGACCAGCTATCTTAGTTTTACTTTTTTTTTTTTTTTTTTTTTTTTTTACACAAAAAAACTAATGAAGAAATTTGACAAAAAAAGTGCCAGTGACTCAGGTCACCACAGGGAAACAAAGCATATCACTGTGCCTCAATAACAAGTCAACTGGAACTGGTCTGGAACTCAATTTTCCCAAACTGAGCTAAAACATTCTTTTTTATCGATGATACTATAGATGCAATGCATAGCATTTTTTTCTACATAAAAAATACAGTGTTCAGAAGTGCTAGCATCAACAGCCATGGGCCAAAAGATTAAGGATCATGGTCCAATTAGTCATACAAAGAAAGTGCTCAGAAGACCGAGTTTGCCATACTGCTTTGGCAGTGGAATACCCCACGTTGGTAGTGAGAGGCAATGTGGCCCATTTCTGGGGGGGGGGGGTGGTTTCAGACTAGTATAGCAATTAAAACAAGTGAAGGTTTGCATGAGGCAGAAATGGCTATGGCTGAGGATGTGCAGCAAGTGATCCTAAGCCAGTAACACTAGTCCTTGTAGCTTACAAGAAGAGACAGACACAAGGAAGGGGAAGGTATAAGAATGCCCCAAAGTCACATAGGTTCATACCTCTCAACCTCAGAGTAAGAAATCTGGACAAAGCCATAAAAAAGTGGTACAAATATAGACAATTTTGAAATATTGCTCTTACAGACTTAGAAAGTTAATAGAATAACAGGTTTTGCATTAACATGAATTTTCTGAAGGGTATGAAGTCTAAAACTCAAATGCCTGTCATTATTTTCTAACTTCAGTCTTTAATGATTTGCCTCTAATTTGCCAAAAAGCCACAATTTTATGAAAAATGGACCAAAAATCTGGACATTCTGTGAAAATGGGTCTATATTAGAACACCGATGTTTCAAAACTTTGAGTGTTCTAATATCGACCCGTTGAAAATATTGAAGAAACAGAAAACTTAATTTTTTCCTAGGGAAAGAATTTGGTTGTCCGTTTCTGTTGCTTCGGTATTTTCAGCGCTGTGGTGGAAAGTTACAGGTCGGGTTCAGGTACGTGTGCGATTGTGTGGACGTGAGGGTTAGGGCGGGTTAGGTGAGTAAGGGTTAGGGCGCGGGTCAGGTAAGAGTGCGATTGTGTGCACATGAGGGTTAGGGCGGGGTAGGCGAGTTAGGGTTAGGGCGCGGGTGAGATGACTGTGCAATAGTGACGGACCTTAGGGTTACGTTTGGGTTAAGGTAAGTGGATAGTTAGTGGTGTATGTATAGTTTAGTGTAGGGTTAGGTGTAAGTGTTTAGGTGTATGTGTGTGGATTGTTGTTTGTTTGGTGTGCTTGTGTTGTGTGTATGAGTTTTGGAACAGCAAATTTTTTCCCTAGGAAAAAATTTGCTGTTCCGTATGTTTGATGTTTTCAACTTTCATTGAATAGGGTTCGATATTAGAACACTCGAAGTTTTGAAACTTCGGTGTTCTAATATAGACCCTGGGAAAATCTGTACAGATGAGAGGTATGCATAGGTTATCTCAAACTTCATGGCAGGTTTAGGACCCTAACAAATATTACCTCCTTGCAAGGATGACAGCAAAGGTATAGACCACCTCTATGGCCAACTGGATGACAGTTCCTCTTTTCTTAGCTGCTGCTTTGCTACAAATGATCTCAAGACACACTGGGAAGGACTGACAGCCAACAAATACATAGATAAAAAGAATACAGGAAATTTTGATGCAAAAAAACTGTCCTTTACTTTTAATCTGTTTTAGACGTGTAAGTGTGTGCGTGTGTGTTCCTTCTGTGGAAGGTTGGGTGCCGGGCTGGCAACTCGACACCGTAAAACTCCACTGCCAATCATGAGCGGACAGGTGATCGGCTGTGGCAACCCCTAACCGGGAAAAAGCTGAAAGAAGAAGAAGTGCATTTACTGCTGCAAACCTTTACGAATGTTTGTGCTGTTTTTTGTTTCTTTCTTTCTTGCCTTTTATAATCACTTGTAATCAGAAGTAATCAAAGTAATGGCACTCATAACTCCTTTGCAGAGTAGATGCCTTTAATGTAGAGGCTGACTGTCATCTCCAAATTTACGCCACTGAGAAATACCTCACGTCTGGCCACTGGAGCTAAAACACTTCCACCCATACCGCAGAGCAGCTAATTAATATTCCTAGAGGATGGCTACATATTTAAAGGAGAACACTTGCAACCATTACAACTGACACTAAAGAAAATCAAGGCACTGGCTTGCACATGCAAAGGAAGCCAACAGACAGCGAAGAATGTTATAAATCTCTTCTGGCAGTGAATAAATATTGTTACAACAAAGATACATACACATGTAAAGCAAGCAAAGGCCAAATTTGGAGTGGAAGCAACATACAGCCCTGCTGCTTTGTACCAGTTTCAACAGTTTGTGACATGACTAGCATGTCAGCCTTTCAAAGAAATATTCTGCATCTAAAATGCTATGCCAGCAACAACATAAATAACATCCTCCTTCCTGAAACAGTACAGCAAGGATGTAAGATCCATGACACAATTTTATTTCTAGACTGTATTTTCAAATCCCCTTCCAACTGCAAAACTACTATAAATGTCAGCACCCCTCCCCCCAAATGAATACACACACACACACACACACACACACCAGTGACAGTAATACAGGTGCCAGAGAGACAGACAACCTAATGAGGTCATTTTTAGAGTGTGTGTGTGTGTGTGTGTGTGTGTGTGTGTGTGTGTGTGTGTGTGTGTGTGTGTGTGTGTGTGTGTAAGTGAGACGGTGAGAGAGAGCGAGAGACTATCAAACTACTAAGTAAATAAAACACGCAGATGCTTGAACTGCTGGATGCCACAGCTCTACACTTCTCAACGCTCAAGAGTTTTGTAGACTGTCCAAATTCTTGCCTAATATTTTGCTTTTTTCCTCATAACATTTGTGGATTTCTGGCAAATCACTGAAAATTAAAGTCACTAAATAATGACAGAAAAATGAGTTTCAGACTTCATATTGTTCCAAAAAAATCAATTCTAATGGAAAACCTGTTATTCTTGCAAGTTTCTAAGAGCAATAATATGTTCTTGATTTTGGATCATTGTCATCCACCCCCCCTCCAATTATTTTTGATTTTGTCCAGAATTCTTGGTGGGTATGCATAACTCTGAGATGCCCACTGCCGCCCCTCCCATTTCTAATTATTATTAACTTAGCAATAAAATGGCACCATTGTGAAGGGTTAAGAAAGGGAAATGGGAAGGATAAGATATAGCCAGATGGCCCATAATGAGTCCAATGACTTGAAATTCTCTTGACCCCCTAATTCTAACTTTAATGCACTAACATAGATAAGTGTACATACCAGCTAATGCTAGTCTACCTTGTAGAGCTTACCTTCAACACTACTTTACTGTAATATTTATACATTAAATGAATACACTGTAAGGCAATGGAACAAAGTTATTTCTTTTTTTGCTTCTACTGTATTTTTCCTAGTCAGTTACATACTATCACTTATGTCACTGTTAGTCTTCACTATGCTTAGTTTTTTTCTTTTATGGTTTACTGACTGCATGTTAGGATTAGAATTTCTCCATGTATTTGCACAATAGATATGCACTGCTTAGCTGCAGCAGCCACCAATATGAGTACAGAAATAGTCAGACAAGTGTTCTCACTTGGGGGGAAGTTAACCAACAGTAATTACCCAAACAACTTCAAAAAGCTTGGGAATGGCCATCAGGCTGGGCCAGAAGTAGAACTCATGTGAATACTGAGCTAAGAAGTGGGATTAATTATGAAGCTGGGCCACAGGTGGGCTAGATCTGGAGGAGGGACTTAAACATTTAAGTGCAGTTCTTCTCTCTGGGGAAGGATGATTAATCATTGCACTAACATCTCCCAAGTACAGACTCTCACCATCCATAAAAACGCAGGACAATAACACTATCATTGCAGAGAAAGATGTACTCACCCAATACACAAAAAAGCTATTATAAAATGTTTGCATCCTATGTGTACTGCAATGAGCATGAACATTGCGTGGATCCCTTAAAAAAGTACATTATTTAAATACATCCTTATGTTCCCTTTCATGTGGTTGCAAAATCAGACAAGTAAAACTAAATAAGAAAAAAATAAAATTTCTGGTCTTCGTAGAGAAGGCTGTCTAGTAGAAGAAATCACATGAATGAGTTTGCAACCATTCATTAATGCACAGTGGGTGCTGCATGCAAGAATGCATTAATTTTGTAAGGTCTTACATTATTCAATGTTTTACCAAAGAGCAAGTTTCTAATGGGGAAAAAAGAGCACTTCAAAAATATGCTTTGCTTTCTAAACTGCTATATGGCTTCAAACAATGTTGTACTGATACTACTGTCATTCATAATGACTCAGACTAGAGTCACAATACAATTATAATGCAGAACTGCACAGGCTGCTTATTACTTGCATTCATATCTATAACCTACGTGAATAACACATGGAGCACCATTGTACAAATCTGCATGAAATACTAAAACAGGAAATAAGCACTGCACAGCTAAAAAATCATATTATACTATAAAAGAACAAACCTGCACTCAAAGTAATAACAGCAACACTAACCTTGAAATGTGCTTGACCAAATCAGTAAATAACTTTTTACTGACAGACATGCATTATGCTCATCCATATAACAGCATCACAAAATTATAAATTAGCACCAAAGTAAATACCTTTTGTTTAACATATATGACAACTGTGACATCAGCTTCTGTTTGGAACCAATCATACCTGCAAAATATTAAAAAAAAAAAATCAGCTGTATACTGTTCTATACAAATACAGCAAAATAACTATTTACTTCAAATGATCTGTTATCACACATCCTCATAGGTGTTCAGTTTAGATGCCTCACGGTCTAAACCACAACAATGAAGTTAATGTAGAAATAAAAAGCCTGCCAGAGCTTTCCTTGCAGAATGCAAAGCCCTGCCCACATATGCACACCTCCTTTTACTTGTATAAAAAATCCAAAAGTCACTACTTCAAGACAAAAGGCAAAATCCCTTTTGACCATTTCTTTCATTCACACTAAGTAATCTCCAATTTCTCTTTCAGGATACAATTTGTTTTCTCCAAGACACTTTTGTGTTATGCACTATGGCAAAACATCTTGGCACAAAGAAAACCAGGCTCACGTTTGTGAGCAACATAGCAGAAGCAGTGAAAAAGGAACACCTTTGCATAGACAATGTGGAATATAACAAAGAGAATAATTATGACGGGAAGTCTGTGTGTACTGTGAATGATTATCCAGTGAACTGGTGACAGCAAGCACTGTAACATTCAGCAAATAAAAGCAATGACACCAAGTAGGAAAGTATACATTTCCAAAATACAGTAGGCATCCTAATGTGTCAAGGGTATTCTGAAACAATGATGCAGTTTGTTTCATATCCAACAAAGATGCTAGGACCAGATATCCAAATACGCGCTAAGAGTAGCATAAAAAAATTTATTTTATCCCCTGTCCTTATGACACAGAGATATAAAGCCCTGACTGCATCCCAGGGAACTCATGTTCAACTAGAGACATGGGCAGTGGAAGGACAAGGCAAGGTAGGATGATGACAGCTCACCCATTCTGCAGGAGGGAGGCTATCTAGGCCACTGCAATAACAGCATTATGAGCCTGGTATGCTCAACACTGCAAGAGGTATACCACTTAGTTGGGAGGTTGCACATGAACAAAAAGTGTACATGCATCTCCTTAAGGCAGCCATTGCAGAACTTATAAGACTGTAGTGGGTGGTAGGGCTAAGGGTACATGCCACAGCAGCAACAGCAGTATGACACTGCACGAGTAGCATCACTCTCCTCAATGGCCCCTGATACGAGTATGGCTGAACTCGGGACACCAAGTCTGGGCCAGTAGGCACTGTGAATGACAAGAAGAGATGGTGTCAGCTGATGGGCAGCTGTGCGGCAGCAGAGAAAATAAAAAAAAATAGTTTATCTAGAATTTTTCTGAGAACATGAACATGCTATAGTAACTAACCACTAATACTGTATAACTGAATAGTGGTCCAAATATCAAACATCAAACCATTTAACAGTTAATATATACCACCAGAAAAAAACAAGGGAGTATACAGTGTTTGCTGAATTTGACAAATGAAGTGAAGATCCTGAAATACAGAGTTGTTCAAAAACAGTATTATCAAATTTGACTTGTCAAATAAATTGATCGTGTTCTGAACATGCAGTTACTACAGTAATGATATACAGAAAACCACAAAAGGGCCCTGTTACCATACGTTTTTAAGAGAAAACATGCCTCCAGTAGTGAGTTACTAAAGATTTATTTGTAACGTATAAATGGACAAATGATTGTTTAACTGTAAATGTTTCGGACATATTATAGGAGAGGCTTTAAGTGTGAGACTTTGTAACCAAAGGGACTCAAGAATTAGTTAATTATGAAGTAACATTTTGCAGGATTTTGCTTTAGTCCTTTTAGCATGTAAAGTGTTTAAGTGACTGTTTCTGATTAGTATTCTTGTTAACTATGAAGTATAAAAATAGTGACTAATGGCAAGTTTTAAAACCAGCAGAAGGCATGCTGCTGAGGTGCCAGTGTAATTAATGGATTTTAATTCATAACAAAAGTTGACTTTTTAAGGCCTTATATAACCAAAGTGTGTGCCTTTAAATAATTAAGATTAGAATTGGTAATTTAGTGGAAAAGGTACGCCCTATATAGCACTTCTGTCACCATGAATTTGGTATACAAAAGTAAGGCAGAGTAGGGTCCCTGCAAGAAAGCTGCATTTTACTAACAGAATGAAGCTTACCAAGCATTATCAGTATGCTGAAGCAAAAGCTAATTAAACTATCTATGTTACTGAGAAAGATGTAAATACATCCCAAGCAGATTTACTGCAGCAGCTAGATTTAGGAGGCTACACATTATCACCAAAATCAATAACAGATCTGTTTTACTGATATACTATTTTTAGTACATCAAGTTTAACAGTTAATAAAACACCATTGTGAGTTTAACAATGCAGGGTTTTACTGCAAGTGAAATGGTGTAATGATAAAGGGGTTGTCAACACTCCTCTATGGCAGTGAGGTGCTGAGCTGCTGATCTAGGCAATGCAACTTTCTATGAAAATGTGCGCGCACTTTATGTTCCTGGAAAAATACTAGATTAACAGTCTGCAAACTAGTACAAGCCAAGTTAATATCTAGAGGTCAGAATCAAACCTTGTATTTTGTATCTATGATGTAAAGACCTTAGCAATTATGCCAAACCTATCTCCTTGCAAGTAAGCTGTCTTGTGATAATCTGTTATGTGCTGCTGGCCTTAACAATTCCAGCACTTCATCTGTATGTGTGTCTTGTTATGGAGTAACTGTATGGTCCAAAAGTCAGAATGTCATTTTGCAAGATTTTGCTTTAGTCCTTTTAGCATGGCAAATGTCCTCTTCGACAACAACCATGGAGATACCATCTTCACCTTGCCTAATAATAAAATGTTAGGCCTGACTGGACGCCTGGCCATTGCCTATAGCATGAGTCATCTAAGATCTCTCTATCTGTTGGGATATGCTAGGGACTGGAGATGTGGCAGGCTCCATGGATGCCTCCTCAGAGGTCTTAGTCAAAGATGCCAGAGCTGAATGAGTGAATCCACTGGGCTGGTGTTAGACCTTAGGTCACTGCTGGAGTCATCTGACTTGGAGGGAATCCCTGCTCTTCTTCTGCTTCCTATTCCTCTCCTTTTACTTTACTGGGGAAGGGACATCTGTCATAGTAATCTTAGTATCAGATAATATGGATGATTTATGTATGGAGGGAAATAATGCCTTTTTGTTCAGATAGAACACGAAGGACTTCTGTCTTGCTCCGACAGTTTTTGCTTAAAATCTTGACAAATCTGACAATTTGAAACACTGTGGTCTAAATCAATAGAAGAAATGTATTTAGCATGGAAGTTCTTTTTTTTTAAATTAAATTAGTCTGCTTCTTACAGATTTACTTACAAAATTTACCAGAAGCCCTTGTGTACCACATAGTTGTGTGGAGAAGACACCACACAAGCACCTATTCAAAACAGAGCAACAATCCTAACTTTAAGGAAAACATTCAAAGCAGAAGTCCCTAACGGGGTAAATATATGCTTTCCCCCAAGGATCTGCATCCAAATTCCCACTCACTCTATTTCTTGAACTTTCCCCCTGCGTCATCGTCCCTTTCCACTTTGAATTATAACATTCTCCTTGTGTTATACACATATGAGCCTTAGCTGTGAAGCTCTAAACTAGCCCTTCAAATCAGGTAATCCTAAACCACCTTGTTCTAATGGAAGGATAACCTTATCCAACTTAACTCTTGCCTTTTTCCTTCCCAGATAAATTCCTTCAACTCTTTATTAATCATTGTCCAAAACTTCTCTGGTTGATAAAAATATACCTGACCAGTATATAAAACTAAAGGAACTAAAAACATTTTCATTGCTTGTGTCTCACTATCCATATCCATAATCAACAGCTTTTAATTTCTCAATTTTTTTATTACCTTTTGTTTAGTCTCTTCTCACATATGTTTAGTTGCCATAACAGAAGCCTTTTTAAGCTACACTCCAAAATACTTCATCTTATCGTGTCCCCATAAATATGGGTATTGTTGGTCTAATTTGTGTGCAAGTTCATAACTCGTGGCTATGACTACTGTTTTATTGTCATTAATTTTACATCCCAAAAAGACATGAAACTGTCTCAAAATGTTCCACAACACTGAGATACCCTTTTTTGGATTTATCATATACAGAATAATATCCTCTACAAATGAATCCATCTTCACTTTATTACCATACCAATTATATCGTTGAATTCCTGAGTCCTTTACTTTCTTTGCCAATGGCTCTAAATATAAAGCAAATAAAGGGGAAAGAGTACATCCCAGCCTGGTTCCTCTGTTCAGACACAACTTATCAGAAAGGAACCCTCCCCCTTTAATTCTTGCCATTGATCCTTTATATATCCTCCTAATTAACCTTATTAATGTATCAAGGAATACAAATGCTTCTATTGCCCTACTCAAGACCCACTAACAACAGTGGCATTTTCTGATGATCATCATGGTTCTATTAATGCTATTTATTAGTTACGTACTTACCATAACTTAGTATCTGTGTGGTCTTCTTTCATTCCTCTTCACATATAGGTTATGGAGCTGACCCTCAGATCTGACTCAACTGCATTTCTTCGGACTAGGATCACCATGTCTCAAGCTCCTCCCACTTCCCACAATGCACCATACTCCAATTAACCTCCTCAGATCGAGTTTGCTGGCCATTAGAGAAAAGAAAACAGAAAAAGAGAAGGAAAGGAGTAAGAATCCATAACCAGAGGCTCAAAACTAGGAACAACATTCTTAAGAGGTTCTCTCCAGGTCTTCTAGATCACTGAGAAGGGGGGTGGCAGGGAGGGAAGAGGAGGAATGAAGGAATACAACACACATACCAAGTTATGGTAAGTACATAACTAATAAATCTGATTTTGTCTCTTTCATTCCTCCTCAAGGATGGGTGGAGTCCCCAGCTATACAACTCCTGGGCGGTCTCAAGGAAGTATATGCCAGAGCACTACCGAACCAAAGGAGGCTCTGCTCCTGGAAACAATGTCTAATTTATAATGAGAAACAAATGTGTGAGCCTTCAACCAGGTGGCTGCAGCACTGATACCATCCAGAGAAGCCCTGGAAGAAAAGGCAGATGAGGTGGACATGGACATAGTTGAGTGAGCCTTGGGAGGACAAGGTAGCTGTAATCCATTTCTGGTATAAATCAAAGTAATACAGTCTGTAATCCATTTAGCAAGAGTAACCTAAGAAACCAATCGACCTAAATGACTGGGGGAGAAGGAGACAAACAACTGTTCTGACTTCCGAAAGGATTTCGTCCTGTGTAGGTAAAAACATAAATGCCTGTGAACATCAAGCAGATGCAACAAACATTCTCCATCATTTGAGAAATTAGGGAAAAAACTGGTAGTTGAATGCCTGGTTGAGGTTGGATTCTGTAGCTACCTTGGGCATGAAAGAGGGATTAGTATGAAGGGAAACACCATCTATGTGGAAAATAATGTAAGGAGGCTTAGAAGACAAGGCCTGAATCACAGAGATTTTCTTTGCTGAGGTGATGGCAATGAGAAAGACTGTCTTCCATGAAAGAAACCTTAAGTCACAATCATAGGCTGGTTCAAAAGGTTTCGAGTTAAGCCTTGCAAGACCACTGTAAGATCATCGGTGGGGAGGGATCTTTGACTGGAGGCCTGAGGAGGAAGATCCCTTTCAAAAAGGTATTGCACAGCTTGGAAGTTGACAGGGAATTAGTGCCAGTATGAAAATTAGAAATGGCTGCCAACTGAAGTTTGATGGTAGGGAAGCTGACTCCTTTAAAAAGAGATGCCAGGAAGAGAAGGATAGCTGAAATAGGTGCAGAGAAAAGGTCAATCTTCACTGTAGAAGCCCAAAAACCAAATCTCTTCCAGTTTCTCCAATACATTTTCTTGGTAGCTGTTTTCTGACAGGCTAAAATAATGTCCTGGACAGGGGAAGCAAGCCTGGACCTTCGAACTATCACTGGAAGTGGAGAAACCAAGTGGTCAGCTTGAGGGACTTCAGATTGGGGTGTAAATCCTCCTATCGGGTGACAAAGGAGGTCCCATTTGGGTTCTAGAATCCAGGGAGGATATTTCAGGTTGACCACAGGAAGGGGAACCGAATCTGACAAGGCCAGTAGGGGGCAATGATGATTACCATGGACTTCAGACATTTCACTTTCTGGAGAAACTTTGGGATCAAGGGCAGAGAAGGATAAGTGTAGAGGAGACTGGGGGGGGGGGCAATCATGGACTACAGCATGCCTCGAGGAGTCCCCTGGAGGGAGAATAAGAGTGAAACAGTTGTTGCACTTGTTCTGGGGGGATGCAAATAGGTTACAGCAAGGTTGGCCCCAATGGCTGAAAATCATGTCTGCTATTGATTGATTGAGGGACCACTTGTAAGGGTTTAGAATGGACTTGTTCAGCTTGTCTGCCAGGACACTGAATTTCCCCGGTATGTGAGTTGCAAGCAGAAAATAGTCTGAAGGCCTTGTCCATTCCCAAACCCTCATGGCCTCTCTGCACAGTAGGTAAGAGTGGGTTCCACCTTGTTTGCTGATGTACCACACCAACGACATGTTGTCTGTGTGAATCACACTCATTCCTAAGGGGAAAACATCTTGAAAGGCTTGCAACTTAAGGGAGGACTGCTCTCATCTCCAGAACAATGATATGGAATCTGGTCTCTGTATGTGACCACATGCCTTGTACCATCTTTCCCTTGAAATGCCCCACCCCCACCCTAAGTGGAAAGCATCTGTGGTCACTGTGGCTGAGGGGGAAGGAAAAAGGAACCAATGTAGATGCTTTTGGCAAACCAAAGTCAGCTTGATAAGAACAGGTAGAGGCTGGTAAAGTACAGACCATTGAACAGCCATGGTCCACTGAAGGACTCGCATAAAATACCTTGCACGAGGAACTAATGGGATGGCAGCCACCATAGATCCTACAGTCTGAAGTATCAGCCTTGCCGGTAGCAAAACCTGGTTTAACATGGCTCGGACATGATCTCTCAAGGTCTGAATGTGATGAAGGGGAAGAGCCGCAATCTGGTTCAGTGTGTGCAAGGTAGCTCCAATGAATTCTAAAGTCTGCACTGGGGAGATGTTCAACTTTGTTAGATTTATAGTGATCACCAGATGATTGGCAAGGTGGAAGAAGTAATCCCTGGCCTGTAGACAGTCATCCAGATATGGAAATATCCAGAATCCTTGCAGTCTCAGGTGAGCTGCGACTACTGCCATGCATTTGGTGAACACCCTGGGGGCTGTGGTAAGTCCAAAGGCAGTGCCATGAATGGAAAATGACAGGCTCCCAGCAGGACGCACAGATGACTTCTGGAGCATCTATCCATTTTCATGTGACAGTATGTGTCCTTTAAGTCCACTGAACACATCCAATCATCCTCCTACAGCAGCAGTAGAATGGAATGAACCATCACCATTCAGATCTTCACCTTCTTTACAAGCAAATTTAATTTGCTTAGATCCAAAATGGATCTCAGGTCCCCAGTTTTCTTTGCCAGTAAAAAGTGATAAGTTCTGAATCATCTTTGTTTGTTCAGGATCTCTTGGATGACTCTTTTTTGCAGTATATTTAGAATTTCTGCTACTGCGAACTCCCTCTGACTGGGTGGAACATCAGGGAGTCTATTTGGCCTCCCCAGAGGAGGAAGAAAAAAGGTGGATAACAGTCTCTGGATATAATCTTTAGCATCCACTTGTTTTGTGTTATCTCGGTCCAGGTAGTGGGGTGCTGAGAAAAACGATCCCCGACTGTCTCCAGAGATCAGCAGTCAGGCAGTGCTTCAGGAGCACTGATACGGCCTACCAGAGAAGGGTTCCCTGAAGCCTTGATTCTCTGGACCCCCTCTGTCCTTGGGGCATCTCTCATTGAAATTTCCTCCACTGCCTCTAGAGGAAGGATCCCTGCGCTGATCTTGGGAAGACCCCTGAGATTTTCAGAACCAGATGTGCTGTGGAGATGAGAACTTGACCCCAACGGCAGACAAGGTCCCATCAAATGGGGCTTTGACAAAGGATGACTTAAAGGGCTTTGCAAAATCACACAGCCTCATCCAGGCATGTCTTCAAATAGCAATGCCTGAGCCAGCTGCCCGTTAAGCACCTTCTGTGGAATAGGAGATCAGCCTCCTGGAAGAATTGGATAAAGAAGAAAGAGTGGTCAGTCTGGGGGAGACCTTGTTGAAGTTCTCTGCTGATATGATATCTGCCAGAGAGTCTGATAATTCATTCACCAGTTCCCTCTGCAAATGAGTAAGTGTGCCAGACAGTCCAACACTCTCAGAGAGAAAGTGAACGAGGCATAAAGGTGCTTACCAAACCTGTCCATCGCTCTGGACTCCCTGTTCAGCAAACAGATAGTGAAGCTCTACTCAGTTAGCTCCATTTTGGTAGCTGCTGCCACAGCCATGGCATCCAATGGAATACCTTTAGTCTAATATGGTCTGTCTTTAGGGGAAGATAAAAATTTGTCCGGGTGTTTAAGGATCAGTTTAATACAGTCCAGCTCCTTCCAGGCCTGGCTGGACACCAAATCCACAAGCTCGACTGGCGGGGGAACCACCCAGGATGTAGATGGACCTCTCCTGAAAGCTTCCAAAAACACGGACTCCTCTGAAGATGGAGGTTGGGATGACCATCCACTGTTTTGCCTCAGGATCCCTAAAGTGTCTCCAAAGGAGAAGTTCTCTGGTGGTTATCTCCAGGATCCTTCCCCTTCATTGAAGTCTATATCATCGGTGACAGACTCCAAGGGGGAGTCAATGTGCCTCATTTTGCACATCCTCTTATGAGGGATCTCCTCTGTGGGATGCTCAGGGGAGGTCTCTGAAGAGGAGAGAACTCCTTCTGAGGGATGTATTTGGAGGCCAGTTGGGACGGGCTGACAGGTATGACAGGCTCAAGTCTCTGATCAAAGGGAAGTCCACAGGAAGGGTCGTAACTCAAAGAGACCAGATACCTATGAGTAAAGAAGGCTCTTTCTACCACTTGGAATGCTGTAGGGCCTGGTGAATCTCTCCCCAGTTTCATCAGAGCCAAGACTGCAGAAGAAATGAGGGGAAGGATCCCCGAGCCCTGGGTTCCTGGTAGAGTCAGACCCAAACTGTCCAGTGCTGAAGCACTGAGGGGTAGAGATGGCTCTGACATGGTTGGAGCCAAACCTCTTCCCCCGATCTGACTGGGACATCCCAGATCCGAGACCCACTGTGATCCAATGACGAGCCAAGGAGATCAAGGCAATGGTTGGAGTGGAGGAAGGCAATCTCCTTACGCTCAACCCCAGGACTCTCGGGTGATTATGATCCTGGGACTCTGAAGCCTAGGGATGGACTGGGGAAGGAGTTTGGGCTTGGAGACCGACACTCACAGAACCCAGAGGGGACGGCGCTGAGAAGACCTTCAGCTGGATCGGAGTCATGAGAATCTTTCTAATCATCCTGTCCACATTGGCCTCCAAAAAGCTTCTAGAAGACCTGGATGAAGCCACTGATGGGGGCCTGGAGTGCTTAGTGGGAGTCTGCTGCAGCCCTATGGAAGGAGCTGACTCAATGCCCAGCACCATCATGGGACCCCTAGCTGTAGGATGTATAGACCTATGGTCCAAGATGCTTCTGGAGAACTTGAAATTAAGTAAGACCTGAATGGATCCGAAGAGTGCTTTGGATCCAGTAGATCCAAAGTAGGTCTATGATCTGAAGACCTCTTTTGTTATATTTTCCTTTCTAGGTCCCGGATAAATCATCACTATTGGAAATCAAATTCCAGCCCTTATTTATAAGTAATACTCCCTACTGAAAATGGATTATTTCTCCCACAATTTTCTTAAGCTCCATAATAGCAATTTTTGGTGGAATATAAACACATGCCTGCATAATCCTTCTCCCTTGCCAGTAACTGCCTACTACCACAAATCTACCATTATTCTTTTTCCCCTCTTCTGTCAGTATTGGAGGTCTCCTAGCAATTAGTCCCTGACATTCTGCTGAATACCCATACTGAAATTTTCTTTGTCAAATTCATTCACTCATTTCTTTCCAAATGTGTCACCTCAGTATTGTTACTGCACTCTACATTTCTTAATATAATTCAATATGCTTTCCTTTTTTGTCTGTATATGTAGTCATTTTTGATCCAAGATAAAATGGACAGTGTAACAATTATGATAAAAAGCTATTGTTCCCCACCTGTTATACTGTACATGTTACTTTTTGAATATGTGTTTCCAACTTTCATGTTACATGCATATACTAATATTTGGCAGGCTGATCTTTTATATAGTTGTTTCTTCATAAGTTCATAGGTGTGTACTAGGCTAATGGCCCTGGAGCCTATATAAGCCTAGCCCAAGAAGATTCCCTGGCATCATGCCGACCAAAGTTAGTTCCCAGTGTCCCTGTCAAGGAAAGCCACTGAAGTGATCCCTGGGATGAACTTCCTATTGCCCATCCACTTGTCAAAATTTCTCTTAAAGAGGGCCAGTGAAGTGCTCTGCTTGACGTGAATGGGAAGTTTGTTCCAGAGTATGGGAAGTCTTTGGGTTAGAAAACTGTCCCTCCAGCATGTTCTGTCTATTGTGGTAATGAGGTTTAGGTCCCTGGAGCATGTGGCATGGAGTGATTGGGATTTCTTTAGGTGTAGCATATCTAGCAGCTCTGGGTCAGACATGGCTTTGTAGGCCAAGCAGAGATCGCCTCTAAGTAGGTAAGTAAGTAGACAAGAGACAGAGTATAGCTGAAGTTTTTTGAGTCTGTCCATATAGGGCATGTGTCTAAGGCCTAAGATCCTCTTAGTGAGGTATTTTTGTGGCTTTTCCAGTTGTTGTAGGTGTCTAGTGAGGTACATACCAAATGAGGCATTGTATTCTATAATAGATCTAATGAGGAATGAGTAGAAATGGATTATGACCACTTTCTTCCTGGATGAGAAACTTTTTGTAATGAGATGTGCCACACAGAAGGACTTGCTGACTACAGTGGGAATGTGGTTATCAAAGGAGATGTTGCTGTCAACCTGTGTCTCCAGGTCTCTTATCACATCTTCAGTGTTTAGTGGGCTACTGCCTATGTGGTAATTCATGGGCACTGAATTTTTCCCAAAAGGAATGACAATGCACTTTTTGGCATTGAGCTTAAGGCCATGGTTCTGGCACCAGTCATTGGTGTCAGTGAGGCCTTTTTGTAGAATGTCTACATCAGTTGGAGAATCAATAATGGCTCCCAGTTTTCAATCATCTGCAAACTTGGTCAGAGTCCCTTTGTGTTGGCTTGAACTTCAGAGAAGTAGATGCCAAACAGGAGAGGACCTAGGACCGATCCCTGTGGGACACCACTTATTACTGGTCGGTAGTCAGATTTGGAGTCTGCTACTTTCACAGTGTGGGTTCTATCAGTGAGCCAATTGGCAATCCATCTTATGACATAGGGGTTTATGCCTAGTTTAGTGAATCTATCAATGATTTCTGAGTGAGGGATGGTGTCGAAGGCTTTGGCAAGATCTAGGTGTGAACTACCTTGCCCTCATCCACAGCTCTGGTGACAAACTCGAAGTCTGTCAGGCTGAGCAGGCATGACCTACCTTTCACAAACCCAAACTGCATGGGGTCCAGATATTGGAGAATTCCTATGTCCTTATTTATAAGGTCCAGGATGATGCGCTCCATAGCCTTACATATCAGACTTGTCAAGCTAATGGGGCGGTAGTTCCCAGGGTTTGTAGTCGCTCCCCCTTTGTGGAGTGGAATGACCATAGCAGTGCACAATTCAATAGGAACAAAGCTTGAAATGAGACTGTGATTGAAGAGGGTACACGGGTGTGGTGCCAGTTCACTTTGTAATTCATGTAGAACACCGCCAGGGATATTATCAGGTCCCATGGAAGCTGTATTCTTGGCTTTGGACAGTGCAGTTTTTACCTGTGTAGCCATGATAATAGGGACCTGACATTCCTCAGGTATTGTCATAGGCCCTTTAGGGGGTGAATGGGGGGTAAAGTTCACACTGAACCTGTCGGCCAATATGTTGGCAATATCAGTTGATTCTAAGTATGTATTGCCATTATGCTGCAACTCAGAGGAGATCTGAGTATTGCCATTTAGATTCTTGACATAACTATAGAATGCCTTGTGGTTGGTCTAGAACCTGTAGCAATTTTGTTTTCATAGCTAGCTTTAGAGGATTTGATGATGGATCTTAGTTTTTTGCCGAGGCTTTCAAGGGAGTTTTTCCAGTCTTGGAACTTCACCCTTTTCTGCAACAGTTTTTTCCTTTTGTTGTAGAGTTTGTTTATGGTGGGGGACCACCAGATTGGCTTCCTTTTTTTGGAGGAGAGCGTCTTGGTTCTGTTTGGTATGGCCCATTCCATGCACTTGTGTATGTGCTCATACAGTGCATTGGTATATCATTCAGTCATGCACCTATTTTCCATTTGCATGGGTGTCGTGAAATTGCTTTAGAAGTCCAAAATTGGTTTTGGAGTTTTTTTTACAGTGGTTTCTTTTATGGGGGGTGAGAGTGGGATGTGGACATCCATGGTGATTTTCTTGTGGTCAGATTTGACCAGGGAGGAATTGATTAATGGTGTAGAGCAACGGTCACCCATGTTAGTAATGACCAGGTCAAGGATGTTTCTACCCCTGGTGGGGGTAAGAATGAGTTGGTCCAGGGCACTGGAATTAATGAATTCCAAAAAACGTTGAGCAAGTGTGTTGGTACATGAGTAATTTTCCCAGTTAATGGAGGGGTAGTTAAAGTCTGTCAGTATAAGGGTATTGGGTTGTACCCCAATATTTTCCAATGTGTTTAGGAATGTGGAATGGGAGTCTTGGGACATGGTGGGGGATCTATAGCAGGCTACAACCTGGATTGCAGTTTACCCAGTGTTAGTTGTACCTGAAGTATCTCTGATGTGTTATGTTGGGCTACTAGTCTGGAGGTGTGCATATCCTTTATGAATATGGAAACACCACCTCTTCTCATCTCCATTTAAATCTGTGTCACATTTTTCAAAACTTTTTGCTTTAATGAAAACCCTCAAACGAAAACAAAATTGATTTTCATAAAGTTTCCATCCTTCATTAACTTAGAAGAGACAAAACTATGTACATCTTCATAAAATTAATGTTAATCCACTAGATAGGAACAACTGCCTCAAATCAGGTGTTACCTAACCTAAAATTAAGTTCACCCATGCTAAAGTGCATGCTACATAGACTGTGCTCCCACTTACAGTGACTGCCATCTGCTCTTTTCTTATCTCTGTTCCCCTCCCATGTATGAAAAACAGCTTATATGCTTTCAGAAAACATTACATTTTACCCATAAGAAAAAAGTATACTGGCTATCTTTAAATAAAACTAAATCAAATACTGTTAGAGTAAACACATTAAATTATTAAGTCTGGCATCTCTTATTCATTTCCCATAATTTCAAAGTTTATTTTTCACTTTACTGCCTGCCATTGGACGTTTAAATTTTGCATTTCCTCAGCAAATATTGCTAAGAACTCTCAAGATTAATTGCTTGCACCTGCAGACATCTAGTCTTCACATAAAAGTAGTCAACCATGAATCTTTGTAAAATTCACTCAGAACAGAATGTACAACTAACTTCAGCTGCAGACTTACTGACTCCCACTGAACATTTTGTAATGGGAAAAAAGCAAGCTAATATCTTTGCAGATGTAAGAAACTTACCATTTTTCATATCCTTCATCATTTTGTTTTAGTTTTCAAGTCTACTTGCTCACACAAAAAAAACTGTTTGCAGCTTAAACCAAGGACAATAACCTAGATATCCAACCATGTAAAATAAGAGAAAATATCTTAATTCCATATATACTATAATCAATTCACTTTTACACCTCATCCCCACCCCAGTAGCCCTGATACATCATAATAACCTTACACTTGTTTTTGTCCAGCCTTTCTTCTCTTGATATAAAGCCTATATCTCTTACAGCTAAAATTATGTTTACCTTAAGATCTTTAACACATAATACTCTCCATGCAAGTAGCATTAACAGAATTATAAATCTGAATATAAATCCTTATATTGTGCAATGAATAGCTAACTGGTTATCTGACAGAATCTATGTGGTTAGAGTAGCAGGTGCCACTTCTGAAAACAAAACAGTTACTAGCGGTATATACCATATGGCTTAGTTTTGGGCCTCTCTTATTTAACATATATTTCTCAGATCTTCAGGTCAGCACTTGTGGCCTATGGCTAACTAGGTCTGCTGATGACTGTAGACTGGGTGTTGTTATTCAATATTCACTTGACTCACCATTGCTCCAACATATCTTAGACCAGCTGGTACAAGGACAATGGTAGCACATTAAATGTAAAAAATGTGGCATAATTCATTTTGGTACACAAAACAGTTTCACTTATTGTACAGGAGATGCAACCCTCCAATCAGACACTGTTGTGAGGGATCACGGTACTCTTGTTGATAATTCCTTATCATTTGTCTCCACTGTGGTTTGGAAAGCTTTTTATCTAGCCCATCTAATTTCAAAGGCATCTCCACTAGATTCAAAAAAGTCTTAATTTCCCTTTATTTATACCTTATCAGACCCATTGTTAAGTACAACACTCATTTTGGCATGTATTTATCTAAACATATCACACAACTTGAGAGACTTCAGAGATTTGTAACTAAAAAGATCAGTGGCCTCACAAATCTTATTTATTAGGAGAGACTGACCGCTCTTTCACCGTACTCTTACAGACTCCTCCATGAAGATCTAAGTCTAGCATTTCATGCCATGAAAGATCATATCCAACCCTTTTGATTCCTGTTCCTTCACAGAACTAATTGTACATCAAATATTTGATTAAAGGAACTAACCTTCATCAGCAGACAATTTTGAATAGTTTTTTTTTGCAAGACTTGAAAAGGTCTGCAAACCAACTGCCTACTACTTACCTATGAAACTAAGAACAGTCACTGAAAGACTCCCCCACATTTAAAATACCCCTGGCTGAACACTACACACAGCTGCTTTACTATATATAACATGGAGTTTACATCATGAAATATTTTATACAATCACTAATAGGTATAAAAAATGTTTTACTTACATTTACTTTTTTCACTTTTAATGTTCTTCTAAACATTAATGACAATGTGGGGCATACGCTTTACAGTCCAACCATAAGTATAACAATATCAAAAAAGTCTAGTCTTTCTCAACCATTTTTTTCTTGCAAAGCCATATTTCACAAATATACTTTATAGTATTGCATTTATTCACTAATTTCAGCACTGCTGGTCTTCTGCCTGTTCAACTTCATCTCCCAACACCAGACTCTGGTTCAAGTCCAAGGTACTCCTGATTCTTGTAGTCAACTCTTGTGCTTTTATCTCTCTCAAGCATTTTCCTTTGGAACTCTGGAACATGTTTCACAAAGTCTCTATAAACTTTATTATCAGAAGAATGCAAAGGAAAATCCCCTTCTGTTTGTTGGCTCATTTTTGTTGGATAAACTTTTTTTAATTTCCAACTTAGAAAACCAAGTAAATTTTAAACAAACCAAGAAACCACAGAAAGGTGAAAAAAACTCTCAGAGCCACAGAAAATAAATTTTAGCGCTTTCGTTTACTGACATAAGCAAACTTCCTCAGGCTGTGGTTTCTTAATTTCCAACTTAGCCTGTTCTACATCTAAAAATGTCTTTGATCCTCAAGGGGAAAAATATCACACCTACCTCATGACATTCTATGACTGCTGGGATAAATTTGCTTTTCTTCTGCCTGGTGTACAGTGACTAATCACTTTCACACAAACACTCCACTGTCTCCAACTTCTAATACCTTTCCCTTCTGCCACAGTTTTGTCAGGATCAACTGTTTCTGCTGATATAATTGCATATGTACTAATAAAGACCTTACTGCTTTCTCATGGCAAGGATTGAAGCATACAATCAATGTTCCCATTCAATTAACAAATCCTGCTGTGGAATACCAGTCCAGTGGCTGCTTTCATAAAATTAATGGAATCTGTTCCTTCAACTTTCTCTGCGTACTCAGCTTTCTTATTCTGCCATTTTTTGAAACAGCTCTTCTTGAGAAGTCTTATACTCAACCAGACTTTTCTTCATTTCATACACTGATTTTTGTAGTTTTATCAGTTCATCTGAAAGCTAAAGTTTTTTTCTTTTGTCTTCCTGCCTTTTGTTATTTGAGTTGGTATACTCCTTCAGTGTTTCATTTATTTTAATCAGATCTAAGTACATTTGCTTTATTTTTTCCACTCAGTTACTAGAAGCCATCTCTTATACCAAAGCTGAAGACTCAAATGCTTTTTGCCGAATAGCTGCAGGACTCTTTCCAACCACTGTTTTTTCTTCACCTTTTCTGGTTGGGTTTCTTTCAGATTCTCCAAATTTTTTCTTTGCTGGCATAAAGATATTGTATTTACTAGCCAGTAACTCAAGCTACCAATATCATTAGCTGTTATTTTCCAATTTCTTTTTTCACACTGGGAAAGCTGAAATTAAGTTGTTGATCAGTGTGCAGGCATATCTGAAGTCTTTTTTGTAGACTATCTTGGTGAATTTTGGCCATTTTTATTGGAGAAAATATGCTACCCAGTTTACAGTCATCAGCATGCTTTGTTATCCATGGCCCACTTATCACTTTTATGCCTGAAATGAACTCTAGAAAAAGAAGTAACCCCAGTATAAATTCTTGTTGGACAATACTAGTAACTGCTGTCAAGATACATCAGTAAACCTCTACCCTGACTTGCTACATCCTGTTGCTTAACCAGTGTTTTGCTAATTGAATTACAGATAAGCTGGTATTTAATGCTATTAATTTGTTACTTACGCCTTTATGTGGACTAGGGCAGAATTTCTCACCAAGGTCACGACATAGTATACACTGTCAGTCCTTCATCGAGTGCTGTGGTTACCACTTCAAAGAATGTCACAAGATACAAATTGCAAAATCTTCCCATAACAAACTTGTACTGTTCCTAGAAGTAGTCCTATTGTGTAAATTTTGATAAACTCTATTGTATCCTTGAGGTTGCATAATATACTGTTAAGGCTGATGGATATAAAATGTTTTGGGACTAATATGAACCACCCTTTGTGAACTAATACCACTAGAGTCTGCTGGCAAAGGTCAGAGACACATCCACATGCTGACATTTTATTTAACATGGCTGACAGGGATTTAATCTGTTTTTCCTTGATTTGTATAGGAAACAAATAAGTAAACATTTGCTGGTCCCATGGAACCTGAATTTTTAATTTTATATGTGATAGCAGTTCTGTGAAATGACCTGCATGTCCATTATGAACACATTTACATAAGCAACGTGTCAATTTACTCCATTCCCCCACAAAGGCATGAAACTGAACAACAAGCATATCACTATCATTAACAATTTTCTATTACAGCTGTCAAAAGGTAACAGAACTCTTGTCATTGTGAGTGGATAACATTTGGGAACTGTGATCACTTGTGGAAATATTTGTGTCATCCTTCTTTCTGTCATCTCAATTGTGAAATAACTATCTCAGGTGTTAACAGGTATGCTTCTTTTAATCACTGCCATTTCACAAGTGAAGTTAACTGCTTAGCAGCTGACATTTGTTCCCTTCCTCTCCAGCCTGTAACCAGAACAATGTAACCCAAAACATCTCTGCAACAGGTGTAACACCAAACACAATTATACTCACATACTCACACTATTTCAAACACTTTACACATATATCTATATCTATCCATCGATAGCTATCAGGTGCTGACTTTGAGGGAACATGGGCGAAATTCTTGGCTAGGCTTATAAGGGCCTCCGGGCCAAAAGCCTAGTATCATCCTATGAACCTATATATATTTTACACAAGCAAGCTGTAAATGCACATCTAAAATATAAAAATTGACAGTTTGCTATGTTTTATATAAATCTTATACATGCTATAATCAGCAAAGCTCTAAGAACAGCTAACAGATGTGTGGCCTTGACACATTGTAAATATCATGAAGGATAGCTGGGATAGCCCGCCTAATGGTACTAGGAGTGTGTGTGTGTGTGTGTTGCAACCTCAGGGGCAAGTAAACCTTTAGTTGAAGCTGACAACTGGGTACAGGGAAGGAAGGAAGTTATTATTTCCACAGACAAGTTTAGTTATAACCCTCATAAAAGGCTGAAATATACAAAAGTGTTGAATATGGTAGAAGTGATTTACTGATTCCTTTCTTTGACATTCAGAATTTTTCACCCTTATTGCATTTACTAAATTCTTGACCGTACTTTTTTTTTGTAATTATCTTGGAATTAACTGCATTTCCAGTTTCACAACTGCAAGCATAAGAAAGATTACTGCATCAAGGATGAACATTCTATCATAATGGAAAAGGATTGAACGAAGTTATTTAAAAAAAAAAATAGATCATAAAGTGAAAGGTTACTCACTGAAATGACATGACAGCTTCTCTGCAGTAAACCATTTCAATATCTTCCATATATCCAGTTGCCATTAATGCAACCTGAAGTTGAAGAGAGGCTTGATTTGTCAAACTCTGCTTATGTAAAAGACTCGAAATAAGACATACACTTGTGAACTAGCAAGCACACTACTCCTTCCTGAACTTGCTATGTGAACCTTGCAACTCTCTAGAACAACATGTGACTAGGGTACCACAGGAGTGGCTGCTCATGGAATTGTAATATACAATGGAAGAGTTCAGTGTACTGCAAAGAAGAGGTAAAGCCCAGTATCGCACACCAATGTGCACTGAAACAGAACTCAGTATGGCTATCAAATACTTTAAACAAATACAACGTGCGCCCGCCACTAAGCAGCAAAACTAATTTGACACTATTTTTCTTAAAATTGTTGTTTCTCTTGAAGCAATGATGCACACGTAACTACAGGCATACTTGCTAGAAACACACTGTCCAGCCCATTAAAAACATTCCTCATTTCTTGTCCCTGACACCACACTTACAGCAGTTGCAAGCATGTTAGTTTGATTTACTGTGAACATGTTGTCATAAGCATGGGTGACTGCATACATAGTACATAGAGCACTAGTTCATTACTGCTGAATCACATCATCTCAGAGAGACAAAATGGGAACATCCTTATAAGACACTGTTACAGTATCAAACTAGGAAGACATTTATTTTTAAAATAACTGGTGCATAACAGCAACACCCATGTCATGGCTAATTCATATTTGAATGCATCTGGGTCGCATGACAAAATGCCCTCCACCATGGATAAAAAAATATTATACAACGACCCCCCCCCCCCATTAATATTCAAAAACGTGCATGCTGACGAATCAGCGTGCACGTTGTAAATCAGAGTTATAGTAATGGAAAAAGGTCCGGTTGCCCGGGCTTTTTCCATTACTATAACTCTTTTTTTACAGCAACGGAGAAAGGAAGATCTTCGTTGCTTCACACTGTCTCGCTATGTTAAAGGAGTTGAACATAGCGAGACAGTTTGTAAAAAGCAACGGAGATCTTGCTTTCTCCGTTGCTTTTTTCAAAACTGTCTCACTATGTTAAATGTAGTGCGTAGGCATATGCATGCGCAGTACGTCAGAACTGCCGCAGAATACCAGACAGCTGCAGAAGGGCAGCAAGGAGGCATTATACAATGCCATTATTTAAGAAAAATAATTATTTTTTTTCTTAAATAATGTCATTGTATAATAGCAATAACCCACTTCTGGGTGTGGGTAATGCTGGATTTACCCACGGTTGGCTTTGTTTGGCCACTTGGGCTTCGTCCTCGTGACCAAACCACACCAACCGTGGGTAAATCCAGCATTACCCACAACCAGGCGTGGGTTATTGCTATAATAACCCACTCTCTGCTAGGGCATACTGCTGCAGCATTTTAAAATTAGCCAGATGATGAATGACTAGTCATAATGGCAGTAAGTATGGAACACAAGGAATCATCCACATCCTTATCTTCTGTCGTCCTTACTTTCCACTCATCATACCTTGCTCCACTCAGCCACCCACTCCCATAAAATGTTAAGAACATGTGCCACGTCAATACAAAGAGCACATTAGAATGCATGCAACTATATTAATGATAGCAATCAAAACACAAAACTGAATTAATGCAAACTTCAAAAACTCAGCAGTAGTTTTCTGATTATGATTAGACTATTAAATATTGTTTTGATTTTCATGCAACTTGAATCCATTTTAATGTTATGCTTTGGAAATTTAATATCACTTTTGTTTCTTAACAGAGCTCCAAAGTAAGCAATTTATGAATATCATGTTGACCATTTGCATGACATGATAGCATACAGTTACAGGTTATACAATCTAATCTCTCTCTTTCCAAAAGCAAGAACTGCACAAATTCAAGTTCATAAGCCAACCAGAATACCACCACCTTTCCCTTCTCATTTCAGCCTCATACACCAACATAGTATGCCTCCAAGCTTTCATCAGTTTCAAATGTCTGTTTGTGCTGTTCTCTTCTAGGTTTAAATGGAAATACCAACACAGAAAGTAACTATAATTACTGTCTCACCTTAATAGCTCTGCTCTTCTCTGCACCACCCATTTCCCAAGTAACTCTTATGTAATCTTTACTTAGGCTTCTTATCAGTTTCCTGGTGACCTTTCCTATGCATTGCCAAAGGAGCTGCAAATTATCGCCTACAACGGACCAGAAAAAAGGAAAGTTATGTACCAGACATATGCTAGCTCTCTGATAACTGCGTGTATCTTTAGTAACATTTGGAGTATATGCTGAAGGCATTAGAACTGCTTGACTCCTGGAAATTCTTGAGACAGTTGCTTAATTCCATTTATTCTCATAATGCTACTCAGGTTTCATTTTTAGAGCTGCATGTGATATGCTTCTTTGGTACCCTGAGAATATATAATGCAAGTAACCCCAATAAAGAAGAAATACAGAACAAAGCAGCACTCACTAGTATCAGCTGTTTGATGGAGAGGAATAACAGAAGACCAACTAGGTGCCACAAGCACCATTAGGGGATGGTTGGGTAGCAGTACGTTACCAAAGTGTGACAGATTTAGCATTTGAATAATTACATACCTTTTAGTATCTGGGAAGAAGTGATCCATCTTTGCTAATGATGAGGACAGGGTCCCCCCAGCTATTGGCATTATTTTGTTCACAGTAGTCTCAAACAAAGAATGTATCCTGGATGCAATTTTTAGTTTGTAATGTATGACAAAAGTATTCACCACACTCCTATAACATAAATGCCATCCAGAGAGACATTTGTTAGAAAACTGGTAATTTGACTATTGGTCTTGTAGAATACAGTATGCCTCAGGTATTTGTGGCAGATCAGGATCTGTTGTGATGTAGCACAATTTTATGCAATCTGATATCCATCCTGACAAGCTATTTTTGATACCTGGAGACCTTTCCTGTGCAGAAGACACAAATGTCTGATCCATTTTTTTAAATCTTTAGTAATGTTAATGGAGAATCTTAGTATCTTCTGGATATACAGGCACTATTTGATAATTCGGGAAAAATGGATAGCCAATGGATTGGTTTTAAATTGTTTGTGGTTGCTACTTTTGGAATGAAAATGGGGCTCATCCTTAGTGTTAGTGTATCTTTATGGAAGGTCAGGTAGGGGAATTTACCAAAATGGACTATAATTCCAAACATTTTTAGGTCTGATAATGATGATGTTAGCTCAAACAGGGACTTTGTCAGCACTTCCAGCATAAAGCAGAAATTACAAGGTTGGTACAAGGTCTTTCAATGTCAGTCTTAAGCTGAAAGTACCTCTTTAGGAATGCCCCACAGCTCTTCACAGCTGTCAATAAAGGTAGGTCTTGCCTTTGATGAAAAGTGGATCACTTTCAAATGTACCTTAATAAAGGAAGAGCTGATTAATATTCAAACGGTTCTACCAAGTACTTCAAAATCTGCTCTAAGGGTGCTAATTGATACTGTGTGCATTCCCTGATTGCCCAAGTGACAAATCATTTCCATTTTTTTACTGCATGTCTTCCCTGCTGAAGGTTTTTAAGAGGATGATAATATTTCCATTAGTATGTCAGTGGAATGAGGGGTGATGACCAGATTCAAACAAGATGTCACTCTTACAACTTGAAGGCACAAATACCTGGGTGTGGTACCTCAGAGTGGTGAGATATTAGGATCTTGAATGGAATAAGTCTGACAGATGTCTTTCAGAGTGTACAGAGCCAGAAGCCAATGTATATGAGCCAATAAGAGGTCACTGTTAATATCTCTAATTTTGACAGCTGAGTCTTCTGGACCACTTTTAGGATGAGTAAAATGGATGTTGTGTATAGAGAAGGCCCTCAATATATTGTTACTCCTTGTGATGAAGGAGTTAAGTTACTGAATTTCACATCTTGACAGCAAAACAAGCAGATCTAGCTGGCCACACTTGTGGAAGATTCTGTTAACCTTTCTCTTGTTTAGGGAATATTTATGGGGAGAAGGTTCCTGTTCAGACTGTCCAGTAAAATGCTGGAGCTTCCTAGTAAGTGTACTGCCACCAAAAATAAATAATGGAAAATGGTCCAGTTACAAAGTTTGACAGCTTCCCTGCATACCAGAAGGAATAAACTCCATTTATTATGGGAACGTAGGATGGCACAGAACTCCAAAACATTGATTTGCAGCTTTGATTACTAAAAGAATCAGTATCCCTGAATTATTCTGCCCTGTAAATGCTCCAGCCTACCTACAGTTTGCCAATGGAGATGTTGGCAATGTTCAGCCATCACTGTAGATACTGAATGCACCAGTGTGGCACTGTAACCCTCTGGGGTGCAACTGCTTGCATTGTTGCCATTACAGTCTGATCACCTACTGCAAATGTCTCACATGCAGATATGAAAGCAGTACCACAAAAAATAGTCACTAAGTTACTACCATGTAACCCAGGAATAAACTCTGCTGGCCCAAATAAGCGTTTTGCTGTTTTGCTGGGGTGGTGATGTTCTCTTGCATCAGAAATGCTCAGCATGCCCTGGTGTTCAAAATATAGTCTAGAAAGGTCAATACATTGAGCAGGTGTGAGTTTTGATTTCAGAGTACTGAAATGATGCCCAAAAGAGTGAACAGTGATCAGAAAAAACTGCTTGATTTGTTATTTGTTCCCCGGATAGTGCAGTAATCAGCAAATTGTCAAAATACATGAAAACATTGGCCCTGGTAGTCTCTGGTGAGTTGCTGCTGCTGCCATGACCTTGGTGAACACCAAGGTTATCGCAAGACTGAAAACAGGTTGCTGAACTGACAGTGGTTGGTGCCTAGCCAAGACAGTACATACCTCCTGGACTCTGGCAAATTTTACATGAAGGCGGGTGTCCTGGAGTTCAAAATCATTGCACTCGGTCTCCTATTCTCATAGATAGGAAGATAATTCACACGGAGTATTCAAAATTTCTCTATTATTATGTAACAGTTTAGGTTATTGAGAAAAAGAATAAGCCCAAGGTTCTGTGTCCTTTCTGACAACAAAAGTATTGTGAGAAGTAACCTTGGTCACTCTGGTGGAACATCTTGAATGGCTCTTTTCGTTAGGAAGGTGATGCCTTAACAGAGCCTGTTGTGTCTGAAAGTGGTCTGGGGTGTTGGATAAAGACTTGGTTTAGGTGGAATTTGGGGTGAAAGATTTTTCTTACTATTGCCCCACCACACTTTTCACTACTGAATCTTGAACCACTATTTGACGTGGAAGGACAATTTCCCCCTAACTGTCATCAAAAGTAAATCATCACAGAAGTCCTGCCCGACTGTTCTTGAACTGTCCATGGTTCCTTGGCTGGCAATGATTTCCCTTATCTCTATTACTGTTGTTAATGTTTTGCTAAAAGAACAATTGCCTAAGCCCTGCTAGCTCACCCTAGGTGATCTTGCTGGGGCACTCACCAAGACCACATCAATGTTAAACTTCTGTAGGTATGAGATTAACCTTTTTGGAGGTTGGAACTGATTGCCCACAGCCATCTGGTAATTTCTCCACCAAAAGCAGCATTTTACTGATGTTCATTTGAAAGCATGACACATGGTTTAGGACATTTAATGCCCTCAAAAACAAGATGGAGGATTGAAATACATACTTCCCTAACCCAACCACTGCTTTGGACTCCTTTATCTGGTGGATGGACAACAAGATCTGAGGAGTAAAAGCCCTATTTATGACATCTGCAGAGAGAATAGAATCCATCTTGATTAACTTCTGATCAAAATGACCCAATTCCTGCCCAGACAAAAAAAATCCTGCCTTTCTTCCTGAGCACCAAGACTGTTGTGTCAACCTTAGTCTAAGCTAACATGATGGTATTTCTTAGTATATAAATCAGGAATAGAGCCACCTAGGAAATCCGGAGGCAAAGCTGCAAGTTTCCCATTGAGGAGACTTGGTCGGAGGGTGTTTCATAAGAGTTATACATTCCATGTGACTGAAGTACTTTATAAACATATAGCTGTTTTAAAATGTACAACCAGGTCCTAACATGACCACTTTGGTTGCTTTATTTTCCTGGACTGATTCTATTTACAGCAGTAGCTCATCTGTTTTTTATTTATTATCATTATTATTCTTTGTGCCAAGTGTTTCTAGGATTGACATAGTCATGCAGCCCAAAGGCAGTATGGATTTCAGTCAGAAAATAGTGTAATTAAAGGGAAATGGCAAGCGTCAGCTTCTTGCAAACTAAAAACAGGAAAAAAACACTTGCTTTATTTGCTTTTGGTTGCAAGACATAAACTTTTAAGACTTCCATCAGAAAGTTATCACTGAGCAGTTGTTGAGACTACAGCTAAAGATCAGTTCTCATAAGATTCTTCCAGTTCTGCCAGTAAACAACCAACTTGTCTAAAACTATATTTATTTATTTTCAGTTTTTGATAAATAGATGATACTTACATGCCCTCAAAGGGAAAATGATTTTACACTGAGTACAGACAGTAAGACAAGTACCAGTTGGATAAGTACCACGGAGCACACATAAGTGGACCATCCAGAGTTTTGAAGTCTTCCCCCATGCCAGTGCTAGATGGACAAGAAACACTATAATTCTACATGTAACTGACCTATCAAATGTAAATCTGAACTGCTCCCTTTCCTCCTTCTACCTGCTTAATTTAATACCTATTCTGGGGCATGTCTTATCTAAAATAGTGAGTATATGATACTAGACCTGCTAGCCTTTTCTAAAAGTTTATGTTAAGCTATTGCAGGAATTTTAATGATTTAGTTAATGTTTATGTGCCAGTGGTGTGAACACGGTCTGTTGGCGATGGTTATTATTAATGTAACACCCCAACCCCCATGTACAAAAATGGGGAAAAGGGGATTGATGCTGACATGCACATGCATGCACACAAACACCACACCCAAAACACACACTTTTTTCACAATATTGATTATTAAAAATCATATGTTTATCCTGCTCATTTTTCTTGAATTATGTAATATATCACTTTTCTCATAGGAAAGTTTTAAGTATTAATTTCTGCAGTTAGTCTCAAATGATAGTTTGGATAGAAATTCGACAATAACTGGAGTGCTACCTCTAGAAATCAGAAACAGTGTGTCACTCAGAAATGTTATTAAATCATAAAATGTTACGTAGATAACTGGTAAGGACTACATTAGTATTATTTTAGATAGAAAGCCACTGACTGAAATGTTTACCTATGTATAAGCAAAATATGGGGCTAAATCCAACCCTAAGTTAAAGGTGTCACTCAGTTGGCCATTCTGACCACATAGGCTCAGCATGTGGCTACAATTAAACACCCCAGAAGTTATCCCTGGTTACCTTTGGCCTAGAAATAAATGCTAAAGTGTGGACGGTTACAGCAGAGAAGTTGGGATGTATTCTTCTGTTTGTGCCTCAGTCTTATGATGTGGGTTAGAGGGTATTACAGAAACAGCAACACTAGTATGAATAAGTTTTAAAAAAATGTTTGAACATATTACTGCAAAAGAAATCCAGTGTTTGCAGAGTTTAATACCAAAGTGAAAGATAAATGTATGGTCTGTCTGCTGAAGGTGGATGTTTGGAAAACAATAACTATAAAAAGTAGTCCTGCCTCTGATACAGACAGCATGAGATCTAGACGGCTAACCATAGAAATCCTTTACTGTTTATGGTGTACAGACAGCACTGTAAAACATTGCTGTAGATAAAATGCAAAAGTAACAAATATAACACTGTCTAAAGACAACTCAAAGCATCATGGTAAAAACAAAATTACATTGCAATTTGCTATAGTGAAACAATTACTACATTGTCTCAGGATGCCCGTATCTAACAAGCTGGCCACTGAAACATTTGGAAATTATCCATTTTGTCCAGACCTGCATTAGGGTGAACTGTTATGGTTTAAGGGCTATTTTTTATAGAGGTCTCCTAGGAGTGGTTTCTAGGGTTGGGGGCAAGGTGTAGATGGTGCTAGGGTATGTTGTTAGTGTTGTTCGACAAACAAGCCAGCTGCTATAAGCTTAGCTCTGCATAATGCCTCATAGTGTTACAGTCCTACTACTGCTTTTATGGGTAAATTTACTGTCTAAGCATTTGTATATGTACACGGCACTGCCAACAGCACAGTAAGTAGCGCTGAGCAAATGCTCCTAATTTCTAGCAAACAGAAAAAGCTGAAATCTAACTCCTGTGCCCCCTGGACAATGTGTGACCACACTTGAGCTCTTCTGGAGTGCTTCCCAACTCAGAATGCCCAGGCAAACACCTTCATCTACAAGACTGATGATCTGGTCTTCTTAATGTAAAAGCACAGCAAAAATGATCTCTCAACTATAATTCAACAACAAAGCAACTTTGTCCCTGGCTAGATCACCCTTCTGTCAAATGATTTAAAATTCAAACGATTCAAAAACCAATAACGGAGAAAAAGAGTGATTTTTCTGTCAAAACAATTAAATGCTTTAAAAATGCATTTAGTCCTTCTTCCATTGGCCTTTTTTGTTGGTTCCTCTCAGCTAAATAGCTTCTTTTTTGTTTGCTTATTTTTCTAAGTAGTAGACTTCCTCTTATCCAGCCTCTCTTTAACCGGTCATCAAATTTCTGCCATAGCCTTAGCAAAAGTCAACAGAGGAGAACAACACTTCCATCTCCTTTGGGCTAAATAATGACAGACATTTGAGTTTTAGACTTCATATGCATTAGAAAATGCATACTAACACAAATCCTGTTATTCTAGCTCATTTATAACATATAAATGCTATTTTGTATGCATTTTTTGATTAACCAGCCATGTGTTTATTCAGCTTAAGGTCCGGTCCCAGCAAGACCTGATAAGAGAGCGTCTACTGTACTCTATTTCCTACAATTAATGTACATTCTGTCAACAGACAGGTGTGCTCAATCCTTGTATGAAGAAAACATGTTTCTGTAAACCTTGCATGAATTACTTTTTTCTACAGAAATACATTTAATATTTACATATTAATTTACTGTGAAAATCTTCTTCTGTACTTTAAACAGTCTTTCATATTCTTAACATAAAAATATTATATTTCTTCTAACAAAGAAATAATTGTGTAAGTACCATAAATAGCTTCTTAATGAATTTGGTTCAATCTTAAATTTTAAACCCTTCTTGTAAACATTTACATCTATTACTATTACTAAGTGTAAATTATCCAATAAAACACAATACTTTTGTAGTCAGCGTACAGTGCTAGTTTTCATTAGTATTTCAGTCATCAAAATAGTAGTTATAAAATGGACTGCATCACTGAGGAAGACCTCTGACTTCAGTCATGAAAATAACATTCTGTTTCCTTTTCTCACATCTGTCTCTGCAACTTCTGAAATTCTTTCTTTTTGTGAATGTATGTACACCAAAAGCTCTCAATATACTCTTACCTATAAACCTCTAACTGGTAATGACTATTATCTTCAAAAAAGACTTGCATTTTGTCTTGCCAGACTTTGTTTACCTTCTGTACAGAAGAAGCCACTGTTCTCATGAAAGAATTTCTTTAGTCTTACAGGGGGGGGGGGGGGTCTTATTGCATCCTTCAATTCAAGTGTGCTATGATCAATCCAAGAATAAATTCAACAGCAGCCCAAAACCCATCAACTATCAGCCCACCTAATGAAACACTTTTTCAGATAATAAGGCCCTCATCTATTCATCACTCAGTACACTATATAAAAGTGCAAAACATCCATTAGCTACCCACTCATTACTGATGCTGGTAAATATGCAATATTAACATGAGTGAATTTTTTCATTAGCCTTCTAATTGCCTCTGACCAATAAACAGGAACTAATTCAGATCAATTTCATACATACTGTCATTATGGAAAAACATTCTGAAGCTGTTACCAAAAGCAATCTCACTATCACATGCACACATGCAAAATACACACCTCTTCAAATGGATTTTATTTATGACTCAGACATTGCCTTGTTCACAATACTACATGATAATTATATTTCATTCAACATTTTCAGTGTTCTACTACATCCAATGTTTGCATCACAAATACAGAGTCAGAGCATCAACAACATTTTGATAAATGTCAGTTTGTTATCCTCACTCATTAATTCTTTACAAACTTCAGATTAGTATTTCTTCTCTTATTTTTATTAAATCATTTTTTCTCATAATTGCACAGAATCTAATTATATTCTTAATCTTACATTCTTGCTTTTGTGTAATCCTTTAGCTTTATCTGCTTTAGTCTTCTGTTTGAAGATTTAGAGTTTAACGGCCATCACCTTATACTGTTAATGGTAAATTTGCCATTAACCCACACTGACACTTTATACCATCCAAGTAGACACCAAATCACTTTTAAAAGATGGAATAGACATATTTTGATACAGCACTGAGTGAAGCTTGTTCCAGATGACTACCAGCATCTGGATAAGGAGTCTCTTATTTTTTCTGTGGTATTACTTTTCTTGGTTTAAAGTGTAAATTCATAGAATTAGTACTGCCCCCAAAGCATACGCTCAAGGCAAAGGTTCTCCAAGAGCATGGGGTCAGATACAGTCTTGAAAACAAGACATAAGTACACACATAATAGAGTCCTTATTCCCTCAGTCTACAAAAGTAGTTCAGATCACTGAAGCCACTGATTTTTTTTTTCTGGTACCATATGCAGGTGCACCAGATATTTGGTCAGCAGTCTACAGAAAACAACACTGTAATCGATGTCTTGCTATATCAAAGAAGTGTAGGGAGGAATGACACCACCACCAGCTCAAGTAAACATGTTCTTTAAAATCATATAGATCAGTCCAACTGTTATTCTAACCATGAATACTTTGCTCATTAAAAAAAACAGCAAATGTATCCAAAACCCTAACATCAGTGTCTATGCTTTGTAATTGTCCATTAACTGTATAAGCAAATGATACCTCTTAACTGTACACATTTTTGAAGTGTCCATATTTTGACCTCATATTTTTAGTCTGTTTTTCATAAAATTGTGGTTTTCTGGCAAATTAGTGGTAAATGTTAAATTATAAAACACTGAAGTTTGAAAGCAATGACATAATTTTAAGTTTCAGACTTCATAACCTTCAGAAAATTCATGCCAATGCAAATTGTTATTATATCAATTTTATAAGTTTGTGAGAGCAATATTTAAAAACTGTTCCTATTTTGGGCCTTTGTTCATTTTTCCTTATGGCTTTGTCCAGATTTCTTGCTCTAACAGGTTGAGAGGTATGAAGCAAATGTAATTTTCATTCCCCAAAATATAAGATGCTGAATACATTAATGTCACGGTTATTGTTACAAGATAACTCAGTCCCTCTTGCAGTATTTTAGCATCATATGGGAAATTTCCCTTCAGAAAAGGAAACTGAGTACAGGTAAGACAGTTATAATGGCAACAAATGGGGGAATCGGAAGAAGGTGAGAATTAAGATAGGCGGGAAAATAATGCAACAGGATCACACCTTCAAGTATCTGGGATGGATGGTTGAGGATATGGGAAGTCTGAATGAGGTCAAAGCTGGACTCAGAGAGACTGCAGCCAACCGGTACCATGTCAGCAGTAGTGCATGACAGATGAGTGCCAAAGAAGCAGAAGAGTAAGGTGCACAAAAGAGTGGTGCGACCAGTACTGCTGTATGGTACTGAAACCTGGACAGTAAAGGCAGGGTCAATGAGGAAGACAGAGGTGATGGAAATGAAGTGCCTGACAAGGGTGGTAGGATGTACACTGTGGGATAGATGAAGAAAAGCAGTCATCATAGCAGAAGCCCAAGCAGCTTCCATTGCAGAGAAGGTCAAACAGAACAGATTGCGATGGTGGGGACACATATGCAGGAAAGCAGAAGACAATGTGGTGAAGAAGATTTGGTAAAGCAGAAAGAAGGCAAGAGGAATCGAGGACATCCAGCAAAGAGATGGATGGATTGTGTGAGAGAAGACTTGCGACAGGCATGATTGATGAAGGAAGGAATTGAGACTGGCACTGAATCAAGAGAGATGGTGACACAACACCCCAACTCCATGCAGAAAATGGAAAAAGGGGGATGATGCTGATGAGATGGAGGAAGTTCACTGTATTACTAACTTGCAGTCATCTGCTTATTTTGTCATCCACAGATGTCTACCCACTTTTACTGCAGAGAAGAAAATCGTGAACAAAAGAGAAGCCCAGCAGAGATACTTGCAGGACATCTCTGATTACTTCAGCAGGTTCAGAGAGGAGTCCATCAACCTTTACCTTCCAAGTCCTGCCTACCAACAAGTCTTCTATTTACTGATTATGAACCTAGTGACACACAGGTCTTTGAAGGTGAAGATAATTTCCCAGTGTAAGACAGTGCTGAAGGACTATACAGAATATGGTTATGCTGCACAAATAAACAAGCCTCCATCCATGACATTTCTGACATTTCCAAAACAGGTAACCACAAATAGAAGACATGGCCTGCACTTGGCAAAGCAATACTGACTGTACTTGAGAAGAATGCGACTTGTGTCAGCCTGGACTAACTGGAAGAGTATGCATACTACTGTCCTGCAAATATGTGCATCACACAAACTGGTCTGTAGTTTTCTGGATCCAGTATAGTATCTCTTTGTGCATTAGCACAAGCACTGCCTGCTGCCAAAGTTCAGGGACACACAGACAGACATATGCTGTTTATTTTTATGAGGACATCTGTAACCATGTTAGCAGGTGTGATTTGAGCATTAGGCTACTTTAATGTGGTTGGGAGTAAGACCACCCAATATGGAACTGAAGCAAGTATTGAACTTCTTTGTCAAGATGTTAAAGATTTCAACAGTAGCAGAGTAAGATGGATCGTTAAACATCAAGAAGCTACACTCCTACTGTCCACCTCTAAGTTTCCTCATGTGGTTACACAACGTTTTACTACTACCCTCAACTTCTTATACTAGTCTGTATTTCACAGGACTCCCCTCAAATTTCCAGTTAAGGGATGCCGAGGTCTGTAGCACCCATCCCAAGCTTTATGCAGCTTACCTCTTCTCTTTCATTCTATGGGTTTTGGGACAGGAGCCAAATGGAGGTCTAGGAATTGTCATCCAGACATGCATGCAGGATGGATGCTTTTTTGCACTGATACATGGATCCCTATTGTTACAGTGATGTCGCTCTCCCTGCAATAACAGCATCACTGGATTACATACACAATACGCTCTCTGCTCCCTAGACAGTATTACCACTCTGATGAATGAGCGTGTCCTGGTCCTTTGCCCTGCTTGCCACACCCATGCAATTCAAGCCTATAACTAGTGTTAGTGTTGCTCAGAAAGAGAGAAAGCATCACCCATTCACTCTTACCACCCCTTGTCTGCTCCTACAATACTCAGGTCACTAATCATGCTAAGGACATCTCGGCTGCAGTCAGGACTTTATTCCTCTGCAACATGGTACTGAGATACGCAACTGAGACTTGGATAACTGTTAGAAATTTCTGTACTTATACAGGCTCTCTTTACCACACTGAAAGGGATTTAGTTTGTAAGCCTCATACAACCTTTTCCACATTATAAATTGTATACACTTTTTTAACACCACTACGTTTTTGTTTTTTTTTAGTTCACATATGCATTTCATCCATACAAGGGCATATAGGAGTATGTGGTAATGAGTATCTTAAAAAATAGTTACTGCTTCCCTACAGAATGGTGATAAAGAAGTTTATTCCAGTTTGTGAATTCAACAGTACAGTTAACTGTTGTACAATAAGCATTTGTGAGGATATGGAAAATAGTTTTATTCAGTACAAAGCTGTCACTAGGAACAGCTTCCACTAGGAATTGAACCAAGAACCTTCTACTTATGAAACAAGTGTAATAACCACTACACTATTACCTTCACATATTGTCTTTGTTGCAGAGGTTAAACAGAATAGAGAAAAGGCCACAGGAGACTTAAGGAGAAAACATGAGGATGCAAGCAGAGGAACTGAGGACAGTCACCACTATAGTTCAAATATTCCTGCATCTTAAAGGAGTTGTAACCAATTTTTCATGTTCTTTCCTATTAAACAAATGCAGGAAGTGCTAATTACTTTTCCAAAACGACATATGAATCATTAAAATCTCTCAGCATGATGGCATTATCCCTGCTCTCCATATTTAACAGTTTTACAAGGAGTTATTCATGAACTTTGATGGACACAGATGGCGTGAAGCAGCACTCCACAATAATGCACTCAACGTCATTCATTAAAATCATGATATCTGAAACATATCCCCTCATTTGGAAATCAAACACCCAAGTTAAAGTATACATCCAAATGCATCCCCTGAAACAGCTAAATATACTTTGCCCAATCCACATGGGTCAGAAACAAATTATAAATTTTCAACCATGGAATCTGAGACATGCATGGCATTTCTGTGAATACTATTTCAGTGATCACCCAGATCTCCAAGTTGTCCAGGTGCAGAAAATGATCTAAGTTACTTAATGAGTTGTTGAAATTATAAACAATAATAACAACACTCTCACCATAATGTCTGTGTTGTTCTGAAAGTTTTGAAACTTGTAGAACTTACAATACCTAAAAGAAGGCATTATGAAGCATAAAACATCCACTTGGCACTCAGCACCTAAGCAAGATAAATGGCAATATGAAAGGCACTGGGTGCAAAATATACCAGGGATCCACAGATCTTGATCTATGCTGACAAGCACTGAATCCCCTGGAAACAACAGCAGTACTATACCCAATTACTGTGTTTCCATAACTGTAAATATTATGATATATTACTAACATTTTTATTACTTATAATCTAGTACAAGTGCAAATTTACTATAACAGTAGATGTTCAAATAGATTGACACTGCAGTAGCCTAAGTTATAGGAGTTATATCCTGCACAAGACATAAGAGGTGGCCAAGCTGCCCCAAAGCTTAAGGATACCTTCCATGTACCAAGAACACTGTTAACTCAAGCAGGTAGGGGAGAAAAATCAATGGTTTGAGTGTCCAATCCTGACTAAGTTCAGTGCCACGTATATAAAAACAAAACTCCTCACACTGGCAAACAAAAATCATGTAAGGGGATGGAGGGAGTGGCTACTGCAGCAATGACTTATTTGAATTTCGACTGCTACTGTAAGTTTGCTTACACTGCTGCACTATGTTCATCATTAGAAAATTGCTACAGAAGCCTAAGCTATATGGGCAGAATACAAGTACTTATACTGACTGGGAGGAAGAAGAGCAATGAAAATGGTCCAAACAAAGCCAACTCTGCACATGACAAAAGGGATCTAACTTGTAGTGCTTTGTAAAAGTAATGTACAAAGACCAAGTGGCTGCCTCTGGAGAATACTTCTAGAATCCACCACTTCACAAAAAGCCACTGAAGAAGCCAAGGGCCTAGTAGAATGCGTCTTGATCCTGCCAGGATTTGACTTGGTCAAAAGGAAACAGCATGGGGCAACCATTTGGAAATTGTTTTCTTTGACACGGGTTGCCATTTTTCCTTAACTAAATGATAAATTAACAACTGATCAAAATTTATGAATATTTTAGTTCTGTCACAATGGTAGTGTGGTTGTCCGTGAACATCTAGTGTGTGAAAAACCCGTTCTCCCTTATTTTTAGGTTCTGGAAAGAAGACAGGGAGACTGACAGCTTGGCATAAAGTAAACTCAGATACCACTTTAAGTATAAATGAAAGATTTGTTTTCAAAGAAATCAAAGCTGACCCACCATAAAAGTTTGCAAGTCAGACATTCTTCTTGCAGAAGTCACAGCAATAAGCAACACTGCTTTTGTGGTAAGAATCTCAAATCAGCCTATGAGCTGGTTCCAATGGAGCAAGTGCTAGTTTTCAAAACAAAATTAAGATCCAAAGTATGTCACCTGCTTTCTAGGTGGATGAATATGCAGAACCCCTTTCAAAAACTACTTATCATGACAGTGCAATGAAAGAGGAGGATACATAGGCAAGCATGCTGAAATGGTTGAAAGATGAACCTTGACTGAGGAAAAAGAAAGGACAGAGAATAATTTATTTATTTATTTTACATTTAACTGGGAAAGTCCAACTGGATACATGTCCATTTTCAGCGGAGGCCAGGGGAGTAAAGCTCCACATGTGCAAAAAAGTGACACTCTAAAGTCATGGTTACATTGAAATTTAAAAATGTAAAAAGTAAGTGACAATATATAGTCATGGTTACATTGAAATTTAGCAGCATTGTAGGTTTATAGTATGAAATACATACACAAATCATTTCACAGCATAGAATGAAATGTTTACACAGACTGATTTTAAGGATGACAATCAAGAGAAAAAAAGGTGGTTAGTTAAGAAGGGAAGTTGTTAGAAATTTCATGTAGAATGGTTGAAAACATAACTTAAGAGTGGCTAGTATAACAAGTTATCATCCTGATAATAATGCTCTAATGGTTGTTGAGAAGTGTATATAGTCTGGGTAGAGAAACGTTTAGAAAGATTAAACATATAGGTTCATGAGGTTATTATTATTGGGTATTTCTCCTATGTGAGTTGTGTTTTTTTTTTGGGTTAGTCTGGGTTTAGACATGGACATAGCCAATGCCTGTTTAGCTGTTTCCTTAGGGATATTTTGAATTGGGGTAAGGAGGATGTAGTGGTAAGATCTGCGGGGAGTGCACTCCATTTTTTTCCAGCAGAGTTGGAGAATAATGATTCTCCGGTTGAGGTGTTGGCTTTGGCAGATTGTACTTGCATTCTGTTGGATGAGCAGAGGGATGCTACTTTGCTGTAGAGGGTGATAATATTAGTCAGAATGGGTGTACTTTTAGGTTGGTAGAGGATTTTATGAATAACTATGAGTTGGTTATACTGGAGTTGATTGGGTAGTTCTATCTAGCCAGTCTAATGTTTGAAGATTCTGACAGTGATGGGTTCTGTAGGCTGAGCCTGTATCTAGCTACATTGTTATAGCAGCTAGTAAATTTGTTAAGGTTTGACTTGCTTAAGTTTACGAAGATGGGTGAGATGTAGAGAAGGTTAGATAGGAGATGTGTCCGAGCTATGGCAGTTCTGGAAGATAGGGTTAGGATCTGACAAACTCGAGGGCATGGCCAGCATCGAGGTTGGAGGAACAATCGGCGTCGACCCCCTGACTCCGGGGTTCCATGGATCCAGGGACTCCGAAACCTGGGGATAGATCGGAGAAGGAGCTATCGGGGTGAACATCGGAACCAAACTCCCCACTCCGGAGGAAGGGGGAGCCAGCAACACTCCCATCTGCAATTGAGTCTGCAAGCACCTTCTCATCATCCAGTCCATGTCAGCTTCAGAGAGACTTCTCGTGGATCTGGAGGACGCCACTGACACCGGCTGGGAGGGCCGATGCAAGGACGACCTCGAAGCGGGCCAAGCCTCCTCCTCTGGCTGCGGGGGAATCTTGGAGAATGGAGCCAAGGGGAAGACAGCCTAGGAACGTTTTCTGGCATAGAGACCGCTTTGTCGGGGGGGGGGGGGGGCGACGGATCAGAATCCACTGGTCTCTTATGACCCCTCTCCTTGATAGAGATCTCTCTCTTTTTCTCTTTCCCTTTCTTTTTCTTTGTGCTTCTCCTTCCTGGCCTCTCTATCACCCTGTTTTGAAGTGGGAGTGTGAGTCCTGGATAGGAGAGGAGGACCAGATGCTTGTACAGCCACAGCCGTGGCTGAAGAAGCCACCAATTCCGCGGGGAGAAGACCAGCCAGAATCAACTTGGCCCTGTGATCCTGCAGTGCCCGAGGGTGAAAAGCTGCACAAATCTTGCAGCCCAAAGTAAGTTAGGGAACCCCTAAACACACGACGCACAGAGTGTGACCATCGGCTGGTGACAGCTTATGGCCACACTCTGTGCATTTAGAAAAAGTCGGCTTCTGGGAGTCTGACATAGCCACCCTACAAGCAAAGGCTAACTAGTAATCTGGATAAACGCGTACACACACACACACACACACACACACACACACACACACACACACACACACACACACACACACACACACACACACACACACACACACACACACACACACACACACACACACACACACACACACCAAGGATGGGAAGGGGAGGCCTACATTAAGATAAAGTTTACAACTCTATTTTTTTTGCAGTAAAACTGAGGGAGGAACAAAGTGAAAGAACTAAACCACGAACACACACACTTAAATCGCACAGTTAAAGCTAGACCAAAGAGATCCCCACTCTACCTGCCTGGAGCTCAGAGATCATGTCTTGGCGAAGCTGCGGCAAATGAGATCTGAGGGTTGGAAGGAGGTTGCAGTGTAGTATGGGTAAGGGGGAGGATCTTGAAGCTCGGATCTTAGCTTGAAAAGCTGCCAGCTCGGATCTGTATCGGATCCAAAACCCACAGGTTGAGGACCAAATGAAGTTAACTACTTCAGATCAATACCTGTTTTCCAGCCCTGCTTGCAAGAATTCCTGAAGCAGATTTTTTTTTAATTTATTTCTTGATCTATCCAAGGTATTCCCTACAACTGGATCAAATTCTGGAAGACCCTGATTCAATTTCCATTTGAAAGGGTCTGTCTTGGTCTTCCTGAGCATGTCTGTTACAAAGTTTTGCTCTGATGGAATGTAAGAAGCTTGTATAGTATGACTGTGCTGAAGAGCTACATCCCAGGGTACCTTGGCTAATCTGCACAGAGGATGAGATCTGGACACCCCACCCCCCATTTGTTTATGTATCATATCACTGTAGAAGTCTTGGTAACTAAAGTTTATTGAGAAAGTTAAGTGCATTTATTACTGACATCTCTTTAACGTTTGTGTGTTTTGGTCTGTCTACCCAAGAGAGACAGCTCACTGAGCAAAGTCTGAGGCATTTGTTGTTACAGACTGAAGTGGAGCCGGACGAGAGAATGGGAGATCTGGAGTCGGACAAAACTAGTCTTTCCACCACAGCAAATCCATTTTTGCAATTTCACAAAATTACATTAGAAAAGTCAGGGGTGTCAATGCTGGGACCACACAGATTTTAGGTACCATTGAACCTTTCTGACTTGGAGTCTGGCTTGAGGAATCATGAGGATCATAGCTGACATGAATCCTAATATGCTGATGAAATCCTTTACTGAAGTAGTTGACAGAGAAAAAAAAGAGGAAGACATTTAGATAGAGATCTACTTTTTATTGTAGGAGAAAACTTCTTTGAATTGATGTACCCAAAAGGCAGCTCAGAAATTAAACAAGATTTTTGAACATTCTCCTGGAAAGCCAGTCTGAGAAGGAAATCTCTTACCCAAGTTACAGATTCCTGACACTTCAAAAAGACTGCAAAGATAAACAAGTCATCCAAATAAGAAAAACAATATGAATATTTGGCAATCTGCAATAGTCTATCATTGGAGCTAGACACTTTCCAAACACCCTTATAGCAGTGTAAAACCCAAAGAGTAATGCATAGAACTAAGAGTGTAATCCAGATACAGAAAACCTTAGAAAATGCCTGAAATCTGTGGCTATTTGAATGTGATAAGCATCTTTTAAATTTAAATCTAAAGTTACCAAAAAGTTGAGGGGAGAGATGAGAGGTAACAGGTTTTGTAGGGATAGCATTTTGAAACTTTCATAAACTACCTGAGAAAGGAAAGATCTCTGACTGGTCTCCATCAAACTTCTACCTTTGGTACCACAAACATTTTTGAATAAAACCCTTTCCCTCCAAGAGAAAAAGGAATAGATTCCATCATTCTTTGAGTCAGCAGATGTTGAATAACTAGGGGGAATAAAGAAGTCTGCTATGGTGGAGGAGGAGGAGTCCTCTGAAAAGAACTTCCACTGCCAACTGTACCCTTGTTGAATAATCCTCAGAACCCATTTGTCTCAGATTATCTGTTGCCAAAGAGGGAAACTGAGAATCAGATTTTTGGGGTAGAATTAAAAGTTTGACAGGTTGGGAGCAGGGTGGATAAAATTCTGTAGATAGTCATTCTGACTTACTGGACTATACATATTTTGGGAAGATCCCCCCTTATTTTATTAGCCTCCCTGCCATAGCTTTTTGAACATCTGCTTGCATGAAGTTTCCTGAGGCTGCTTATTTTACCTTCTGTAAGAGGATCCTGAATTACAGGTGAAACCTTTACTAAATTTGGAAAAGGAAAGCTAAAAAATTAGTCATTCTTTGAATCAGTTTTCAGCTCTTACCACATTTAAAAACTCCATATCAAGGGAAGACTCCAAAATGTCACCTTTTACACCTTCAGGCAAATACTGATAATGTTACCATGGTAAACCTTCCGATAACAAACCAGTAGCTGCTGCTCCAGACATGGCATCAGATGAATCGTATGAACACTTCAAAGAATAAGAAGTTATGTGCTCACCATAACGTTCCATGTTGGTAGTCCATCTCACCCTTCATTTTTACATATGGATTTGGAGCCGATTCTCAGCTCCGACTCGGCCGATTTACAAGCTGGAAGACTTCTGGTTGGATCGTGACTAAGCAGGTATCCCATGGCGCACCAGTACAATCCCCAGATCTTGTTTGCTGCCCACTAGAATAACAACCATAAAAACAACCAATACTAAAGGGTCTCCAACCAAAGGCAACCAAATTATTACTTCCAGATCTTCCAGAATGGGGGGCAGAAGGGCAGGTTGGTAAAAATGAAGGATGAGATGGACTACCAACATGGAATGTTATGGTGAGTACATAACTTCTTAATGTTAGGTAGTCCGATCTCTCCTTCATTTTTACATATGGGACAGCGTCCCTAGCGCCTTATTCTTGGGTGGCTCATTGGAAAATACTCTTGAGCACCATGGAGCTAAAGGATGCTCTACCCCCTGGATGCCAAATCCAATTTGTAATGTGTAATAAAAGTGTGAGGGGTAGCCCACGTAGCTGCTGCACAAGCATTATAAAGTGGTAACCTGGCTTGAAAGGCTGCAGAGGTAAACAGCAATCTGGTAGAATGAGCCTTGATCCTGTAGGGTAAAGGTTTGCCCTCCGAGCAATAGATAAAGGCTATACAACTGGACATCCAATTAGATAGTGTCACTTTAGAAACTGGTAAGCCCAATCTAGTGTCAGAAAAGGAAATGAATAATTGATCTGATTTCCTGAAAGCCTTAGTCCGCTGTAGATAAAAACGTAGTTGTCTATGAACGTCAAGCTGATGAAAATGGTACTCAGCTGCATTACAGTGGTTAGGGAAGAAAACTGGGAGTTCTACTGATTGGTTTAAGGTAGCATAAGAACAAACTTTGGGGACAAAGGTGGGATTAGTACCTAATGACACCCTGTCTTTGTGAAAAATCAAATACAGTGGCTTAATAGACAAGGCCTGTAGCTCCGATACCCGTCTAGCTGATGTAATAACTACCAAAAACAAGGTCTTCCAAAACAAAAATTTTAGAGAAGATGAGTGGGAAGGTTCAAGGGGGGGGGGCAAAGTCAATTTGGACAACACAAAATTTAAATCCCAAGAAGCCACTGGTTTTTGAGAGGTGGTCTCAATAGAGTGGCCTCTTTCAAAAAGGTCTTGCATAGCATCATGAGACATTAAATTTGTATCTGGAAAACCTAAGTGAAAATGAGAAATTGCCGCCAATTGGACTCATAGTGGCAGTGGCAGTGGCAGATACTTGCTGAAAAAGCTCAAAAAGAAAATCCAGAATCACAGGGATAGAAGCAGTGTATGGATCTACATTCATTTTCTGTGCCCAAACAGAAAATCTTTTCCATTTACTGTCATACAGCCTCCTAGTTGAAGATTTATAGGAGGACATAAGAATATGTGACACTGAGGATGATGCATCATGAAGCCTGACTATGGATGGAACTGGAGCAGCTACGCTGTCAATTTGAGGGTGTGAATTGAGGGGTGTAGCAAGCCCGACATGTGAGTCAATAGATCTGGAGCTGGGTCCAGAATCCAAGGATCATCCAGGAGAGGCTCGAGGAAGGGGAACCAGACCTGACGAGGTAAGTTAGGATCAACTTGCTTCCCAGTTGACTGGCTTTCTGAATCACTTTGGAAATGAGAGGGATTGGAGGAAAGGCATACAGAAGTCCCATGGGCCAATCTTGAGCCAGAGCATCTCTGGGAGACTCCCCCGGAGGGGGAATGAGGGAAAAATAGCTGCTGCATTTGGTATTGACTGGGCTGGAAAAAAGGTCGCAGCAAGGCTGTCCCCATTTCTGGAAAATCTCATCCACTGTTTCCAGTTTCAGAGACCACTTGTGAGGCATTAGGATTGCCCGGCTGAGCTTGTCGGCTATCATGTTTGTCTTCCCTGGAATGTGTGTTGTAACCAGAAAGTGCTGGGAAGAAATTGCCCATTCCCAAAACTCGCATGGCCTCTCGACAGAGTGGGTAAGATCTGGTACTGCCTTGTTTGTTGATATACCAAACCACTGACATGCTGTCTGATTATATCACAATTGTTCCTAGAGGAAGAAGGTCTTGAAGTGCTTGCAATGCCAGAAGCACCGCCCTCATCTCCAGAACATTGACATGCAGATGAGTCTCGTGTTCTTGCCATGTGCCTTGGACAGTCCTGCCGAGATAATGCCCCCCCACCCGATCTCCATGGCAACGGGTTGGGCCAGAACAAAGGGGGCACCCGTGATCAGTTGAATGGGAGCTAGCCACCAATGAAGGTCCTTCTTGCATGATTCTGTCAGCAGGATAGGATGACTCAGTGGGAGAGATTGGAAGGACCACTGGGAAGACAGAAGCCACTGGAGAATTCTCATGTGCAACCTGGCTAATGGCACCAATAGAATTGTGGAAGCAATAGTCCTGAGGAGCTGAAGAACACTGAACTTGGGAGATAAGTTGTGTGCCCTTTCGGCGGGGAGATGAGCTGTCATGTTCACTGTGTCTACCTCTGTGCCTATAAAAATCACAGAATGAGAGGGCAATAATGCAGATTTTTTCCAATTTATGGAGATCCCTAACTGAGCACAAAGTTGAATCATGGTGTCCCTGTTTTGGAGGAGCAGATGCCAGGTGGGGGTGGTCAGGAGCCAGTCATCTAAATATGGAAATGCCTGGAATCCCTGACTTCTCATGTGAGCTGTCAATACTGCCATGCATTTGGTAAACACCCTGGGGGCTGTGGTGAGACCAAAGGGCAGAGCGCGAAAATGACAGTGACTGGCTCCCAGCCGGAAGTGTAGATGGCTTCTGGACTCCTTGTCTATTTTTATGTGGTAGTAGGCGTCCTGAAGATCCAGCGAGCACATCCATAAGTCTTTACCTAACAACGGGAGTATAGACTGCAGTGTTACCACCCGAAAAGTACAGTTTTGTACCTACCACAAATGTAGATGTCCGATAGATATGCAACTGCAGTCATAACATATGGGTTGTCCTGCCTCAGGCAGCCCTCGGTCGGCCGGATTCCAAATCTGGGTCCGGCGTCGGCTGGTGTCACCTCCTCTCCGATGTCAGAACAGCTGGAGTATAAAGGCATCGGCCGACGCCATCTTCTTCAGTGTTTCTTGCCCCAGATGCCAGGTGCCCTCCTAGGAAGGCTAAATTTGGTGAATGGATAAACAATTCCAGACATGCACAATAGTAATAAACAGATACACCATAGGAGATACCCCCAGCTAAAGGAAATAGGGGTAGTGGACCCATAAAGAAGGTTGCAGAGGGGTAGGAGGGAAGGAAAATCCGACTGCAGTTGCATATCTATCGGACATAGGTTCATAGGTTCATACTAGGCTATCTGCCCTAGGGCATTTATAAGCCTAGTCAGAGTATGTTTGGCTTTCGCCACCCATTTTAAATTAATTTTGCTATGCCCTTTTTCGAGGTTAGTATACTGTGCCTCTGTCTAACAGTGACACAGAAGTGATACCCGGGGTAAACCTATGATCTCCCATCCACTCATCAAGATTCCTCTTGAAGAGAGTCAATGAGGGACTCTGCCTAACCTGGACTGGGATTTTATTCCATAGTGAAGGGAGCCTCTGGGTTATGAATCTGTCCCTCCAGCATGTCCTATTTATTTCAGTGCTGAGGTTCAAGTCTCTCAAGCGTGTAGCTCGATGGGATTTGGATTTTTTTGAGGTGCAGCATGTCCCTTAATTCCGGGTTGGACATGGCCTTATACGTCAGGCACAGGTCACCTCTGAGCAGGCGGTATGCCACTGAGTAGAGCTGGAGTTTCTTTAACCGGGCAGCATATGGCATCTGTTTGAGCCCTTTGATCCTCTTGGTGAGGTACTTTTGGGGTCTTTCCAGTTGCTGCAGGTGTTTGGTAAGGTACATCCCAAAAGGGGCATTGTACTCGATTATGGGCCTGATGAGGGATGAGTAAAGAGGCACGATGACCTCCCCTAATCTAGATGTGAATCCCTTCATGATTACGTGGGCTATATAAAATGTTTTTCTAACCACTTTGGCCACGTGGTTGTCAAATGAGAGACTGCTATCAACTTGGGTCCCCAGGTCCCTAATGACTTCTTCTGTACTTAATGGATTACCACCTATGTCGTAATTTGTGGGCACTTTGTTTTGCCAAAGGGATGACTATACACTTTTTGGCGTTTAGCTTGAGGCCATGGCTCTGGCACCAGTTGTCTGTTTCTATGAGACCCTTTTGGAGGATGCTTGTGTCGGCTGGAGAGTCGATTATGGCGCCCAGTTTGCAGTCATCTGCGAACTTGGTCAGCCACAGTCCTTCCGTGTTGGCCTGTACCTCCGAGAAATATATACCAAACAAGAGAGGTCCCAGGACTGAGCCTTGTGGGACGCCACTTGTAACTGGTTTGGAGTCTGACATGGCTCCAGCAATTCTAACCATGTGGGTTCTGTCCTTGAGCCAGTTTGCAACCCATCTAGTGACATAGGGGTTTATATTTAAGCTGGTGAGCTTATCTATAATGCCTGAGTGGGGTATTGTATCGAAGGCTTTTGCGAGGTCCAGATAGGCTGTGTGGACCACCTTCCCTTCGTCAATGGCCTTGGTGACTGTTTCAAAGAAGTCAACCAGGTTTAAGAGGCAGGATCTGCCCTTAACAAAGCCAAACTGGGTAGGATCCAGTGTCTGTAGGTCCCCAATATCTTTATTTATGAGGTCCATGATGATCCTTTCCATAGCTTTGCAGACCAAGCTAGTCAGGCTTATGGGGCGATAGTTTCCAGGGTCTGTTGAGGCACCACCTTTGTGGAGAGGGACCACTGTTGCTGTACGCCACTCTTTAGGTACATATCCTGTAGTAAGGCTGAGATTGAACAGTAGTTTTATGTTTGGGTTTAGCTCTTCTTGGAGTTCATGTAGGATGCAGCCTGGGACACCGTCTGGTCCCATTGATGCTGTGTTTTTTGCTTTGGAGAGGGCGGCTCCCACCTGAGCTTCTGAGATGTCGGGGGGGGGGCAGCACTCTGCTAGGATAGATATTTGCCCTTTTGGTGGGGAGGGGGGGGGGGAGTTTGCGCTGAACCTGTCAGCTAGGATGTTGGCAATGTCTGTGGGATCAGTGTATTTTTTGTCATTTTGGACTAATTCTGAGCATATCTGGGAATTCCCAACCAGGTTCCTAACATAACTAAAGAAAGTCTTGTGATTATCTTTAGTGTCCTGTGCAATTTTTCTCTCGAAGCTGGCCTTTGACGATTTTATGAGTGCCCTTAGTTTTTTGCTAATACTGATCAGAGATGCCTTCCCTTTTTGGGATTTTGCTCTATCATGTAGTAGCTTCCTCCTTCTATTGTATAGTTTGTTTATGGCTGGGGTCCACCAGACAGGTCGTCTGCCTTTGGAGGATTGGGTCTTGGTTTTATTTGGGATTGCATGATCCATGCATTCCTGAAGGTGTTCATAGAATGCATTTATAAAGGATTCTGCGGTCTGGGCCGTATTTTCCACAGGCCCGGGGGCTTTGAAGGATTCCACCTCGGTTTTGAGGAGTGTGAAATTTGCTTTAGAGAAGTTTTTCACTGTGGTTTTCTGGGCAGGGGGTGGGGTCGGGATGTGAATATCCAGTGAGATCAGTTTATGGTCTGATCTTACCAGTGAGGGATACACTTCTGGTCTGGAGCATAGAGTCCCCATGTTGGTGATGATCAGGTCCAGTATGTTTTCCCCTCTTGTGGGAATGGTAACAAGTTGTTCCATAGCATTTGAGTTTATGAATTCTAGGAACCTTTGGGCAAGGGTGTTGGAGCTAGAGTAATGCTCCCAATCTATGTTTGGGTAGTTGAAGTCGCCCAGTATAATACATCTACATTTATGGTAGGTACAAAACTGTACTATGTCCTTCAAGAATGCAACTGCAGTCATAACATATGGGTTGAATACCATAGCCAAGCTGGGGCTGGTTGGAACTAAGAAAGTGATGGTGTAGCTAAAATGCCCTGCAGGACTGCCGAAGCAAAGCCTGCTCGGGATCTGGAGTATAAAGGCAGGTTGTAGTGCTTGGTAAATGTATGCACGGAGCTCCATGTAGCAGCCTCTAGAATGTCCTTTGTAGCCACTCCTCTTAGGAAAGCTGTGGATGTGGCTATAGCTCTGGTGGAGTGTGGCATAATATTGGCTGGCACACCTTTTCCATGAAAAGAATAGCAAAATCTGATGCAGTGTCCAATCCATTTGGAAATTGTTTGTTTGGACATTGCTTTTCCTTGTACTCCAGCAGCATAGACCACAAGCAGTTGGTCAGACTTTCTGGTGGCCTTAGTTCTGTCCAAGTAGTAGCGTAGTTGTCTGTGTATGTCCAAAGTATGCAGCAGTGCTTCCCCCCCTGTTTTGAGGATTGGGGAAGAAAGTAGGCAGGTGAATTGCTTGATTTAGAGACACCCTGGAAATTACTTTTGGCATGAATGAAGGATTGGTTCTTAGAGAGACTCTGTCCTGATGAAAAATGAGAAAAGGAGGTACTGCCATGAGTGCCTGCATCTCCGAGACTCTTCTTGCTGATGTGATTGCCAATAGGAAAACCATTTTCCATGAGAGAAATTGCATTTCTGAAGTTGCTGCTGGTTCAAAGGGAGGAAGAGTTAATTTTTCCAAGATGAAATTGAGGTCCCATGCAGGTACTGGCCGTTTCCTGGGAGGTTTGATATTCTTTATCCCTCTTAGGAACTGTCTTAGCAAAGGATGTGAAAACACAGGTGGGTCACAATTGTATTTTGCTGAGATTGCTGAGGCATGAATCTTTATGGAAGAATATGAGAGACCAGTATGAAACATTTCTGCCAAGTATTCCAATATCTGAGGTATACTCAATACTGTTGTATCCTGACCCCTGATAGCATTCCAGATGATGAATCTCTTCCACTTGGCTGAATAGGTTTTTCTGGTGGAAGGTCTGCGTGCTTCCAGTAAGATCTCTTGAACTGTTTTGGAAAGAGAGAGATCGGAAGGAGCTATGGTAACCTCCAGGCTGTCAGATGCAATGTTTTCAGGTTTTGATGAACAGCCCTGTAATTGTGTTGTGTTAGAAGCAGAGGCCATAGGGGCAGAGGCCACGGTTTGGTCCGAGTTATGCTCAACAGCAATGGGTACCAGTGCTGCCTTGGCCAGTCTGGAGCTATCAAAATGCCTGTTGGTTGTTCTGCTTTGATCTTCAGTATCACCCTGGTCAGCAGTGGTAGAGGAGGGAATGCATAAATTGTTAGGGAATTCCAACTGAAGGAAAGAGCATCTGTTTTCCAGGCTAGAGGATGATGGGTCCTTGTATGGAACTTTTCCAGGTGATGATTCATGTGAGAAGCAAAGAGATCTATGTCCGGTCTTCTCCATGTCCTTGTTATTTGTGAGAAAATGTGAGGATGCAGCATCCGTTCGTGTGGATCCAAGACATTTCTGCTCAGCTTGTCCGCCAGTACATTGTCCTTGCCTGGCACAAACTGGGATTGCAAATGTATCTTCAGACTTAGGGATTTTTCCCAGAGAATCATTGTTAGTCTGCAGAGGGGATACGAATGAGTGCCTCCCTGCTTGTTTATATACCACATAACAGTGGTGTTGTCTGTCCTTATTATCAAATGTCCTTGTTGAAGTGATTTTTCGAAAGTCTCGATTGCATGTATCACTGCCAATATATCCTTTTGGTTTATGTGCAGATGCCTTTCCCTTGGTGTCCATTGACCTTGAATGCATCTGCCCTCCATGTGCGCCCCCCATCCATGGTCTGAGGCGTCTGTTGTAATCATTTGACCTGCTTGAGGTTTGTTGAAAGACATGCCTTTGTTTAACTGACTTGCTTGAGCCCACCACAAAAATTCTCTTTGTAGACATGGAATGAGTGGGATTACGTCCTCTAGGCTTTGGCTGTGTTGGGACCATAAGCTTTTTAAGTACCATTGCAGCTTTCTCATATGAAGTCTTGCCAAAGGTATCAGAAGAATGCAAGATGCCATGAACCCCAGGGCCTGCAGGATTTTCCTTGCAGTCAGCTGGGAGAGCTTTGCTAGGCCTTTGAAGTACTCTGGTAACTGCTGTTGTTTTCCTCTGTGAGATAAGCCATTTGTGTTTTTGTGTCCAGTTTGGCTCCTAGGAAAATAATTTGTTGGGATGGCAGAAGTCTTGATTTCTGAATGTTGACTGTGTATCCCAAGGCCTGTAGTAATTGAATGACATAATCCAAGTTTGCTATCAAGGTTTGTTTGTTGTCTGCTTGTATGAGGCAGTCGTCCAGGTAAGGGTATATTTGAATCCCCTGGAGTCTGCAGTGTGCCACTACTGATGCCAGGCATTTCATGAACACTCTGGGTGCAGTAGATAAGCCAAACGGCAATGCTGAGAATTGATAATGCTCTGTCCCTGCAAGAAATCTGAGGTATCTTCTGCAGCTTTGTCTGATTGGGACATGCAGGTATGCCTCCTTGAGGTCCAGAGTGACCAGCCAAGACCCCTTGCCCAGCATGGGAAGGAGTTGCTGCAACGTCAGCATTTCGAACTTCGGCACAATGAGATAAGTATTTAGAGTAGACAAGTCCAGTACAGGCCTCCATTTGTTTTCCTTTCTTGGAACAAGGAACAGTCTTGAATAAAATCCCTGGCCTTGTTCCTGTGGAGGGACCTTTTCTATTGCTTTTATATTCAACAGCTTTGAAACTTGAATGAGTGCCTCTGCCCTTTGATGAAGTGGCAGGTTTGGCATGTCTTGTCTTATTGGTAAAGTATGGAAGTGGAATCTGTAACCTTTGTCTATTAAATCCAGAATCCAGTTGTCCTTGGTTAAGATATGCCAGTTTTTTGAGAATAAAGATAATTTTCCGCCCAAAGGCGCTTCTCTTTGAGCCTTTGTAGACGGTATGAAAATCAAGTCATTGTGGTTGTCCTTGTGGTGCAGCTGGACTGCCTGCTCCACTTCTTTGATTTGGTGGTTGCCATTGGCGGCCCCTGTAGGAGCCTCGGTATTGGCCTCTACCTCGGGCACGCCTGTTTTTTTCCCCTTTGAGACTTGTCAGTGTCTGGAAAGGACCAATTCTTTGAAGGCCAATTCCTGCTGAATCTGGGTGGCTGAACCTGGAGGAAATCTTTGACTGTCTGTACTGATTTTGCTTTTTCCTCAATGGACTTCAACACATCTTGTGCATTAGCACCAAAAAGCTTCTGTTTTTCCAAAGGTGCATCAAGTAACTTTACTTTAACATGGTCTGGCAGTGGCTGTTCTTTTTTTTTTTTTTTTTTTTTTTTTTCAAATAATTTTTTTTATTTTTTAAAATATAAACCATGCATACATATGGAGGTACAAACAATAAGATTTACACAAATATTAATTTTACATTGAAAAAAGGAAGAAAGTAAACACAGTCTGAAGTATGCATAGTACACTAACTAACAACAATAACCTAAAAATACAGTATTTACAATGCTACCATGACTAAAATATAGACAGTGTCACTGGATATAAGACTAAATATAAACAGCCCCATTTGTAACCTACAACAGGAGAGACAGACCCCTTAAACAAAAATAGAGAGTATAAGGGAGATTTGTATTAACTAAAGTTTAATCACACATAATTACCTCAAACAGGCTTTTCCAAAGTTTACTGAAGTAAGCTCTCTTCTTAGGTCCATTTATAATGAACTTCTGAGCAGAGATATACCTGATAGCCATATCCCTAAATCCCGGCCAAGACATTTTGGTACGATCTAACCAGTTATAAGTAAAGTTTTATGAGAGAACATAATGTTATTAGAATATGGAGATGTAATTTAGGCAAATTAGGAGGGGGGATGTTTAAAATAGCCGTTTCTCATGAAAGGGTAGAATTGTAGTAACCCATTTTTTTGAGGCGCACTTTGAGGGAACACCATAGTTTATGGGAATGATTGCAGTGCCACATAATATGTAGTAAGTCAGCTCTCACTACAGGGCAGCATGTGCAGATAGGAGAACTATTAGAATTAAATTTATTAATTTTTACAGGGTATAATAGGAGTTATTTAATATCAATTGAGTGTACAAGAGTTTTTTGAAGGGGGATAATTCTATAGTAGTTTTTATAGCTAGCAATTTTTGGTCCTCTGTAATAGGAAAATTTTGATTATCCCAATATTTGGAAAAAAGACAGTTTTCTTTGTAAAGTAATGGGAATAATAATTTGTATGATGAAGACATTGTTTTTTTATTGTTAGAAACTGTAGTAATGATTAAGTTTAATTTATCAATTGCCTGCGAGTCAGGGAGAAAGTTATTAGTTAGCAAAGTTGTAAGTTCTCTTAGTTGGGGAAGAATAACCGTGTATTTGTTATTGACCTTAAGGATTAGTCGTAATTCGGCAAGAGACAACGAATTATGTTTAACAATATCCCATACTGTAAGGTTTTTGATGAAGGGGAGTTCAGTAAGATCTATCATCCTGTTATTAATTTTAAGGTTTGGATTAAGGTGTAGTGGTTGCAGAAGGGGAAAAGTAAGTTTAAGATTGATGTCCTTAATCAATTTTTGGAATAATTTTATTTTGAATTTCAATAGGGGGGATAATTTTGAGCTATTTAAAGAAGTGGGTGATAGGAAAGGAATAGCCTTAGGATTAATTTTGTTAGAATATGTCTGTGCCACATCCTTAGCCATGCTGGATAGTAGGCTTGAGCTATGCTATTCAAGTTTGCGATGGACCATAGTTTATTAGAGCATATGATCACGTAGTAAAGATGGAAATTTGGAAGGCCAACCCCACCTTTCTCCTTGGGTAGACTTAATTTGGAGAAGGAAATCCTAACATTCTTAGGAAACCAAAGGAATTTTTCTAAAACTTTATCGAATTGTGAAAAAAGATTGTTTGATATAATTATATTTGTCGCACTAAATTGATACAGAAGTCTGGGTAAAATATTCATTTTCACAATAGCAACTTTAGAGAGAAATGTTAATTTCAGTAGCTTCCATCTTTGCAAATCTTGACATATGGTGGACCATGATTTTAGCAGATTATTTTGAAGCATGGAGGCTTGATTATGTTCAAAGTTAATGCCAAGATATTTAAGATTCAGGGAAAAAGAAGGGTTTGTGAGCCACAGGGTTAATTGGGAGAATGTGGGATTTTTTATTGTTAACTTGGTAACCAGAGGCATTAGAAAAAACACTAATGGCGTTTGTAATTTTAGGTAAATCTGAGTTAGGAAATTGAAAGTAAAGGTTTAAATCATCAGCAAAAGCCGATAGTGCTACTTGTGTATTGAGAATTTTAGGTATAGTGTGGTACGTATTTTGAGTAATGTATAAGAGAAATGGTTCAAGAAATAGATTGAAGAGAAAAGGGGAAAGTGGACAGCCTTGTCTTGTACCATTAGTAATCAAAATTGGTTCAGATCTTTTTTTATTAATATATAAGTGTATGAGTTTGTGTAAAGAGTTCTAATCATATCTGAGAATATTATAGGTATATTGAAATGTGATAGCGTAGAGAACATAAAGTCCCAATTTACTCTATCGAATGCTTTTGACGCATCTAAAGTCAGGGCATACAACGGATTTTTCTCTTTTTTAGTGAACTGTATGAGAGAGTCCAAAGTTAGTGTATTATCCCATGTATGTCTATTGGACATAAACCCAGCTTGATCCGGTGATAATATGTGTGGTAATACTTGTTTGAGTCTGTTAGCTAAAATAGCCGAGAATATTTTGATATCAACATTTATAAGCGAGATAGGTCTATAATTATGCGGGTCTGTTTTTTCTAGACTGTTCTTTAGAAGTAAGATTGTTTTTGAATTGTTCCAATGTATGTCAGTGATTCCATTCTTCATAATGAAATTAAAGACTTTTAGAAGAATAGGGGCAATTTTTGAACTAAAGATTTTGAAGAAATTGGTAGTGAAGCCATCTGGGCCAGGGGATTTGCCTATTTTAAGTTTATTGATAACATTTTGAATCTCTTGAATCTTGAGTGGAGCTGATAAGAAAGATGCTTGATCACAATTAAGAGATGGAAAGGTGATGGAATTGAGAAATGTCTCAATCTGTGAATTGGGGGAGTTGTGCTTGTTCTTGCTGTATATATCCGTATATATGTCCTGAAATAGTTGAATTATCTCAGAGTCTGATTTATATATTTCCCCTTTGTATTGAAGAATAGAAATTGTAGGAGCGCCATTATTGTTTTTGAGTATTCTAGAAAGGGTTCTAGATGGGATTTGTGCCCATTCAGAGTAGGTTGCAATTAGTTTTTGTTCCTGCAACAAGTAGCTGTGTAAATGTATCTCAAGTAATTCTTTATGTGTTGCGTTAATCAATTTCTCTAGCTCAGGGTTAGGATGTATTTTTAGTTTTTTTTTTAAGGAAGCTAATTTTAGAACTAGACTTGTTTCCTTTTCTTTATTAAGTTTGTTAAAGAAAGAGGCTTTGCTAATCAGATATCCTCTTAATTCAGCCTTGCAGGCAGCCCATTGTATATCTGGCGCAATTTGAGATTTTTCAAAGTTAGCATATAATTCAGACAGCGAATTGTTGATTCTATTTATAATCACCTTACATTTTAGTAGATTGTTATTAAGGGACCAGTTCATATGGGGAGAGGTAGTATATGTGAATATAGTCATAAGGGATATTTTAGCATGGTCAGATAATAGCCTAGGCTCACATCTTAATGTGTTTTTAAACTTGGAGAAAAACTTAGAGATTAAAAAGAAATCTAAGCGTGACCATGATTTATGGCAGTTAGAGTAAAAAGTGTACATGCTGTCTTTAGATGAGTCAATACTGAAGGCAATAGTATCCATAAGATTAAAGTCTGACATTAATTCCTCAAGGGCTATGGAGGCTTGAGAGTTGTATGAGGAGGACTTACTAGTGCGATCTAAACTGGGATTTATCACTGCATTCCAATCCCCTCCTATTATAAAAAGGTGGTTCTGAAATGAACTAAGTATGTTGTAGATTTCTAGGATGAAGATATGTTGTTGAGTACATGGACCATATATGTTCAAAAATAAAACTGGTTTAGTAGAGTCCGGTAATATGGATGTAAAATAACACCACCTGCCATTTTTGTCAGATTTACATTCATTTATAGCACCCTGGAATTGTTTCTTAATTATGATGGCTACTCCCTTAGAATTTGAGCTATCGCCACCCGCGATTATCGTCCTAATCCACTTTCTGTTGGATATTTTTTCCCACCCCGCTTTTGGTAGGTGCGTCTCCTGTAGGAAGCAAATATTGGCCTGAGATTTGAAAATAAGATGTAGTAGTACATTTATTTTACAGCATTTTGTAGACCCTTAACATTCCAGCAATCTAAAAACCAACTACTGAATTCCCTGAATTAGTTAGATATATTGAGGTATTATAAAATTGAGAAATTATTATTGTATCTGTATATAATAAGATTTGTTTAAGGGAAGTTACTTTTGGGCTTATAAGAAAAAAAAAGAACGCAAGACATCATTGACACTGTCTTTACAAAGGGATTAACAATGCAGGAAAAGGTAGCACACAACTTCTTCTGACTAACCCCAGTGCCTAACCACCCGTACTCCTTATATGAAGAAGTATATAAGCATGCAAACTGAAACCAAAACACTCCTATACATATGTACAAAAAATAGCTCTTCCAATAGAACATCAACCTACAGACCTTGCAAAGATACCCACTGAGCTTCCATAGTTAGATAGAGTTTGGATATCTTATAGCATGCACCTGTATTAAATTAGGACCATAAAGAGTGTAAAAGTATCTACATGCCTTTTCGAATGTGTACGCTCTTGGATGTCTAAATCTAAACAAAGATTTAAAGTAGCTAACTTACTAAATGCATTTAAGTATAATTCTAAATAAGTGTGCTGGTAATTGATAAATTCCTGTTCAATTCGAGTAACATTTAACTTAACAATAATGATAGCAATAATAGTAATAATAAAAGATACAATCAACTTTTATCTGAGACACAGATTAGTGTATAATAGCAATACATCAAGCCACCAGCTAATTATTTTAACAACAAATCGTTGCCACCATTACATAAAAAACCCAACAGAATAATTTAACATGTTATATAAGTCAACTATTAACCCTCTGTTCTACTAACATGCTACGTAGCACGTGAATCAGTAAGGTTGCATGGGATATAATAAATTCCACTTGTCTTAGAGCCTTGCTCTTTAGGGAAGTTTAACATATTTTCCATGAATTTAGTAATTATTGATAAGACTATACCAAAAACTAGCGATGTAGCCAGGCATGTACCAGATAAGACACAGTATAAGGAATACCTAATGATGCAGCACAGTTTACATCACCTCAATATCCTAAAGAGTCAGACTACAATACTCAGATAATTAAATGAGATATAGCTAATATAACAGATGAGCAAGTAGAAAAGGTAGCTGAAACTGTATTGACTGATGTTGACTTGCAATTAATGTTCAGTTAAGAAAGGTGCCCTTCTGATTATACATTTAAACGAGGCAACATAAAATGAGGTTGTTTTACATAATATGTAATACATGGCTTATAACCCTGCAGCTGTTAAAATTGCAAAAAACAGTGCTAGATCTCTAACAATGTCAGATTTTAAATGATTTACAGCATTGGTAAACCTGTATAATAACCATACAAGGATTTTTATACAAAACAGTGTGGATTGTGTATTTAGTGAAGTCTAAACAGTAGCTCCACACATCACATAATTAGCGACAGTCTTAGGTACAATAAAGTCTGAGAACTGGCTGACCAACCAAGTAATAAGTATGTTTTAACCTCCATGCCTTTGATGGATCTGTACGTGACCTGCAAGCATCTTTCTAGTGCATAGACGCATATTTGCAGATGCGGATGGACAAATACGTGTTTCTGCAGTAAATACAACAGCTGATCCCAACGCCTGAATAGAATTTCGTACTGCAGTTACCTGTTGAGCGTGAGGGTTCCAGACTACATTCCTGCAATAAACGCGATCAAAGCGCCAATTGCCATAGGGATTTTAAATTGTGTTAGCCAAAGGGAAAGTGTTGTAGCACTAGCCTGTATAGCGCGCATTATGCACCATCAGTAAATACCAGAGGATATTACGTTAGAACCAGAGTATTGCAACCTATTGGGACCCTCTTGGGAACAGCATGTGAGAGAACTGTTCCTCCCATCACGAAAACAGCGCTTGCATTTAAAAAGGGCTTTTGGATTATTTTAACAGCAATAAGTGCATAATCATATTAAAGAGGATTGTCGTTCATGTTTTGAAAAACGAACTTTTAGGCAAAATGTTCATAGCAACAAACAGCTCTGTATGCTGCTTTAATAGTAGATTCGATGACAGCATCAACTTTTCAGGAGGCTGGTAGTTTGTTAAAAGCCTTGATAAAGGCCGTTTTTGCTTCATTTTGTGTGTTAACTGAATATCTCACCTCATTACTGTAGAAGATCAGATTATTAGGATAGCGCATTTGAAACCGGATATTTCTTTTTATCAAATCTGCACAAAACGGAGCTAGTTTTTGTCTGTTTTCTTTGATGGTTAAAGGTAGATCTTGCGAGAAAGACATTTTATGATTGTTCCACATAATGAATTTATGTTTTTTTGGCTGCAATTAATATTTTTTGCGTGATTTGATAATTGAGTAGTTTAACATAGACTTGGCGGGGAACTGTGGTGTCCTGTCGTCTCCGAAGCGCACGGTGAGCTCTTTCAATGGTGATTTCAGGCTTCTCATCATCAAGTTGTAGCAATGTTTCGAAGATTTGTTTTGCAGTAGTAATTAAGCCTTGATTATCATAGCTTTCCGGAAGACCTCTTATCAGAATATTGTTTCTCCGACTTCTTGCCTCTAAATCTGTTATTTTCAATTGTAAGTCTGTTATAACTGTAGATTTAGCACAGGGATCTTCAGTGAGAGATTGTATTTGAAGCTCATTTGCTTGTGTTTTTTGTTCAAGTGAGCCCACTCTTTCAGCAATCTGAGTGACAGATTTTCCAATGGTAGAGAGCTGTTCAGAGAAGTTCTGGATAGCTGTGTGTATGGGTTGTAGGGCCTGTTTTAATTCATCCATGTGAAAGCCAGGGTCTTCATTAGAGCTGGTATTATTTTTGTTAAGTTCCATCTGTTGTTTATTAGTTTTTTGCCTTTTTGATAAATGTTCTTTTTCTGGTGAAAAAATTACTGAAGATTTAGCCTTTGTTGTCTGTATTTCCATTGTAATAGGATGGATCATTTGAAAATTTTTGCTGCCTGGCCATGTGGTCTTCAGAATACTGGAGCAAGATTAGGCCTTCTAAGTCACAGTAAGTATGAGGCTTTGAGATTAGATATAGAATATACGTTTGATTTATGACCTTTTTATAAGCTGAAGGTACTGGATAAGTTAAATTTATGATGAAGTAAAGATTTCCTTTGTTCCTATGGACGTCCAGAAGCTTAGAGATGAATAAATCTTAGAGAAAAACAAAATGAAGTAAGGAGCTCAGGGTAAATGCAGCTCACCAGACGACCACCATTTTGGAATCTCCCGGCTGTTCTTTTAACCAAGCATGTCTACGTATAACAGCCCCAGTCATAGCTGCCCTACATGAAGCTTCCAATGCATCATAACCACACTGAAGAAAATGACTGCTAACCTGCTGAGTGTTATGTACTAAATCCTGCAATGCCTTTCTATCAATAGGCTCAGGAGAGGCTAGCTTTTTCTGTAAATCATCCAGTAAAAAATCCTGGTACTGAAACATATGAAAAAGACAGTTAAGTGACCTCATGGCCAGGGTGGTAGAGGTATAGACTTTTTACCCCATCTCTCCTGGGACCTAGCTTCCCTATCTGCTGGCAGTGGATTCTTGGCTGCAGAAGTAGCCACTCCTTTGGGGCCCTGTGAAATAGTTTCTAGATCCACAGAATGGGCCTTAAAGAGATGTTTGTGGGTGTCAGGGACCCTATAATATCTGTCTGGCTTGACAGGAGCAGGAGGGAGAGAATCAGGGTTAGCACTGGAGTTGGAGAAAACATCATCCAGGACATCCATAACTGGAGGGATAGCTAAACGTCTGTGTTGGGGTAGCTTGAGGAAGGTACGTAGCCTTTTCCTGGAATCAGAGAATTCCTGACCCTGCCATTTAAAATGCTCCCTCATAGAGTGTAGGACTTCACTGAACGAGAAATCCTCTGGAGGAGAGGCAGAGGGAATTGATTCCTCAGCATCAGAGTCCTCATAGGCCTGGAAGGATTCTTCTTGGGTATCTGAATGCTCAGAATCCCCAGAGGCTTCATCTGAAGAGAGGTTGTTGGCCTGCTCAGTTCTGGGCCTTTTCTCTGCAGGCGGCTGAGAACCTCTGTCTGGATGAGGCTGAGACCCCCTGATAAGAGAAATAAGATCTGCAGCAAGAGACATGATCTGTTTATCAGAAGAAGGGGCCTGGACAGTAGGTTTAGGATGGGCCTTGGCCTGGCTGGTGGCCTTAGCATGTGCAAAGGCCTTGATGGACATGGATACAGGAGGCCTAGCTGCCCCACGTGCAGGAGTAACCTTGTCCACAGGAATGGTGTCGGGTAGATCCAGAACTTTGGTTTCTGGAGGAAAATCAACAACCGGCACCGGTGTAGACTCCAAGACCGAAGGACATGTTAACGCTGTGTCGTCGGCCTGGAGCGGTTGAATTACCGCTTCCGAAGGGACCGAAGCACTCGTGGAGGGTTTAGGAGGAGTATCGGTGGAGGACGCGGGCCGAGGATGTCGGTCCCGGTCCTTTCGTTTTTTGGTAGATTGAGTTGTCGGTTGTTCCGACGGCATGATATAAGCGAAAGATTCGCCGAAAAAGTCTTCGGCAAATTCTGCCCGGTGCCTGAGAGAGCGCTTATTAAAGCAAGCACAGGCAGCACAGGCCGAGACGACGTGGTCTGGGCCCAGGCAAGGGAGGCAATAAGAATGGAAGTCCTTATGAGGTATTTGTTTACCACAAGACAAACAATTATTAACTTTCTCAATTTGTTCTGACATCGGCTGAGGCAAGAAAAATGTTCCCAACGGGTACTTAGCTTTTAGATGACTTCGGTACTGAAAACACAGGAGCTGACCGACTGGCACTTGCGAACTGCTTCTGCTTCGGGCACCGCGCGGCAAGAAAGACTGAAGAAGATGGCGTCGGCCGATGCCTTTATACTCCAGCCGTTCTGACGTCAGAGAGGAGGCGACACCAGCCGACGCCGGACCCAGACTTTGGAATCCGGCCGACCGAGGGCTGCCTGAGGCAGGACAGCCCATATGTTATGACTGCAGTTGCATTCTTGAAGGACATCTTGTCCTTATTCACTGATTCGTTCAATCTGCTGAGGTCCAATATTGGCCTCCAATCTCTGGTTCATTTTGGAACTAAAAAGAACCTGGAGTAAGTTCTGGATCCTATCTGGTCTGCTGGGACGGGCTGGATGACTTTTTTTATGAGCAACTTGTTCATCTCCACAGTTGCCCGATCCCTCTAAATGGGTGGTACATCTAGGATCCTTTTGGGAACAAACGGTGATAGGGAAAAGGGTATGATATAGCCTCTGGTAACAATTCTTTGCACCCACTTGTCTTGGGTGATATTTAGCCAGGCTTCTTGGTACAAAAAAATGCAACCCCCGACCGGCCCCAGAGAAGCACAGCCGGGCTCCACCATCAGGAGCGCTGATAATGCCGTCCTCTAAAGGAATCATGGCCTTGTTGGTATTGTGGACTGCCCCTGCCTCTAGGCGATGTCTGCCATTTCCTCCTCCTCTGAAGGAGGATTCACCCTGTGTGTCAGGAAAGACCCTCTGGGACTTCTTGAACCACATTTTACACCCCTTTGACCCTTGGGGTATGGTCTGGAAGGGACAGTAAAATGCACTCCCATGGCAGAAAGCGTCTTTCTTTCTTGCTCACATCCTTCACCTTGAAACCAAACAATGAGGAACCATCAAAAGGGGCGTTGGTGAAAGTAGACTTGAATGGTTCCGCAAAATTATATAAGCGCATCTAGGAGTGGCACCTCAAGGTGAATCCGGAACCCGCTGCTCTACTCGCTCCATCTGCAGCATAAGAGTTAAGTCGCATTGAGGAGTTAACCACAGAATTTAATATGGACAACTGAGTAGAAATCTTGTCAGGAACTCCCTCAGTATATGCACCTTGTATAGAATCTCCTAACTCCTGGAGGAGATCCCTCTGCAACCTTGTGACGTGCGTGAGATAGTTCAGCGATCGAAGGGTAAAGGCCGCTAAACTAAAAATACACTTCCAAAATCTGTCCATCTGTCGAGACTCCTTGTTTGGCGGATGAACAGATGAAGAGGTCTCCGCGAACTCCTTCTTCGTGGCCACCACCACCACCATAGCATCTACGGGAACACCCTCGGACAAAAACTCTTTACCAGGAGGGGCAGACAACAACTTATTTGGTCTCCTGGGGATTGGCTCCACGGTGTCAGGAGTATCCCACACCTTTTGACTAACTAGATCCATCAGTTTGTCAATAGGTGGAGACACCCACGAGGCAGAAGGTTGAGACCCGAAAGCCTTCAGGTACACCGACTCCTCATCAGAAGGGTTAACAGTGGGCCAGTCGCACCTCTGTCTAAGGATCTCTAAAATGTCCACAAAGGACACATTATCAGGGGACGACTTGGGGGACCCTTCCGACTCCTTGAGGTCAGTGTCCGATGTCAAAGACTCATCCTGGGAGTCAATATATTTCCTCTTACATAACCTCTTCTGGGGAGGCTCCTCAGAAGGATATTCCGGGGAAGCCTCAGAAGAGTGGAGGCTACTAGCCGATGGCTTCTGAGGCTGTGGGTCTCTGCTGTCTCCAGAGAGAGTAGGAGCAGAGACTGAAGTGGGAGCTCTCAGGGGAAGAGTGCTGGTGCCACTGGTAGGGGCTGGAGAATGAGACAGCATGCTCCTCATCATCTCAAACGCCGACCTCTCTGGCTCGAAGACCTCCCCCGCTCCGAAGAGATGCGGGTCGGCGCCGGAGCCAGAGCTGTCAGCTCCGAGATAGATGCAGGTTCCGAGCTCACCCTGGCCGAAGCACCGAGAGTAAGGCTTGGAACTGAAGAAGATCAATTCCAACCCTCCCTGTCGGTGCCGACAGGACAGCTTCAACCCCTGAACACAACGGATGGCACCGAGTATGTCAGAGCCGGACCCAGCTTCAAGGCAGCAACAAGGTGAGTTGGAGCCAGCATTTCCTTCGTTGGCACCAAGCACTATGGCTCCAAAAGGCCAGTATGGCTCGGAGGAGGAATAGCAGACAAGGCTAGGCCAAGTGGCTCTGGAGCTGACTGGGTCGGAGCCAACAATAGTTTTGGTAAGGAAGACTACTTCAGAAGTCTCAGCACTACCCTCTCCACATCTTCTTCTGAAAGGCTCCTGGAACACCTGGAAGACATAGTTGGGGATCTTGACCTGGAGGGCACTGGAGACTTAATTGTTATGGAAACCGGTAGGGAGCTTACAGACTGGCTCTGAGTAGCAGAGTCAACTGCTTTATCAATAGGTTCAGAGATCACTTCCGAAACACCTGTAACCAACTCTGACACCACCATGATGCTCTCCTTTGGCTACGAAGGCTGAGTCGTCGAGGAGGCAGATTTGGATTGTTTCGACTGTTAAGGAGGTGGCGCCAAAACACCAGCCGGTGCCAGAGAAGGCCTTTTTGAGGATTTTGATTTCCCAGACTTAGAGGAAGCCAAAGAACTGGATAGTGCTTCCTCAAAGCATGGTTTCAAGAGACCCTTGAGTATGAATGTGTTCTTTCTCTCCTGTAACATTCTAGGAGAGAAAGCATGGCAGAACAAACACGACTCCTGTTAAGTGGATGGCCCCTAGGCAGTAGACACAGCTACTGTGGCCATCCATTAAGGACAGCTTTTGGGAGCATTTCATGCACTTTTTGAACCCTGAGGATTTATGCTCCTTACTTTCCTTGGACATATTACACACACACACAACCCAGAGAGATTGAAAAAGAGAAAAAGGAGGAGGACTAGGTCATCTAACTAAAATGAGCCTAGCCCTAAGAAGGAGTTACATGAGGACTAGGTCCTCTAACTTAAACGGGCCTAGCCCGGTGTAGTGAAACTAGGTCTTCTAACTTAAACAGACCAGAAAGGAAAGTCCATGCACACAAGAGAAACCGTAAAATACACAATAAATTTCTATATTCCTAAAAAAAAAAAAAAACAGGTAGTATAATTGCAATCCTAGTAAATTCACAAGCAGATCCCTGCCAAAACAAACAATGTCAAAATAGCAGAACTAACTGTCAAAGGTGACCAAAAAAAGGTCAGAATAACAACAGACAAGACAATAGGAGACCCTGTTGACTAAGAGCGGAAAACTGCCAAAAACTCTACCTAATATCAAAAAAATGTGCAACGGCGCCTAAACTAACTGGCACACAGGATACCAATAACAACTAGTAAACTAAGTTGCACTCACAAAGGGCAAGCAATGCAACTGCCTAATATATTAGCAACAGTAAATATACAATAAAGCATTGAATACAATAGAATATAAAGAGCCAAGAGAAGCACATCCAAACTCATCGACGTGGCAAACGAGATCTGGGGATTGTACTGGTGCACCATGGGATACCTGCTTAGCCACGAGCCAACCAGAAGTCTTCCAGCTTGTAAATCAACAGAGTCTCATACGTAAAAAGGAAGGTGAGATCATACTACCTAACATTGTTTAGTTACCGAAGTGACAGAAGCAATAGGAGAATCTAGAGAAGATTTACCCTCTGATGAAGGAAAAGTCTCATGTGTGTGCCTCATATTCTCAAAAGATGCAAGTAAGACTTCAACATAAGAGCTTGACAATTAGCAATCAAACATAAGAGTGAAAGAAGAATACACACCTTTCTCAAATGTAGCTTTCTCATCCTTGTCAGAAATAGAGGGATTAGAGGGATTTGCTAAATGTTTAGCTTCAAAATGCTTTGACAGAGAATTCACTGCAAGGTTTGGTCTGGGATTAGAAAATAATGTTGTAAACCTAGCAGAAAGAAAATAAGAAGTTATGTACCTACCATAACGTTCCATGTTAGTTGTCTTCTCTCGCCTTCTTTCTTGCTTGATGGGTTCGGAGCCGATCCCTCGGCTCCGACTCGGCACTTGCTAAGCTCGAGAGTCACTTTTACCAGCTCGAGGCAGCCCCATATCCCATGATGCAAGGCGGTAAGTACCCAGATCTCGTTTGATGACAAAGGGCAATAGCACCAAGCAAAAAATACTTCCCAAAGGAAGAAAGAAAACTACAGATGGAAGAAGGACCAGGTCTGAATGGTCTTCAACATAACAGTTTCTTATAACAAGGTCTGTCCAGGCCAGGGGGAAGGAGGGAGGGTCGCAAGAAAGAAGGCGAGAGAAGACAACTAACATGGAACGTTATGGTAGGTACATAACTTCTTAATGTTAAGTTGTCAATCTCGCCTTCATTCTTGCTTGATGGGACCACGTCCCTAGCACCTCTATCCTGGGTGGCTCAATGGAACAAACTCTTGAGGACTGTAGAGCCAAAACTGGCTCTGTCCCTGGAGGCCCTGTCCAATTTGTAATGGGAAACAAAAGTGTGAGGAGTGGCCCAAGTGGCCGCTGCACAAATAGTGTCTAAAGGAAGTCTAGCTTGAAAGGCTGTAGAAGTAGCTAAGCTCCTAGTTGAATGTGCTTTAGGTTTTGAGCACAGCTGTTTTCCCCTGAGCAGATAAATTTCAGAGATGACCGAAGAAAGCCATCTAGACAAAGTCACTTTAGAAACAGGAAGGCCTTTTTTATTATCCGCATAGGAAACAAAAAGTTGATCAGATTTTCTAAATTTTTTTGTTCTGTCCAAATAATATCTAAGTTGACGGTGGACATCAAGATAATGTAGCTTTTGTTCAGCTCTATCTGAATAGTTGGGGAAAAATACAGGGAGATCAATGGATTGATTCAAATTGTTCTTTGAAGCGACCTTAGGCAAAAAGGTTGGGTTAGTTCTCAAAGATACTCTGTCTTTGTGAAAAACCAAATAGGGGGGTCGAACCGAAAGAGCATGAAGTTCAGACACCCTCCTGGCCGATGTAATAGCCACTAGGAATAGTTTTCCAAGAAAGATATTTCAGGGATCAAGAAACAACTGGCTCGAAGGGGGGAAGAATCAAGGATGTCAGCACTAAATTTAGATCCCACTGAGAAGGAGGATTCCTGATTGGAGGCTTTAGTAGGAAAATTCCTTTCAAGAAGGCCCTGCAGAGCCTATGGGACATAATATTATTATCTGCTATACCGACATGAAAATTGGAAATAGCAGCCAATTGAACTCTGACTGTGGAAGAAGAGGAGCCTGCATGAAAAATCTCTGCTAAGAAGTCCAGGACTGCCTGAACAGGGGCAGTAAAAGGATCAATATTCTTGGCCTTAGCCCAATAAGAGAAACGTTTCCATTTGCTTTTATAAATCCTCCTGGTAGAGGATTTTAGCGGTTACTATGATGTCTCTAACTGGGTTAGAGATCAAAGGAAGCCTGGCTAAGGAAGGAAGTGGAGCAACCATGCTGTGAGGTTGAGAGAAGGGATTGACCGGTGCAGCTGACCCGATTGGTGAATCAGAAGATCTGGCACTGGGTCCAGATGCCACGGCTGCACCAAAAGGTGATGATGGAGGAACGGAAACCAAACTTGTCGAGGCCAGTAAGGGGCAATGAGAATCAATTTGGCTCTCAAACGGTAGCTTTCTGGATAACCTGAGGGATCAGAGGAAATGGAGGGAAGGCATAAAGAAGTCCCTGGGGCCAATCCTGGGTCAGAGCGTCTCTGGGGATGGCCTGATGGAGGGAAGAGGCAGAAGAAGTCTGGACATTTGCTGTTTTGGGGAGTAGCAAAAAGATCGCAGCATGGACGACCCCATTCCAGAAAAATCTCTTCCGCTATAGATTGCTTGAGAGACCACTCGTGAGGCATGAGAATAGCTCTGCTCAATCTGTCCGCTACAATGTTGGTTTTCCCAGGGATATGCGTTGCTACCAGAAACCGATGAGAGGAGATCGCCCATTGCCATAGTCTGAGCGCTTCGACACAAGGGGTAGGACTTGGTTCCGCCCTGTTTGTTGATATACCAAACTACAGACATGTTGTCTGTGTGGACTGCAATTGTCCCTACGGGAAGAAAGTCGTTGAGGGCTTGCAACGTTAAAAGCACTGCTCTCATCTCCAGGACATTTATGTGCAGATGGTACTCGAACGGCTGCCACGCCCCATGAACCATCCTGCCCTGATAATGACCCCCACCCGATCAGGGAGGCATCCGTGGTGACAGTGGCTATCGGGGATGGGGGTACAAAGTACCTGCCTTGGTGAACCTGAGGAGATGTGATCCACCAAGCAAGATGCTCTTTGCATGTCTGTGTCACCAGAATCTGGTGACGCATTGGAAGTTGTTGGTATGACCATTGTGTGAACAGCATCCACTGAAGAAGGCGCATGTAGAATCGAGCCAGGGAAGAAGAGTAATGGCCGCAGCCATGAGACCTAATACCTTTAGAACCATTCTGGCCTGTACTTTCTTGTTGGCCAGAATGATTCTGACATGACTCTGAATGTCTGAAACTCTTTGATCTGTAAGGGTAGCTGACATCCGAACAGTGTTTAAGTTTGCGCCTATGAAGGTAATAGACTGGCAGGGCGATAAGGATGACTTTTCGAAGTTGATCGAGATGCCCAAATGAGAACAAAGGTTTATTGTGTAATCCCTGGCTTGTGTAAGCTGATGCCTGGTGGTGGCTGACAGGAGCCAGTCGTCGAGATACGGAAACACCTGGAATCCTTGACGTCTCAGGTGAGCCGTGACCACTGCCATGCATTTGGTGAACACTCTGGGGGCTGTAGTGAGACCAAAGGGCAGGGCTCTGAACTGGAAATGACTGGACCCCAGCCGAAAGCGGAGAAATCTCCTGGAGCGTCTGTGAATTTTGATGTGATAGTACGCATCCTGAAGATCTATTGAGCACATCCAGTTGTCCTGCTGTAAGAAGGGCAGAATTGACTGAAGAGTGACCGTTCGGAATCTTGTCTTCCTGACAGACTTGTTGAGTCTGCTGAGATCCAATATTGGTCTCCAGTCTCCCATCTTTTGGGGACCAAAAGAACCTTGAGTAGATTCCGGCTCTGAATGGTCTGTTGTAACTGGCTGAATGGCTCTTTTTTGCAGTAGTTTTGAGACTTCTAACTCTGCAATTTCCCTTAGACCGGGTGGTACATCTGGAAGGGACTTTCCTCGAAAGGAATTATGTAACCCTTGGATATGATCGACTGTACCCATCTGTCTTGTGTGAGGGAATGCCAGGCTTCTGGGTACAGTGATAATCTTCCCCTGACTGCCTCCAAGGAGGGACAGCCGGGCAACATCTCAGGGATGCTGAAAGGGCTTGTCAGAGAGAGGCTCTCTGTTTCCCTGGTTTTTCGGACCCCCTCTGCCTCTAGAGCGGCGTCTGTTGTTGTTACCCCCTCTGTCTCTAGGGGTAAACTGACCACGTGAATCCGGCGTGACTCCTTGGGATTTACGGAACCACATTTTCCCACCTTTCTGTCCTTTGGGATAAGGTCTAGAAGGGTGGAAAAACGGACTCCTACAGCAGAAAGAGTCTTGCCGTCCTGTTCGCACCTGGTCAAAGTTTCCTTCACCTGAGGGCCAAACAAAGCTGACCCATCAAAGGGAGAATTTGTGAAGGACGCCTTAAAGGGATCCGCAAAATCACATAGCCGCATCCAGGCTTGGCGTCTAAGAGCCACACCTGTACCTGTGGCTCTACTCGCTCCATCAGCAGCATAAGATATTAGCCGCATGGAGGAGTTTGCAATGGAATTAAGGGTTCCTAGCTGCGAAGCAATTTTTTCTTGAGCCCCTGCAGCTGTAGGATCCTGTACTACTTCACCCAGCTCCTTAAGGATATCCCTCTGGAGTCTGGTGAAGTGACATAGGTAATTCAGCGAACGCATAGCAAAGGTCGCTGAGGAAAACATCCGCTTACCTTACCTATCCATGGTCCTAGAGTCCTTATTAGGAGGATGGACGGGTACGGAAGGATCTGCAAGTTCCTTCTTGGTGGCCGCAGCCACCACCATGGCATCAGCGGGACACCCTTAGTGAGGAATTGCTTGTCACACGGGCAGTGATAAATTTTGAAGGCCTCCTAGGGACTGGCTCTACAGAGTCAGGAGCTGCCCACCTTCGTGCAATAACCTGCATAAGGGGTCGAAGGCGGAGACACCCAGGAGGTGGAGGGCCGAGATCCAAACGCCTCTAGGTATACTGACTCATCCTCAGAGGGATTGTTGGTGGGCCAGTTTCCCTCTGTTTAAGGAGTTCTAGGATGTCTGAGAAGGAGACATCCTCAGAGGGGATCTAGGGATCCCTCTGACTCATCAAAGTCAGTATCCGAGTGACAGACTCGGGAGTCTACATGTTTCCTCTTACAAGTCCTCTTCCTAGGAGGATCTCCCGAAACATCAGGAGAATCCTCGGAAGAGGGGAAATTCCCAATGGGGAAACCTGAGGCGGAGGATCTCTGGGTCCTGTAGCAAGAGAAGTGGCAGAGATGTCAACAGGTACTATAGAGGGAGGAGCTACGGGAACAGACTGCTGACTGATACCAGTGGCCAGCACACTCTTCATCACCTCGAATGCTCCCTCCCAGGCAGGTCCGAGAGAACCCGTTCAAGAACTAGGAACTCCTGGGACCACCGAAGGGGAAGTCTCCGAGGCAGATGTCGGAGCCGAGCTCACCAAGACCGAGGCTCCAAGGGGAAGAGCGGGTTCGGACAAGGGTCCGATGCCACTCACCCCCTCGGAGGAGACCATGGAAGCCCGACCACCGAATCCCTCTAAGGAAGGTCTCAAGAGGAGATAAGGGTAGAGACTGAAGGAACAGAAGGGGGTATCCGTCCTCCAGCCGTAGCAGTAACCATTCCCGAAGACTCCAACTCCAAGCTCTGGGGTAGAGTTGAAGGAGGAACTGTAACGGGTGTGGACCAACAGTCATCTGTTGAGACGGACTATGTAACATTTGGGCCAGTACCTGTGACTTAAGTAATCTGCTGACCACTCTCTCTAGGTCATGGTCTGAAAGTCTGGATGACCTTGAAGATCGGCTCCGATGGCTCCGTTCGAAGGAGAGGTGAAGCCGAGCGAAAGTATCGGCTCCAAGGAAGGAGACCTCGACCTCTTCCTGGAATGAGCCATCGGAACCGATACTATAGATCCTGTCGGAGCCGAAGACTTATCGGAGCCAACAGGAAGCCTCGATGCATCGGCTCCAGCCGGAGCCGATACAGCCACAAAAGTAACGGTCTCGGAGCCGATCGGAGCCGACACCGATGCCTGTGCCACATGGTGGTCGGAACCGATCGGAGCCGACACCGAAGTGGTCGATGCAGAATCGGCACCGATAGCCATCGGTGCCGAAGGCTTTAAGCCAGAATCGGCCCCAGCCGAGCGATCTCGACTGGAACGGAGTCGGAGCCGAGGCCGCAGGCTTAGACACAGAAGCCTGGGCCTTGGAAGATTTGGCTGATTTTGATGGAGCCGACTTAGCCGGAGAGCCCTCCGGCTTAAGAAGGCCCCTAAGTATCAGCTTGTTACGTCTTTCCTGCAGGACTCTCTGGCTGAAGGAATGACAAATAGCACAGGAGTCCTGCAGGTGAAGAGGCCCCAGGCAATACAGGCAAGAAGTGTGACAGTCTGCCAGAGACATCTTCTGACAGCACGAGTCACACTTCTTAAAACCTGAGACCCTCTCCTTTGACATGGTGCTTCACAAAACACACACACACACCAGTCAAAAAATTAAATTAAATAAAATACCAAAAAGGTATTCCTATAAAACAAACACACACACCCTAACAGGGAGGGGATGGGATGGGTAAAGTTTGACTAAAAAAAATTAGAAGAGACAGGGATTTTCTGTCAGAAAATCTATATAATTAACTTATAGCTAACAATTAAAGGTTTTTTTTACAAAAAGGGGCTTAAATATCAAAAAAGTGAATCACTTACCAGGAGCTGGTAAAAGGAGGACCTCATAAGCGAAGCGGCAAACGAGATCTGGGTACTTACCGCCTTGCATCATGGGATATGGGGCTGCCTCGAGCTGGTAAAAGTGACTCTCGAGCTTAGCAAGTGCCGAGTCGGAGCCGAGGGATCGGCTCCGAACCCATCAAGCAAGAATGAAGGCGAGATTGACAACTTAACATCAGCTCTTTACAAACTTTTTTTTTTATTTTTATTTATTTTTTTTAATAAAATAAAATAAATATGTAAAGTTTTTCCCTGAAGGGAACTTATCCCTATCTTCCCAGTAATGGAGAAACGCTAGCTGATCATCGATTCTGTAAAGCATGAAAGAGGAGAACTCGTACTCTTCAGCATCAGTTAAGCTCTGAAGGGTTTGGCACCCAAGGATGCTGCTTTTCTCCCTCTGACAGCTTGAGCTGTCAGCAGTATAGGCACGTGAAAGGTACTCAAGCTTTGGGAAAGCTGGACAGTTGTCAAATCCTATGAAGGATATAATCCACAGAGCTTAGACTACTGCAGCAGAGATTGAATGTTGAACATCTACTGGTTAATATTAATTTTACTTTATTATTACTACAGTTTACTATTACTGTTGTGTGTTAACAGTGAATTGTAAGCAATGTGAACTGTTTTTCTGCTCCATCCATACTCTCACAGAGCTTTACTTTACACTGCTGAATATCAAAGTGAAATACCAAAAACAGTTTGGACAGACTATATCAACGGCAGTGACCTGTTTAGCTTAATTGCAACTGTTTTGATTTTAGCTTCAGGTATGTAGATCACCATGATTCCTTCTTCGCCCAGCTATGCAAGTGTCAAGCTTATTTCACATATCAGTGAGTCAGTACCACTACAAAAGACTGAAAAAAAGGTTTCCTGGAAGCAAATTGCCCTATTACAAACAGTCAAGCAACATATCTCATAAACAAAGACTAATCATGCTGTTTTTTTTGTCTGGTCAAGCCCACCATGCCTTTCCCATGTGAAAGACTGCACCCCACCTCACCACTTTCTTACATATGTCAACTCTATTTCTGCATTTGTAATGGACCTATGTATGCATTGTTAACCAGACATAGCTCTAATCCTTACCTACCACCCAGTTTGTGCCTGGGTTTTGTGCCTGCCATGCATTTAGAGGCACACATAACAGTGCTGGAGGAGTGTTGGTGTACATCAGGGAAAATATCCCTTCAAAACGGATAACCAGAGACACACATTCCAATCAGTTTACTGAACTACAACTCACCTTAGGGAAATATAAATTCCAACTCACAACCTGTTATCACTGTCCCTCTGTGGTACCATGATAAATTCCTGATATTTGTGGACAACATCCCTATAAGCAACAGATCTTTATTCCTTGGTGACTTCAGCTATATTTCCATACACTGGAGCATGTACATTTCCAACACTGTGTATTCTCAGGGATTCTTGGAATGGATAAACAAAACTGTCCTTGGTCAGTTTTTCCTCAAACTGACCACCACCATATATATTCTTGACTTAGTACTCAGATGTGGTAACGGTCTGCTCATCTCCCATAGGTGGTCCTTTACTAGTAAAATGTAACCATATTCTGGTTACCTTTACTTTTAAAGCTTCCATTGTATGATCTAAATTATGCAACTCCACAGCTGATCATGGTTATGCAGCTAGTTTACACAAATTCCTTTTTTGTCCATTTAGATAAATGAATTGACCTCCCAAAACAAAACATGGTGGCAAATTCAAAAATAAACTGTTCAGGAGTCTACAAATACAAACAAACTGTGTAACAAAAGGAAGAAACTCCTTAAACTGCCTCACAGGGCTAGAACTTCACACATCAAAATAACTATAAATACCAGTAAAGCATCACATGAACTAAGATTAGCCACTGAAGCAAAGGATAATTACAAGTCTTTCTTCGATGTCAGACAACTAAGAAATAACTCTCAATTCTGCTTTGAATTTCTCCATTATGAAGCCTCCCACTTAAACCCGAAAGACACTGCATTCTAGCAATCAAGTTTGCAGCACATTTCTCCCATGTACCATCTGCACTCAAACCATCCCTGAGTGACTACCCCTCCCTGTTATCAGTAAGGAACATGCTCTTAAAATACTCTCAAAAGAATAAGAGCACTTCCTCCAAGGGTCCAGAAAACATAATGCGATGTCTAATAAATGGTGTTAAACACGCAATCTTTAATTTCCTCCTCAATCTGTTTAACCTAAACTTTGCTGCAGGTTGTGTGTCTGAATTCTGGTGAACTGCTGAAGAAATGCTCCTCCTTAACAATGGGCGTCATGAGCTATAGACCCCATCAGCCTTACAAATCATATCTGTACAGGCATGGAGTGCATACAAAAACTGAGATCTCACAGTTCTACTACTTCACCAGCAAATATGGCGAGAGAAACAAAAATACAGGGAAATGCTATCAAGCATCTACTGACTGACAAATAAGAAAGTGAGCACTTGTAATGAAGCACACTGAGTCAACTATTAGGACAATGTAACCCCTAATTTCTGAGTGCAATATAAAGCTTAACGATTTGTTGACCCTGGAGGTGGGGGGGGTCTATATTAGAACATTGAATATTTAACAGTTCAAATCACAAAAGATCAACCTTTAGTGATCGAACTGTTAAAACATCGAATGTTCAAAAAAAAAAAAATAACAAAAAAAAAAAAAAAAACTAAATGGTGTAGGCAGGGAGGCAAGCCCCCTTGCACCCCCCCACCCCCCGCTACTTAAATATACCAACTCCCAAGACCGCACTACATTGAAGTAAATGGAAATCTCCCCTTATGGAGATTTCCATTTACTTGTTCGATGTTCTGCAGTTTCACTATTCTTGTGTCGGCAATATCAGATTCGACATTGTCAGCTTTCAAAAATGTAACATAGACCCGAGGTGGGTAATGTTTCAGCTGCATGAAATTTTGGTTTTATAGTGGAAGTTAAACTTCCTGCCAGTTTTAAATGATATTCTTTGCTGGGGACATACAGTGCTTACCGTGCCTGAAAGTTTCTGGTATTTCACATTTAGAGGCCTTGGTGGAAAGTTGCCAGCGGTTCTGTTTAATTTATTACACAGATATGATGGTTTTCCATGAATTTCTGAGCATGGATAGCTTAGCGAAAAATTTTGTGACATACTAGCATCTGGGAATCATTATGAAGCTAATTCTCTGCAAGTAAGATGCAGTTGCTACACTGCTGTAGACCCCCTTCAGCCAGAAGCACGCTGATCCTGCATATCTATCAATTATAATTTTCCATACTGAAGTGAAACAACAAAAGAGGTGGATTATGGATTGAGTACTGATATAAATTAAGGGGTCTACTATAAGGCAAGGTGATTAGCTAACCGAGTCTTTAAGATTATTATTTTTGTTATAGTAAACTAAGGTGTTGATATTAACCAGTTAGATGCTAAAAAAGGTAGGAGATACAGTACTTTTCAGTCAGTATAATGCAGACAATTTCACATTCTCAGCCAAACCAATACAAACACTTGCAGGATATATATGACTCCGTAGGACTCGGATTAGTTAAGAACAGTTGATAAAGGAATCTGTGCAAAGAACAAGACAGAAAATATTACTTCAGTGCCGATGTATTATGCCCCACCACCCCAAAACACACACACACACAAAACTACCAGACCAGACCAACATTTTGCACAAAGAAAAAAAAATCAGGAAAAAAATGCTGCATTTCTAGTTAGTTTACCTCCTCTCTAAAGCCAAACTACTAAGCTATAGGTTTATGTTTAACTTGTGAAAAACATCTTTAGGATAGAACAGGCAGGCATTCCCCATTAGAAGTAGGGAGGAAACAATTATCACATAATTTAACTTAAATACTTTATACAAGAACAAAAAAGCAAAACAATTACCAGAACTTTCTACCAATAAAGCAAATTCATATTTTTTTTCAGAATCGATCAGTTCACAGCTAGATCTATGCAGATACCAGACTTGCATACAAAGAATAATGTTTATATTTCCTGTACTGTGCTTCCACCTGACGGGACATGGAGATCAATGCAAAGACTTTTTTTACTGTTTCTTTTTGCTATAACTAAGCTCTCATTGTATAAAGTTAGCTTCCTATTTCTAAAATAAGTTGTTTTAATTACTCCAGTGGAACTATTTCAGAATGTTTAATGAACTTGTGTTTGTATTTACTCTGTGCTGAGGAGCTGTCCAATTACGTCTTGATTCCATGTCATCTGATGTTGCCTTGTAATTATACAACTGAGGGAACAGTTTATAGTATGTTGCAGAGTTTTCTGTAATTTGCAGCAGATTTCAACAAACAGCAGCAAAGAATGTAGCAGCAGCATTAATCAGTCACAATCAGACAACAAATAAATAACTTAAAAGCATTTACATTCAAGTAAAATGTAACAAAAATGGAATAGAATAAGATTCCTAAATTCTACAGTACTTGAAAAGATAGCATAATAATACAGATAAGTGAAAAAAAGAACGCCAAGGACCTCGGTCTTCCCCTCTGTTGTAGAAGCAGCAAAAACACAGAACGCCACAAGAATTTAACGCTTTTATTCACCAAAAGTAAATCCACCACATGCGTTTTCGTCCTACATACAGGACTTCATCAGACAACCATATTTGACTTAAAAACATTTAAATAGTCTATTACATCAACTAATTAATTAATAATCCAATAAAATACAACTCTACCAAATTAAACTAACCAATCTTCCTTTACATCTCATGAATATTAATGCCTACTCTCTGAAAGTGTCTTGTGCTTGGACTTAATCATTTCAGTTCATTCATTTATATAAATATTTTAAATAAATATTCATAAGTAAAATACTAAATAAATTACTTTAAAACCTCTCTTTATAACTATCTAAATGAATTAATTTAAAAACTTAGGTATGTGAATATCCATCTATTTATATTTATTTTTTGTGTGTGTTTGTATGTCATACAGAAATCTCTTAAACCTATATTTCATGTGTATTCTACCCCCATCTGGTGTTCATTTTGAAGAATTACATTTTGAATTTTGATCAAAGATCAGAGATTTCTGTATGACATACAAACACACACAAAAAATAAATATAAATAGATGGATATTCACATACCTAAGTTTTTAAATTAATTCATTTAGATAGTTATAAAGAGAGGTTTTAAAGTAATTTATTTAGTATTTTACTTATGAATATTTATTTAAAATATTTATATAAATTAATGAACTGAAATGATTAAGTCCAAGCACAAGACACTTTCAGAGAGTAGGCATTAATATTCATGAGATGTAAAGGAAGATTGGTTAGTTTAATTTGGTAGAGTTGTATTTTATTGGATTATTAATTAATTAGTTGATGTAATAGACTATTTAAATGTTTTTAAGTCAAATATGGTTGTCTGATGAAGTCCTGTATGTAGGACGAAAACGCATGTGGTGGATTTACTTTTGGTGAATAAAAGCGTTAAATTCTTGTGGCGTTCCGTGTTTTTGCTGCTTCTACAACAGAGGGGAAGACCGAGGTCCTTGGCGTTCTTTTTTCACTTATTGGTACTTTTTGAACTGCCGTTCAACTGTTCTGGTTGGTTTTTGTTGAGGTGGACTATCGGTGATTTTCCTGGACAATAATTGGTACAAAAAATGAGTGGTGAAGGCCAGGAGGAAGCAGGGCAGTCTAGGAGGCTCATTGGTCAGCTCACTGAGCTGATAGATTTACTTACGCCTCTTTGTGTTGAACTTGTTGCAAACAGGAAGCGTGCGACGGAGGAAACAGAAAGGGTTGATGAGAGAGAGCAGCCGAAAGGAAAACGTAAAAGGGAGCTGATTGGTAACCATTACGGGCCCGGCGACCTGGAGGACATAAACATTACTGATTTCAACCCTGTAATTACCCCGAGGATTTTGGGAGAGGAAGCGGACGATATGGAGAGAAGAAGTGGTTCTTTTAAAGAACTTGGGGCTAAACCTAAAGCAAGCGCTGGTGTTGTGGCGCATGAAGGTACTGTTTTGAATAATCATAAAAGCAAAACCACCGAAGAATGGTTGAAAAAAGACTTTTTATTTAATAATGCTAGTGGTCAGAAACAAAATTATTTTGATTTTAAAGATGGCAACACATATACAGTTAAAATGGATAAAATGTATGATTATATGATGAAATACAGAGTTTACAGCATAGAAAATGCCTATCTGAGGGAGTGCTTGAAAAGGGAAATTGTTCCCAAAGGTTTGAGGGTGGTTAAATACCCGAACAATGTCATTGTGGGATCCCACTTCCATAAAAGTTTGGTAAAAATATTTAACAAATGTGGGCTTGAAATTATAAAGTTAATAATTGAAGAAAACGAAAGCAAACAATGTGAATTAGAGAAAGAAATTGATGAATTAGACAGAAGCATAAAGTCTGATTTAATTTTTAATATTAAGGAGGAAAGGGATAGATTTTATAACATTAGAAGTGACATAGATACCAAATGTGAGAATATTATACAACGAAAGATGGGGAAGTTAAGAAGGGACATTAATGAATATGAAAAAGACATTTGTTACCCAAAGCCTATGGAAAAAAGGTATAATGCAAAAGGTTTTATGAGAAAAAATTTTTTTTAAAAAACATGAAGGGTATGTGAATAGGGATGATCATGAATGGGAAGTTGAGACATATAATCATGAATTCCCCCCTTTGGCGGGAAAAAGAGTGTTTGAAAATGATTATCAAGAAAGGGAAGAAAATTTTCAGAAATGGGGGGGGAGAAGAGGGAGGGGGAGATTTTAATAGACAATACCCCCCCTTCAGAGACCTTGACTCCCTTTAGATGCATTGAAAGTAATGTAATAAACAGGGATAACACGAAATACACTTATAATGAATTTAGTATTTACAATTTCGGGAACACAAATTTGACTATACCACACTTCACTTTATTAAGTAAGGGGTTGAAATTCATTCCTATGGTAAAAGGTGACTTTACAAGAACCATTCTTTTTTTTTTTTCAAAACAAGTTTATTGTTTTAACATATAAGAGAAATATCATAACAATTTTATACAAATAATTAAAAATAGGTATTATAATATTCAACAAAACAATTAAAGTATTTACAAAGACATCCACTACAATCAGATCAATTAATTAAACTAAAATACTGTGCTATTGAAATTAGAATTTTTTTAACAAATTTTGTAAATTATCCCATACAATAAAATGTGATGTTTTTCTAGTTGTTCTCATTCTAATTGTGCTTATTTCCATATGACACATTATATTCATAACATTTTTAAATTCATTGAACGAAGGAGGTGTATCTGAAATCCAATTTCTAGTTATTATTTTCCTAGCCACTGCTAGGATAGACCATAACAAGGGAAGCTTAATCTTTTTAACACATTGAGGTACAGGTGTGTTGAATAATATAAGAGACTTAGAAATAATGAAATTATCTGTAAAAGAGCCTGCAAAAATTCATTAATTGACTTCCAGTATTCTTTCAACTTCATACAGTCATAAAACATATGAGCCCAGTCAGCATTCATTTCTACATTACATCTCTTACATAGATTATCTTTATTATTAATTTTATTCATCATCAAAGGTGTATAAAAGATCTATGTAAAAATTTCCATGTATAAAGTCTCCAGACAATGGAAGATGTAGTTCTATAAGCAGATTCCAATATATATTGTTTATCTTGTTGAGTTGGTGGGTCCCCATTAATAGAGGTGAAATAATTCCAGTATGAATCTACATTGTAAAAGTTTCTTGTCTGATAATTTTATGTATATATGAAAGTTTACCTTTATCAGAAACTTTATGCTGTAAATTTATTATCAAGTAATCAATCAGTTTTGGAATAGATTCTTTAACTGTTATAGACATTAGATCTATTCTATCAATGAGATGTTTTCTAAAGATCTGAACCTCTAACCAGCAAGTTTCTCTTAGATCAAATTCTTGTTTTAAGAAATCTAGATTTTTAACTTTATTATCAGATATCAGCTGATACCAGTACTTTAGATTATTATCTATAGCTAAATGAACTCCTTCAGAAGTAGATGACATAAGCATACCCTGAGTATAAATTATAGGGAATACAATAAAATTCCATTCCCTATACTTAGGGTGCATGAATATAAAGTTACGATAACTAATAATAATATTTAATGGGTAACAGACCATATGTTTAGGTGTAATAGGTGAAGTACAAAATTCCTTTAGCAACCACAACATGGAGTTATTTATAATCATATTTTTATGTGTTAAGGAGATTTTCATGAAGTGCATACTAATTAGCTCCCAATAATCTTTCCATTTTGACATATGACCGATCTATTAATAAAGTAATAACTTTTATAATAGAAGAGATAATATATAAATTAAAGTCTGGAAAAGAAATACCCACTTGAGACCAGCTATTAGTATGTTTCTTTAATGCAATCCTAGGTCTATTAGGTGCCCATAAGAAATTTAACATTAGTGTATTCAGTTTCTTGATAGTTATTTTTGTAGGTGAAAGTATTATTGATTGTATTAAGTATAAAATCTTGGGGAATATTATCATTTTAATAATTGTAAGTCTCTCCTCCATAGTAAAAACATATTATTCCAGGTATTAAAAAGATTTTGTATATTAAGAAAACAGGTATTATAGTTATTATATATAATAGATTTAATATCTTTAGATAGTATTATACCTAAATAAGTTATCTGACCTGAGTTGGGTACATATTTAGTAAAATCACTAATGAGAGTATTTTTTCGTGTATATATAGGTAGTATTTTAGTTTTTCTTCATTGAATATTAAACCAGAAATACTTTTAAAATTCATCATTTTATCAAATAAAGACTGCATAGAAGAATTAGATCCTGCTGATGTAATTAGAACATCATCTGCAAAAGTTGAATTTTTGATGTTGTATTTTCTTCTATTTCAAAACCCTCTATGTCAGTACTGTTTCTAATCAAATTAGCCCAAGGCTCCATTACTAAAGTGAATAATAGTGGAGAAAGTGGACATCCTTGCTTTGTACCTTTAAGAATGGGTATTTTTGTGAAACATATGTTCCTACCTTAATATAAGCCAGCGTTCCTTTGTATAAATGCTCAATTAAATTTACAAATGCATCAGAGAAATTTGTGCATTTCAGTAAGGTAAACAGATAGTCCCAACTTACTGAATCAAATGCTGAACCTATATCAAGACTAATAAGTGTTAAATCTTTCTTTTCCTATTTGCAAAATCAATTAATGTTAAAGTTCTTCTTATATTATCAAAAGTATTTCTATTTACAATGAAGCCCGTCTGATCTATGTCTATAATGCCGGGATAATTGTCTTCAATCTATCAGCAAAAATACTCATAAACATTTTATAATCAACATTAAGTAATGAGATGGGTCGATATGAAGAACATCTAGTTGGATCTTTATTAGGTTTTAAAATTGGTGAAATAAATGTATATTGCCAAGATGGGGGTTATTAACTCAGTTTGGGCCAGAATAAAACCTTATGTATTAATGAATATGTAGTTTTAGAAAGGATTTTATATATCTCTGGTATAATACCATCATTACCCGGTGCTTTGTTTGATTTAAGCTTATTTATTTGTGTAATAACTTCTGTATATGAAATACTCTTGTCCAATAGTTTAATCTGTTGTTTATTAAGCTTTTTATTCATGTTTGTGGTTATAAACTCCTTTATTTTATCTTTAGGTTCCATGTTAATGTTGTTATGGTTAATCTTGTGAAAGTGATTTCTAAATTCATCCAGTATTTCTGGTATACTAGAAACATTCTTCTTTTTCCTTAGAGAAAAGATTTCTTTGATATGGTTTTGTTTATTCAACCATTCTTGACATAAAGTTATTCACAAGAAAAATTAATTTAGAAGTAATGGCTTTAAGGGCAGGACTGGAAAAACAAGAAATAAAAGGAAATGGATTAAATAGAAAATCGACATATAACCCTCCCCTTTTACCTCAAATAAAGAATTTTGAGAACATATTAGTAGAAGGGGTGAGGAGAAAAAGTGAAAAGGTGTGGGTCAATGAAAATTTAACAGTGGAAGAAAAGGCAGTTTTAAAAGAATTAAGTGGAGATGAGACAGTCAGGGTTATGAAACCTGACAAGGGAGGTGGAATAGTCATTATGAATAAATTGCTATACGATGGAAAGATGAATGCAATTTTGAGAAATGAGAATATTTACACTATAGTATCCTTGAATGAAGTTAATGTAGCATATAAAAGAATAGATAATTTGCTAGAATATCTACTTACTGAAGAAGTAATAGATATGAAGGTATTTAAGTATTTAGAGGTGAATAAACCCAGGTTAGCTACAACATTTGGGATACCTAAAATCCATAAGAACAAGGATGACCCCCCCCTTAGACCGATAGTTTCGGCAGATGGCTCCAAAACTGCAGCAATGGCTAAATTTGTGGATTTCAAATGTAAACACATTTGGGTCAATAATCAGACCATATTAAAGGACTCCTGGGATTTTTTGAGCCTTTTGGAGCCTGAACACTATAGGGATGATATTTTATTTGTGACAATAGATGTCATTGATTTATTTAGTTGTATTCCCTATCAGGAAGGAATAGAAATGTTTGAAGAGAGTGTTTTTGAAGACAAAATATTGAATCAAAAGGACAAAATAGCCTGTGTAGCACTAATGGACTATGTGCTAAAATTCAATTTCATTACTTTTCAAGGGGAGTATTATCAACAAAAATCTGGAGTGGCTATGGGGGCGGCATGTGCCCCCACATATGCTAACATTGTGTTATTAAAATGGGAAGAAAAATATATTATCAATAGTGAATACAAGAAATACTGGTTAGTATACCACAGATTTTTGGATGATATAGTGTTATTCTGGATAGGGGGGGGCTTGATAAATTTTTAGAATTTTTTGAATATATTAGTGGAACTACTAACTTCTTGAGATTCACATATTCCACCAGTTCCGAAACATTAAAATATTTAGATATAGAGTTATATAAAAGAGACGGAAAATATGAAACTAAAGTGCATAGAAAGGAGACTTATGTTAACTCCTATCTACATTTTAATAGTGCCCACCCCCTGCATAGTAAAAAGAATATTGTCAAAGGGCAATTTGTCAGGGGGTCTAGAATGACTAGTTGGGACGAAGACTTTGAAGTTGAGTGCACAGTCTTAGAAAAAATGTTTTTGGAACGTGGTTATCCTGCAGAATTTGTTAGTAATATAAGGAAAGAAGTGGAAAAAGGAAGGCAGGAGAGATTTAAGCCAATCTTGGGGAGAGGGATTAGTAATGAGAATGAAAATAAAGTTAATAGGAACAAAGTGGGTCAGCAAGTATACAAAAGAAGTTTAGTAGTAGAATACAATGCTTCCAATAGGAAAGTAAATCATTTTTAAACAGGGAATGGAATAAATTCTCCGCTTTGACAGATATGGAAGAGATTATCAGAATGGAACCAAAGACTGTTTACAAAAATTCTCATAGTTTAAAAAGGTTGATGGAAAGAAATGGATACAGCAAGAATAAAGGGAATAGAAATAAAGTAGAAACATATAAATGTGGCAGATGCCACCAATGTTCATACATTATGAACAGAGGAGAAGTTTATATAGAAAGTAGAAAGAGATGGTTAGGTAGCAAAGGTTTTTTTAACTGTGATAGTAAAGGGGTCGTATATCTAGTTATTTGTCAGACGTGTCAGTCATTTTACGTAGGGAAGACTGAGAGACAATTGAAAAGAAGGATATACGAACACACGATATCACAAAAAAGAAAAACACAAATGCACTGTTTAAGCATTCCATTTCCTGCACAAAATTTAAATATGAATTTTTTGTTCTGGATCAAGTTAAACCAGATGGAGGCCTGTGGGAAGAAATATTAGAAAGCAGGGAGCTTTGGTGGCAGGTCAATTTAGATGCAGGAAATAAACCAGGAATGAATGACTTCATATCAATTTCTTCACTGCTTAAAATAAAGGCTAACAATATTTGATCAAAATTCAAAATGTAATTCTTCAAAATGAACACCAGATGGGGGTAGAATACACATGAAATATAGGTTTAAGAGATTTCTGTATGACATACAAACACACACAAAAAATAAATATAAATAGATGGATATTCACATACCTAAGTTTTTAAATTAATTCATTTAGATAGTTATAAAGAGAGGTTTTAAAGTAATTTAGTTAGTATTTTACTTATGAATATTTATTTAAAATATTTATATAAATGAATGAACTGAAATGATTAAGTCCAAGCACAAGACACTTTCAGAGAGTAGGCATTAATATTCATGAGATGTAAGTGTATTTTATTGGATTATTAATTAATTAGTTGATGTAATAGACTATTTAAATGTTTTTAAGTCAAATATGGCTGTCTGATGAAGTCCTGTATGTAGGACGAAAACGCATGTGGTGGATTTACTTTTGGTGAATAAAAGCGTTAAATTCTTGTGGCGTTCCGTGTTTTTGCTGCTTCTACAACAGAGGGGAAGACCGAGGTCCTTGGCGTTCTTTTTTTCACTTATTGGTACTTTTTGAACTGCCGTTCAACTGTTCTGGATAATAATACAGATATAACACTGTAAGAAAGCCTTCCTCTCCCTGGAGAGTGTAGCTATCTGTGTAGTAAAGGAGACATGGTTTAAAGTTGAAGAGAGTACCCCAACAATGTAAATGTAATGCGTTCACACCTTTAGATCAGCTACTGCACAAGAGGAAACTAAATTTGGACGAATCTCAGTCTATATTAAAATCAGCCTCACATCCAGAGCAGTTCATGACCAACAGAAATACATACATGTGCAACTCACCATAAACAGGGTCTTGTACCATATGCTTGCAAACTATACGTCCCCTTCTATGTCTCAGGAAACCCATACTACCTATCTCAATGTACAAGAGTCCCTCACTGTTCAACCAAATACAATATTTAGGGGGGATCTCAACTACCCCGCTACATACTGGGAATCCTACACCACTTCTAATGCACAAGCCCAATGTTCCTCACTCAATGTAATGTCTTCACTTGTCAGATCTGGCTATAAGGCAGTATTGGTTAAAATAAAAATTAAATCCAGGTATCCAGCAAAACCTTAGGAACTATTCCAAGGTGAACGTCTCTCTCTCTACTAAGTGATATGTTGACAAATTCAAACAACCCCCAAATCCAATAAACATCATAACATACACTGTACTATTTACAAAATCTCTGTACAGCCATACTGATGGATGCACAGAGTGAGTTGTGCTCACTCACATTAAGAATAAGACAAACTCAAAAGACAAGCCATCCTGGTAGAATCGTATCATCAATCAGTTATATAACTAAAGAAAACACATTTTGGGCAAGTGTAGCAGGAACAAAGCCATACACACATACTAAAAGCTTCCTGACCAATCTAAACAGGCAGATAAGAGGGTTATTTAATACTTCAAAGACAAAATTTGAAAAAAAAATAGCTTCTCAGGCAAAGGATAACCACAAAGCTTTCTACAACTATGTTCGTAACCTGAGGGGAAATGCTCAGAAATGCACAGAACTTATTGTAAATGGCATCAACCACACTGAACTGGAGGCCACTGTCAACCTTTTGGTTGATAGGTTCAGCTCAAATTTACCCCCCCCCCCCCCCCACCGACAGTCCAAAGGAAATACTGCATACTACAATCTCCCCAGCCATTACAAAGGAACAGGTCATTAATTTACTTTTCAAGGCCAAAAGCACTGCATTGATGGGCCCCAAAAACATTCTGGGATGCTTAACAAATAGCATAAAATGACCTAGCTGGTCCACTTGAATCACTTTTCAACTGCAGCCTACAGACAGGTTTTGTGCCCAAGGAATGGAAGATGGCTACATTCATTCCCCTGCACAAAAGAGGTCCAACAAGTGATCTAAGTAACTACAGGCCGATAAGTCTGACCAGCCTCATATGTAAGGCCATGGAAAGAATCATCATGGACATGAAAAATGAGGACATAGGTAACCTGTAAACACTGGAGCCATCACAGCTCAGCTTTGTTAAAGGAAGGTCATGCCTATTAAATCTGGTGGACTTTTTTGAGAGGGTCACCAAAGTATTGAATGGATAAAGGCAAGACTGTGCACACAGCTTACCTTGACCTGGCCACAGCTTTTGATACAATACCCCAATCAGGCATTACAGACAAGCTCACTAACAAGCATAAATCTTTTTATCACTCACTGGATAGCCAACTGGCTCAATGATAGGACCCAGGAGGTAAAAATAGGTGAGGCCACTTCCACCAAGAGGCCAGTCACTAGTGGAGTTCCCCAAGGCTCGGTGCTGGGCCTGCTCCTATCTGGCATCTATTTCTATGAAATGGAAGAAAATGCTAAATGTTCATTGCTGAATGAGTTTTCAGATGATTGCAAGCTGGGGGCTTATCATCAACTCCCCTGCAGACACTAGCAGTCTTCAAGAAGAGGTGCCAAAGCCACAGTCTTAAACTCAATGCTAATAAATGCATAACTGTACTCTTTGGGAAGTCAACTATCCTGGCTAATTACTATGTTGATAATATGTCCCTAAGAGTCAACTCAGTGGTCAGGGATCCGAGTATGCATGTAGACAGTAGCCTTACCTTCGACCACTATGTGGTCGCAGTGGTGAGGAAATCCTTTTATAATGCACAACTTATATGTAAGGGCAAGGCATCTAGGTCCAAAGAGGTCATTATCTCACTATACTCTGCCCTTATTGCACCAATCACAGAGTACAATGCTCCCTTCGTTATGTACCTGACCAGGTACATGCAGCAATTAGAGTGACCTCAGAGGTTCCTTACAAAAAGAATAGAAGGCTTAACAAACCTACCTTATGTGGACCGCCTTCATGCCCTTTCCCTCTACTCAGTCTCCTATAGATTGCTGAGAGGTGATCTATGCCTGGCTTACAAGGCATCCCACAAATCCCACACTTATGAATCTCCTGGATATTCGTAAGTCAAACAGTACTAGAAATACAAGGTCTAAGGACCTGAACGTCGTCTGTGACTTAAACAGAACATGCTGGAGAGACAGATATGTGTCCCAGAGACTGCCCCATCCTATAGAACATCCACGTGAAGCTGAGTTCATCTATTACCCAGTTTAAGTTCAACCTAGACCAGGGGATGCGAAATGGGAAATTTACACCACGCCCAGCACCCATATCCCTTATGGACAGAGGTAGCATATAAATGCCTGGCCATCAATGTCCTATTTGGATACAAACATCATTACACTTTCAGGAAAACTTGGCTAGGCTTAGAAAGGCCCCTTGGGTTGTTAGCCTAATAACAATTTATGAAAATAGCTGTTTTGCACAGAGCCCTGTGATTACTCTCCAAAATCTTGAAATAGATAAACTTATTAAGCACTTCCCTAGCATAAGACCCAATCTTAACAGCACTTAGGAATATTTAACAAAAGATTGTTAAGGGCACCCAAGCACTATTAAGATTGTGTTTCTTGCTAGGGACAAAAAAAAAATGATCAGAGGAGCAAGTAAAGAACAGCAGCAGCCATGGGAAACAAATTGCAAAAGCTGTTAGAATTTTTCTCCACCACATTTACAGGGAGAGAGTGTGGCAGAACAACATGGCGGTCAGCTTTCATAGCAGGAGACTGTGTCTTGGTGCTGTCCTCTGTAGGAGGAAAGGTATACTTCAGGGCTTCTCAAACGTTAATCGGGGCTTCCCAAAAGTTAAACATTCTGTCTTCTTTAAGTTTAAATACATAAAAGAAAAACCTTCTAAAATGTACTCATCTTTATACTCTGTCAATAACGGAGTATTTCATTTTACATAATCAGCAATTGCACATGCATTTTTCACACAAATACTGAGATTTGTTAAGAGGTACCACATACAAAAAGTAAGTACATCCCTCATTTACACATTATTTCTACTCTTTGTGTTCAAAACTGAAACCTTGACTTGTGTACCTTGTGCACCTTTGTGGGAGCAAGAAAATCCAACACTTGTCAGCATTTCAGTGTGGGAATAGAAAATAAAGGGTTCTTTTATTTGTTTTTGCAGTAGTATAAGCACTCTGAATGACAAATATTGGGCAGCATAGTGGATAGCATTGTCGGCTCACAGCAAAAGGTTCCCTGGTTTGACTCTTGGCTCGGGTGCCTTGTGTGGGGTCTGCATGTCCTCACTGTGTTCGCACGAGTTTCCTCCCACATTCCAAAGACATGCAGTAGGTGGATTGGACACTTGTAAATTGGCCATATTGGTGTGTAGTGTGACAGAATTATCCCTGCAGGGCTAGCCACCTGGCAATGTAAACCTTGGCTCTAGATGACTGTCACTGTAGAAGTGACACCCTGACCCCATGTGCAAAAAATGGGGAAAGGTGTTCTGGTTGGATGGATGAAAGACAAATACTGCCAAACCCAGCAACTTAAACATAACAAATTAAAAGGTTACTGTCTTACACTGGGTTGTACATCTCTCAAAAATATGCTAGTATCCCTCGTACAATTTGTGACCTTGTGACAAAGCACTTAAGTTAAAGTCATTAAACAATGCTAGACACAGAAAATTATGATGATTAGGTCACTGATCATAGCCTGCTTGTGCTCAAGATATGGATTACAAGAAATTCACCTCTCAAGCAAGGTAAATTTTGTCATCCATGTTGTGAACACATAATTAAAGGTTATCGCTGGAAACACGATCATAATACTTTGCTGTGTATGGAGTTTTACCTGGTCCATGTACTACTAATTAAAGGGGAAAAAACACAAAGTGTTTTGCTAGCTTTCAACGCTGTAAATGACCTTAGCAAGTGCTGTTAAAAAGACACAGTAACATTCTGTTATGTTTCAACTCATCTTCCATGCCTCTCAACTGACCAGATTTTTGCCTCATACATTTGGTCTGTTCCTCATAAAATCCTTGGTTTTCGGACAAATCTCTGAAGATTGAAATCACTAAATAATGGCATGCATTTAAGTTTCAGACTTTGTATTCTTCAGAAAATGCAAGAGAACACACAAATCTTGTTATTCTAGCAACATTCTAAGCTTATAACAGGAAGTCAGGGACACGTTATAGTGGTACTCACAGCAGGCAGCTATTCTGCTGCTGCCATTTTGCTGGTCAATACTGGCAGATTCGATTGCCTAGCTTGAGACTAGAACTTAACAAGTTAAGATCTGGTTTTGCTCTGTAGTAGCTCATAACTGATTTGTTTTTTTCTGAATAATGGAGTGTAAACACTGTACTCCATGCATTACAAAATAATTACATTTATTTAGTTTATTTAATGGGGTAGGACACTGATCACAAAAACAAATACACTTCTTACTCTTCAGAAAATGTGTACTAATGCAAATTCTCTTAATTTGCTAATTTTCACTATGTAAAACTGCCCCAGATGTTGTCCTCTTATTATCATTAAGTAATTGTTGGCTTTATCACCAATTCTAGACATAAGAACATGAAAGCAATGTTAGGTTGTATACATTACCTTGCAGAAAAAGTACAACTAGTAAGTAAACTTACCATAACAGTTGATGTTCACATGACCACTGGTGCAGTAGTCTTCACTATATGGGTTATATCCTGCAAAGGCTATAATGGCTGGCCAGCTTTCAAAGCTTCAGGTCACCTTCCATGTGCCAAAACTGTCTGGCAGCTGGAGTTGTGCTGATAAAGTACAAATCTGGGTACCAAGCCCTTCAGAGCTTTCCTGCCAGCACAGAGAGGCTGAGTCCTGAAAGGACAATGCTAGGAAGAACAAAAAATAAATAACCAGTCTCTGGTGCAAACAACACACCAAAAACAAGGGTGATAAAGGAGGGAGCGGCTACTGCATCAGTGATCATTAGAATATCTACTGTTATAAGTTTACTTACACAACTACACTATACTCATCATACAGGTGACTGCTGCAATAGCATTAGCAACATGGGTAAGATTATGGTAGCTAACAGAATTTGGGAGGTGGAAGGAGAAGATTCCGGCAGCCCCTGGAGAATGGTCCTTGCAAAGCCTGATCTAGATCTACAGAAGGAATCAAGCTTATAGCACTCTGTATAAGTACTTACAGAGGACCACTTTGCAGCTTCTAGAATTCAAGAATCCCCCTTCCAAAAAGCTGGTAGAGGGGGCTTTGATCCTACCTTGAAAATTTTTGATGTGGTGAGAATAACAAAAGGTAATAGCCTTAGACAAAAATTTTGAAATAGTCTGTTTTGACACATGCTGTCTCAGCTTTTTACCTTCACAAGAAATGAACAACTGATCTGAAGATCTGAAAGATTTAGCTCTGTCAAGATAGTACCTGAGCTGTCTGTGGACATTCAAGTTATGGAGCATCACTTCTCCCTTTTTTTGGGTTCAAGAAAGAAAACAGGGAGATAGACTGCATGGCTTAAAGTAAACTCAGATACCACTTTAGGTATAAAAGAAGGATTAGTTCTCAAAGAAACCCTGTCCTTGTGGAACATGGATGACTCACCATAAGAGCTTGCAACTTGGTACCCTTCTGTAAATCAGTAAAACTTTTTTCTATGTTAAGAATCTCATCAGCCAAGTTGGCTGGTTCAAATGGAGCAAGTGTTAGCTTCACTAACACAAAATTAAGATCCCAAGAAATGGCCACAAGTTACCTTGGAGGCTCTTATACAAAACCCCTTACAAAAATATGTTGGTGTGAGAATGCATTTAAAGAGGAGGCTCCATGGACAGACATGCTGAAATGGCCTATAAATGAACCTCGACAGAGGAGTAAGAAAGGCCACAGAATAATAACTCACACAAATATTGTAAAAAAGACAGAATGAATGAGTACTGGTTATGCTGTTGGCACAATTAGGAAAACCTTTTCCATTTGCTAATATATGATTTTCTAGTAGCAAGCTTTATTGCCTCCATTAGTACCTGCTGTGTGTCCTTGGTTAACAGGTGCCTAAAGGGAATTAAGACTCTGTCATCCAGGCAGCCAACTGAAGTTGATTGGTGTGGGGGTGTATAAAACACCCCTGTTCTTGTATGAGTAGATCCAGTCTCTGAGGAAGCTTGTGGTAACCACGGCTGCCTGGGCCAGAAGGGAATCACCACAATTATGATGGAGGACTCCTCCTAAATTTTCAGAAGTACCCTGGATATTACTGGAAAGGGTAGAAAAGGATAAAGGACCATTCCTGTCCAAGAAAAGGAAAAGGCATCTGTCTTCCAGGCCCTTTAATATGATGTCCTGGAGCAGAATCTTGCCAGTTGATTGTTCAGGCAAGACGCAATGAGGTTTACTTGAGGAACTCTCTACAGATGGAGCTGATCTTAGAAGACCTCCTAATCTACTTTCCATTCATCAGGGTCGGCCCTTGGCCAGCTCTGATGGAGTGTAAGATGCCTGTATAGTCAGATTCTGCTGTGAAGCTATATCCCAAGCTATTGTTAGTATGATGAGGGGGTACAGCCTGGTTCCCCCTTGCTTGTTGACGTACCACATATCCGTGGTACTGTCAGTAATAAAAGTTGAATCAGAGAATTGACTGCCTGGATCAGGATAAGCACCTTTTACATTTTTGTGCTTGCACCTGTCCTTGGTGTCACACACACCTTGTACTTTTATCCCTTCCTGAAACTGCTCTCCGAGCACAGTCTGAGGTGTATGGGGTGACTGACTGCTTTAGAACAGGGAGGAAGAACAGGAGACCTGAATTTAGGGATATATGTTGTCCCCACAACTGATTTCCATTCTGACAAACCCTAGCACTGGGATCTGGAAAGACAAGGGGTGCTGGGACCAAAGAGACTTCAGATAGCACTGTATCTTTCTCATGTGGAATCTTGCCAGGAGTGTATTGAGAATCATAAATGCCATGGCACCCAAAATTCTGAGGGATTCTCTCGCTGTGACCAAAGTCTCAGTGGAAAACCCTAAAAATGGATCCAGACATAGATCTATTTTTTCCTGTGGAAGAAAAGATCTTTGAGCTGTTGCATTTAGTGGACATCCCAGAAATACAATCCTGTGAGAAGGAGTCAAGAAAGACTTCTGAATGCTCTCTTGGAATCCCAGCTTGAGTAAAAGATATCTCACCCATGAGAGACAGAATCCTGACACTTTTGAAAAAGACTCCACAAAGTAAGAACCTTTTATTTATTTTATTTTACATTTGTTTACCACATGGCAAAATGTGGACACCCTGTACCCTACAAACCACGTGGCAAAATGTGGACACCCTGTACCCTGCAATGAGCTATTAATGGAGCTACATAGTTTGTGAATACTCTTGGAGTAGTGGACAGTTCAAAGGGTAAGGCACAGAACTGATAATGTGATCAAGACACAAAGCCCAAAGTCCAGATAAAATTGAACATGATGATACACATATTTTAAATCTAATGTTAAAAGGAAACTTGAATGAGAAAGAAGAGTTAACAGGTTATAAAGTGACATCATTTTGAATCTGGCCACTATCACAAACGGGTTTAGGAAAGAAAGATCCAGAAATGGTCTCTAAGCATTTTCTTTCTTTGGCACTAAAAACACCCTTGAATAAACCACTTTCCGACCCGGGAAGGGGAAACTGATTCTATCACTCCCTGGGACAGCATATGATGAAAGACAAGTGGAAACAAAAGAATCTGGTTTGGAGGTAAGGAACAACCCCCTGCAAAGGAAGAATTTCCTCCCACTGTTGTCTGCAACCTTGATGAATGAGCTTCAGAACCCATTTGTCTAAAACTGTCTGTTGTCAAACAGTAAAGTGTAGATTCAAACTTTTTGGAAGAAAAAGGGGGCTGTCAGGATTGGGGGGGTCTCATAAATAGTCATCTTGACTTACTGAACTGTCCTTGGTTTTTGGAGTTTCCAGAATTATTCTTGGAACCCCCTTGCCATTTCTTCTTAAACATCTGTTTACCTGTATTTTGTTGAAACTGTTTACTTCGTTTCTTATCAAAACTGTTAAGAGGAGTTAGTGAATCCTTTGAAAAATCTGGAAAAGGAGGGCTGAAAAATCTTAAGAGATTCCCTATATCAGCTTACCAATTTCATTATACTTTGTGGTCGCATCTGCATAAGAGGGGCCAAAAACTAAACCTCTATCCAGAGGAGAATGCAAAATCTCATTTCTAACATTTTCTGAGAATGCAGCCATGAAACCTCCTCAAAAACAGTACCAGAGGCCATAGCCCTGGAAGAAGTATCAAGAGAGTCATATATACACTGTAAACAATGAATAGTGAGTCGAACAAAAGACTAAATTACATTATTAAAGCAGATTTTTCCTCACAGGAAGAAACTGCAGATAAACATTGCTCATACTTTCACTGTTAGTCAGAACAATTATTTATTTATTTCATTTGCCATTTGTTAACCGGGTTAGTCTGGCTGGGCAGGTGCCCCTTTTCAGCAGAGACCCGAGGAGAAAAGCTCCAGATACTTAGTTTTCAGTTCGATACAAAAACAAACTTACAGTTGCAATAGTGTTTACACTTGGATAGCAGACAAGCTTACAGTTGCAATAGTGTATACACTTAGATAAAAAATATTTACAGTTGCATGTAAAGTTGAACATATAGATAGAAATTTACAGTTGTGTATAAAAATTGAAAACATTACAGATTAGTGAAATTTGTAAGATAACAATTCAACTCATCATATAAACCTATTTAGAGGATTAAAGGTGAAAGGCAAGGAGGGGGTAGAGGGTACAGCAGGTCCTAGTGAGCACTAAGTAATTGCTGAGAAACTGGAAGTGTAGGATAGAAGGTAAGTTGTGGTAAGCTTAACATATGAGCCTGACAATTCAAAATTTAGAAAATCAAAGTTGCGGAACTATACACTTTTTTAGCATGCCTATCAATACTCTTACCATGCTCATCAGAAAGAGTAGGATTAGAATTAACTAAATGTTTAGCAGCAGAAGGATAAACAAAAGCTAAGGCTGCTGGATAACGTTTGTGAAGAGTATATACAAAACCTATAAAAAAAAGACTGAGGAACTTTATACATCCCATCTGCCTTTTTTAGAGCAGCTAGCTGACTTAGGAAAATTGACAGCACTAATGTGCAGATCTTCCAAGCTGACAGAACTGGAGCAACTGGTGCAGGTTCTGGAAATTTCTTCTGTAACAGCTCATACTATTTTCTAAGGGAATGAGAAATTTCTGTGTTCTCCCACTGAAAACACCAACACATTCCAGAAATAGTCTCAGAGAAGGAGAAGTTGCTAGCTATACTACATGTACCATATCACGACAGGAGGAAGAACTGAATGTAACTGCTACTGTTCATCTCGTGTGACACAAGGATAAAAATAGTTAGATGGATATCATAACCTCTTCTACACTGACAAATGGCATCTGTGGAGCTATAAAACACACAAACAAGCAGCACCAGGTCCCAAGATACCTTCATATGGCAGTACAGCAAGGAGTGCAACTGGGCAGCTGGCATAAGTACAATGAATGCCTTAAGAGAAGGCTGTTATAACCAAGATACAAACTGGCCAAACAATTGTCCTTGGTTTCTGAAAGTCAGTAGGCTCTGTGTACTTGCCCCCTGTGTAAGGGCATGTTAAACGTTACTGGTGTCTGGACAGTTTTACACTCTAGTTGCTTCTTCTCCATGTTTAAGTGTCAGTTTTTAACTGCCACATCTCTGAATGTATAATTCTTGATGACTCCCAAGACTGATGTCATTTTGGGTCATAATTTTTGCCCATTTTACACTATGTAGATGAGGGAAATTCAGCTTTGGAATTTTTATGACACTTTGGGATTATCTTTGCCTTAATATCCTATTTATTAATACAGCCAACTTTTGAATATTTAAGGGTTTCATTAACTTCCACACCTCATTCAGTGTGCCAATCACACAGCAGAGAGCACAGGGGCAGCTGCCACTGGAAGAGAGTAGAACACCTACAAGACCAGCAAGGTGGCCTACTCCCTACTGCCCAACTCTGACTGGGGAAGAGAAAGTCATTTGGGATTCCCACATAGGAACTAATGGGCACTAGGGCTGTCAGCTAACAAAGAAACGACTCCTCCCCCTTCCCTGAATGAAAGGGCCAAATGGGTGAAGGCAAAGAATCTATAGGGCATTGTCTTTAAAGGAAAGAACAAAATTATCTATAACACATTCACTTCTTCTGGAATTTAAACATTACTTTCCAAATTCATGCTTTTGGTATGAAATGGCATCATTTATACCCATGAGTTTAATGGTTATCAATCTAAACTGTTTTTCTTACACCCATTTTAGACATAAAGAGCACATTTACACAATCAAGTATATATGCTTAAACACCCCTAATACCGAAGACCATATTTTACTTACATAAGAACATCTGCATTCATATAGTACAGGTTTACATTTTCTAGGCCAGAGCCTTTTTTTCCCCATTATTTTTGCACCACTGTTGAAAACGATTTTGTAACTGAACATTTCTGTATGATTTTGAATTAGCCGGCGTTCTTCTACAACTAGCCCAGCACCAGTTTAACAATATTTGCTTAAGCTCCATATCCCCATTTATTTTCTTCATCTCTGAATTATTTAGTAAAAAACATCATACTGTAAAATATGCAAGGTGTGTAAACTCTTATCAGTGGTGAGAATATTTTACACCCTTTTATTTCTTCGCTTTTAGTTTACTTTACTATTTGCCTCTAATTAGTTTCTTCAAAATATTTTTCACTTATTCATTATACCCTTTAACAAAATGATTATTACAATCGCAATAAGCTTAGGATAGCCAAGACCTTATTATTTCTTGCTAGATGTATAATAATTAGTTTTACAGTTGGTTAGTCTGTACTCCCAAAGCATCCTAAAACATAATAAGTATAACATATTTTAGCAGTTGTTTTGGTAAAATGTAAACCGTTGCCAACTCTGTTTTCTTTACCCTTTCTTACATTTTTATATCAATGTCTACTTCCTCTGCTGTCTTCATCCACTTACATGGGATCATAGGAGGTTACTAGACTAATGGCCCTGGAGCCCTTACAAGCCTAGCCAAGAGTTTTTTCCCCCAAATGAAACCTCAGTTAGTGCCTGTCTCCCATCAGTGAGGGACACAGGTGAAACCCATGGGGCAAATTTGTGGTTTCCCATCCACTCATCAAGGTTGCGCTTGAAGAGAGTCAGTGAGGTGCTCTGTTTGACATGTATGGGAAGTCTATTCCAGAGACAGGGCAGCTTCTGGAAGACAAACCTGTCTCTCCTGCAGGTTGTCGCATAATAGATTCGGGCCTTTTGAGTGGGTAGTGTGTGAGGAGTTAGACGTATGGATATGGAGCATCTCTAGCAAGGCAGGGTTCGCGATTGCCTTGTAGGCGAGACACAGATTACCCATGAACAATCTGTATGATACCCAGTAGAGCTATAGTGATTTCAGCCTGTCTGCATAGGACAGGTGTTGGAGGCCATGGATTCTCTTTGTGAAGTATTTCAGTGGCCTTTCCAGTTGGTGCAGATGTTTGGAGAGGTACATCCCAAATGAGGCATTATACTCAATTACTGGTCTAATGAGGGAGGAGTATACAGAGGTAATAACCTCCAAGTAAAAGGCTTTTCTGACCACTGCCACTACATGATGGTCGAATGTGATAGGGGGGTTTCTCTAAACCAAGCATGCAAGATAATTCTCTTTGCTTGTTTGTGTTTATTTTCAAGGTCTTCTTAGTCTAACTCAAACTTAATCATGTTTTCCTTCACATTCTCAGATTCCTGCATAGTCATCTCTCCTTGCATGTCTTTCTTCACAAAAATAAAAAAATGAACAAGCGTAGGAATCTGTCTTGTTCCAACCTCACCATCACAAGGGCTGAGTAAAAAAATAAAAGAACAGAGAAACTAGTGGTCGTAAAACTTCTTTGATGAGCTCAGTCACAATAATTCCCAAAAATCATGAAAACCAGGTAGTGTTCCAAAGCAATAAGCATTCATCACAAACAAGCGATCCTCAGTAACGGCTCGTTTGTGACAAATAACGGCTTGTTGCTTTAAAACGCTACCTGGTTTTCATGATTTTAGGGAATTATTGTGACTGAGCTCATCAAAGAAGTTTTAAGACCAATAGTTTCTCTGTTTTTTTATCTTTCTTCACAAATAGCAACAAAGCATTGGCTTTGCTGCTCTCAAATATTATCCATTTGTTTGATAATCCTTAATAAACAAGTCCAAGAAGCCAAAAACAGACTTCAAAGACACCCTTGCCTAAGTCCACCAGTCACTTTCATTCTTTCTGAAAATAATTTATTAGCGGGATCTGTAAATTTAACCTAACCCTACTTGGAATTTTCTAGTGTGATACTGGCTTAGGGGCCTCTCTAGTCTCTAAAAATTAACTCCACCCTATCCTGCTCAAAAGCTGTACTCATAACTGTCAGATGTTAACATGGAACCTACTATCTTCTTGCCTGTTCTAAACTCATTACTTTCTTTATGATACAAAGCAGATACTGGACATGTTTTTTTCATTTACTTCATGGTACTTACTTTCAATAGGAATGTTTTGTGTTTAATATGGTACTTTAATCTCAACCACAATATTTCAGTATGAACTCAGAGTTCTGCAAAGCAAAAATCCTTCAGTTTTTAAAATATTCCCTAGTTCTTTTTTAAAGAATAAAAAAATGTAAAATGAAAATATGAATGTATTTTCTTTGTGATATCAAACTTTGATTAAACATTTAAAACTTCTAGTGATCAGTCCTAGAGGATTTATAAAATCATGAGGTAGCCTAAAACTTCCTGAGAAACTTAAATTGTTCACTACTAACTTTTTTATGCTGTGCTTTTTGCTCCTGCTGCCTGATGATTATCAGCCACATCTGAACTTAATGACCCATTCATTCCCTCATCACACAGCAGGAACTTCAGCCTCTTATGTTACAGATCCTTGTTTATCATCTTTTTTCCTAGCCATACCTTTCTTTCCCTTTTACTGCGGTGGTGGTGCTGTGGTAGCGTTGTCACCTCATAGCAAAACGTTGTCCAGTTCGATTCTCAGCTAGAGTGCCTTCTGTGTGGACGCATACATGAATGGGCCGTGCCTTCGTTGAAGGTTGTGCATCAGGGCTGGTAACCCGGTACGTAAAAATCCACTACCAATCATTAGCGGACCGGAGTTCCGCTGTGGCGACCCCTAACCGGGAAAAAGCCGAAAGACACAAAACACAAACAAACCTTTCTTTCCCTTTTACTTTTAGTCATGCATTTGCTCATTCAATTAAATTGCTTGAAAACATCTACACTGCCATCTGTATTTTCAGTATTTTCGTGTCTGATTCCATCCTCCTCAGTCCTCAAATTCCATATTTTTGAAATTTTGCCTACTGCCACCTTTACACAATACATACATTTTCATTAAACTTATTTTTTTTCATAAAAAAAATCTTCTTAAATTAACAAATTTCAGATGCCAGCTCATTTTTTTTTCACTTAGTTCTTTAGCCAGCTCTTACCTATTTTCCTGTATTTTCTCTAAACCTTCCATCCTCCAAAATTGATCATCTCTAATTATTTATAATTTTTGCTTCTATTTCTTTAAGACAAACTAAACAGACCACAGTTTTGTCTCTGCTCAAAGGCACTCTTACCCACAGTGCAACATTTTCTCCTTTCCATTTGCTATTTATCCTTCCTGAGTTTCTAGAAAGCACTTTCCACCTTGGTTCATTTATTTTTCCTCTTCTAGTCACTAACAATCTCTTGACCAGCTTACAGTCTTTAAGAAACAAAAAAAAAAAACTTTAGCATCCCATAGCAAAATACTGAAATGTTTTGAGTATACTACACAATTTATTTGTGATTTTTCCAAATGGGCTTAAACACAGATTTCTCTTACCTTTTCATAGGGTCATAGGTAAATATTTAGGATAACTTCCATTGTGAGACATTTTAAGCCTAGACAATTTCCCTTGGTGAGAATCAAAACCTGCACCTCTTGTCTATGAGGGAAACACCTTAACCTTTATGCCAACCCCTAACCCCTTCTTTGTTTACACTTTTGCCTCATCTACTGGCAAAGAACTGATAAGTATTTTGTTTAATGTCATCTAGCCTATGTTGAAAGTACAGTTGTGTACCTACCATAAATGTAGATGTTTGCGTGTATTCACTGTTGCAGTCATTACACTTGGGTTATCCTGTTGGCAGGCAACCCGCAGTCGGCCAGAGTTCCAAAGTCTTGGTCTGGCGTCGGTTGCTGTTGCCTCTTCCCTGACATCAGTGCGCCAGGGGTATAAAAGTTGCAACCAACGCCATTTTCTTCAGTTTTTCTTGCCCCAGATGTCAGGTGCCCCCAGACAGGAAGGCTGAAAAGATAAAAATATGCCAAAAAACATGCATATATTACTATAAACATTTCCTTCATCTACAAGCAAATACACCACATTGGTTGTATAGAGTTGAGAAGTACAGAATAGTCCCAGCAGAGAGGGGGATGGAGGGTGGGTAACCTGGAATGCAACAGTGAATACACTCGAACATCTACATTTATGGTAGGTACACGACTGTATGTTCATCGTGTTTCACTGTTGCAGTCATTACACTTGGGTAGAATACTAAAGCTGAGGTTGGGTGGCTGGGTCTAGATTGGATTTGGTGAGGCTAACAAGCCCTGCAGAACTGCAGTGGCAAAGCCTGCTCTAGATGTGGAGTAGAGAGGTAAGTGGTAGTGCTTGGTGAAAGTGTGCACTGAGCTCCAGGTTGCAGCTTCTAAAATGTCTTGGTTGGTACTCCTCTGAGGAAAGCTGCTGAAGTGGCTGCTGCTCTGGTAGAATGAGGCCTAATGCCCTTAGGCATAGATCTGCCATGTTGTGCATAACAGAAGCTGATGCAGTGTTCTATCCATTTGGAGATTGTCTGCTTTATAATAGGCTTTCCTTGTGATCCTGCAGCATAAGCTGCAAACAGTTGCTCAGTTTTTCTGAAAGCTTTTGTTTTGTCCAAGTAAAATTGTAGCTGCCTGTGTATATCCAAAGCGTGCAGAATTCTTCCCCCTTTATTCTGGGGATTTGGGTAGAAAGTAGGTAAATGAATGGTTTGGTTTAAGGCCACATTGGAGACCACTTTTGGCATGAATGTTGGGTTTGTCCTAAGAGAAACCCTGTCCTGATGAAAAATGAGGAAAGGTTCCACAGCCATCAATGCCTGTAACTCTGAGACTCTTCTTGCTGAAGTTATTGCTAGGAGCAGAGCAGTTTTCCATGACAAGAATTTTAGATCAGCTGTGCTGGCTGGTTCAAATGGAGGCAGTGTTAGTTTTTCTAAAACAAAGTTGAAGTCCCAAGTAGGTACTGGTGCTCTCCTAGGGGATCTTATATTCTTTGCCCCTCTGAAGTACTGTCGTAGTAGAGGATGTGAAAAAATAGGAGGATCCGTATTGTAATGAGCTGAAATGGCAGAGGCATGGATTTTAATAGATGAAAAAGATAGGCCTTTGTCCAACATCTCAGTCAGGTATTGTAAAATCTGAGGTATATTAGGGACCAGTGGGTCGAGCCCTTGTGCCTGGTTCCAAGCACAGAATCTCTTCCATTTTTCTGCATAAGATTTCCTAGTGCTGGGCCTCCTGACTTCCAAAATTACATCCATAACAGCTTTAGAGAGAGGTGCAGTCTGAGTGGCTACATTGTCTGCCATGCTGCCAGGTTTAAGGTTCTGAGTTGACTGCGCAGAATCTGATTGTTTTGCTGTGTCAGAAAATGAGGGATTTGAGGTAGAGGAGTGCTGGCGTGGCCAGTCTGGTGCAATCAATATAATTTTTGGCGTCTCTTGTCTGACTTTTAGAAGCACCTTGGTGAGAAGAGGCATTGGAGGTAAGGCATAGACAAATCAGGTTTTGCCAGCTGAATGATAAAGCATCCACTTTCCATGTTTGAGCATGATAAGTCCTTGTGCAAAATTTCTGTTTTTGGCAATTGTGAGGGGAGGCAAAAAGATCTATGTCTGGGCATCAACATTTCCTTGTTATCATGTTGAACACTTGTGGATTTAGCTTCCGTTCGTGAGGATCCATGAGATTTCTGCTTAGTTCGTCTGCCAGTGTATTTTTTGTTCCTGGCAGGAATTATGCTTGCAGATGTACCTGGTAGGTCAGTGCTGTGTTCCACAAAGTCATGGCTTGTCTGCATAGGGAGTAGGAATGTGTGTCCCCTTGCTTATGTACCACATAACTGTGGTATTGTCCATCTTTATTAGTAGTTGTCTTGGATGTATTAGGTCCTTGAAGGCTGTCAGGGCATTCTGTACAGCTAGCATCTCTTTTTGATTGATGTGAAGATGCACTTGCTCCTTGGGCCATGTGCACTGAATACATTTTCCTTCCATATGTGCTCCCCAAGCATGATCCGATGCATCCGTTGTTATTTTCTGCCTGGCTGTAGGTAAGGTGAAAGGCTGTCCCTTGTTGTGGTGACAGGCCTGGGACCACCATCGAAACTCCTGTTGTAGGCAGGGAATCAAGGTTATGATTGTCTCTAGGCTGTGACAATGCTGAGTCCAAACACTTTTTAGATACCATTGTAGTTTCCTCATATGCAGTTTTGCATATGGAATTAGTAGAATGCAGGATGCCATGAAACCCAGGGCCTGCAGAATTATTCTTGCAAGGAGCTGGGTCTTTGTTGCCATCATTTGAAAGTAATGAGTCAGTTGCCTTTGCTTGTCTGGCGTGAGATAAGCCATCTGGGCAGCTGTATTTAAGCTTGCACCCAGGAATATTATCTCTTGAGAGGGCACTAGTTTTGATTTCTTTTCGTTTACTGTGTACCCTAGGCAAATTAGCAATCATTTTACAAACACCAGGTGCTTTAGAAGAATGTCCTTGCTCTCTGCTTGAATAAGGCAGTCATCCAAGTAGGGATAAATTTGAACTCCTTTTTGTCTGCAAAATGCAATTACTGGTGCCAGGCATTTTGTGAAGACTCTGGGCGCAGTAGATAAGCCAAAGGGCAGTGCAGAGAATTGGTACTGCATTGAGCCTGCTATAAATCTGCGGTATCTTCTGCACGATTGTCTGATTGGGACGTGCAGGTATGCCTCCTTGAGATCCAAAGTAACTAGCCAAGCCTCCTTGCCGAGCATGGGCAGAAGTTGTTGAAGTGTTAACATTTTGAATTTTGGAACATCCAGGAAAGTATTCAGGATTAACAGGTCCAGTATTGGTCTCCAGGCTTTGTCTTTTCTGGGTACTAAAAAAAGTCTTGAGTAAAATCCTTGTCCCTGTTCTTCTTGTGGAACTTTTTGAATAGCTCCCATATCCATAAGAGCAGCAATCGGTTTTTGTGCCTCTGTCCATTGGTTTTGTGGCAGGTTTGGCATACCTTTTGGTTTTGGAAGTGTGTGGAAGTGGAACCTGTACCCCTGAGAAACTATATTCAGCACCCATTGGTCTTGGGTGATCATGTGCCAATTTTGTGAGAAAAATGCTAGCTTTCCCCCTAGGGGTGCTGTCAACTGGTAAGAACTTGGCATTTGCAGAGGGAAGTCATTGTGACTGTTTCCTATAAGGTTATGATTTGTCTTCTCCTCTTTTGGGTGCTGAAGCACCCCATTGTTTAGGTCTGCAGGAGCCTTGGGGCTGAGATCTGCCTCTTGAACATCTGTATCTGCCTCTTTATGGCCTGACACTGGAAAGGAACAATTTTCTGAAGGCCAGTTTCTGCTAAATCTAGGTGGTTGAACCTGTAAGAAATCTTTCACCATTTGCATTGACTTTGCTTTATCCTCCATTTTCTTTAACACCTCTTCTGCCTTAACACCAAACAAAGTATCATGCTGTAGTGGAGCATCCGATAGTTTTACTTTAACATGGTCAGGTAAACTTTGTTCTTTCAACCAATCATGTCTTTGAATTACTGAGCCTGTAACTGCGGCTCTACAAGAAGCCTCTAATGAATCAAAATCACATTGCAGAGTATGCTTTCTCACTTGGTCAACTGCATGCAATAAATCCTGCATCTCTCTACTGTCAGGACGTTCTATATTTGTACCCATTTTCTGCTTTAACAATGACATGAGATACTGTTGATATTTAAGCATGTGAAACTGACAGTTTAAAGCTCTTACAGCTAAAGTGGCAGAAGTGTAAACTTTTTTCCCTCATCTGTCCAGAGCTCTGGAATCCCTATCTGAGGGGACAGGATTTTTGGCAGTGGAAGCTTTAACCCTATTAGGACCTTGAGAAATTGTTTCTGGGTCTGCAGCGGGGTTTTTATATAGAAATTTATGAGAGTCAGGGACCCTGTAGTACCTGTCTGGCTTTACTGGAGCAAGGGGTAAAGAATCTGGAGACAGACTGGATTCAGAAAAAACATCATCTACAATATCAAGCACAGGAGGGATAGCCAGGGGCCTGTGCTTAGGCAATAAAAGGAAATCTCTGAGCCTTTTCTTGGATTCAGAGTAATCCTGGCTCTCCCAATGGAAATGCTCCCTCATGGTGTGCAGGGTTTCCCCAAAAGAATAATCCTCAGGCGGTGAGGCTGAAGGAATGGACTCTTCAGCATCAGAGTCCTCATAGGGAGGGAGAGAATAGTAATGTAAGGATGTAGCTAGCAAGTTAGGCTGGTGCCAGGCAAGCGAGTATGTTAGTCCCAAACAAGAAAAATGCCAGCACCTCGGAGAGTCAGACAAATAGGTTTTATTTGACTTCAAAAAGCAAGTAATTAGACCGGTTTCAGCTCAAAGCTTTCCTCAGTAATACATGGAGTAATTGCAAGAAGTCCTTACATAGCTGAAAAATGTAGATTCATGACATCATTTCCTGTAATTAATTAAGCATAAAAATGTTATAGTAGTAAAAGGTCACAAATAATACATTATTGAAATATCATCCATCTGTAAATGAGTTTACTGTCTAAATATCAATATGACATAACTCTGTAATAAAACAGAAAACAGAAAAAATCAAAGGAAAGAAAATAGTGATTTATACAATAAGGATTAAATTACTTACTGCAAAATCATAACTTGTCATTTAACCCTGGGGGAAAAAGTCCCCCTAGTTTAATAATCCACCTTCTCTCCTTTGTGTTAAGAATATCGTGCCATCCTGATTTGAAAGAGCGATCTCCCAAAATTCGATCAATAATAGTAAAGGTGAATCTTGCATTTGAATGTTTAGTTGTATGTTTATAAAGTGCATTGGTAATTCTGTGGTTTCTGATGTCCCCTAAGTGTTCTGAAATTCTAATACGGAACTGCCTTGATGTCTGGCCAATGTAAAAGGCCTGACATGTACAGGTGGCTAAATAGATTATCCAATCTGAACTACAATTTCCGAAGAAATTGATGTCATATACCTGACCTGTGTTTTACTAGTGAAACTCGTAGTTTTGAAAATGTAATTGCAAAAGCTGCAATGGCCACAGGGGAAATTCCCAATGAGCTTATCTCCAGTAAGTGTCCTTTGTGTATAATTGTCCTGCTTAGTTTTTGATGTTTTTTTGTAATGAGAGAAATGGGAACATAAGGATTTACCCTTTCTGTAGGAGAAGTAACAACGTTCTACTAAATAGTTTTCTAAAAGGGGTCGAGTTAAGTATATTCCAGTGGTTATTGACAATATTAATAAGATTTCTACTGTTACGCCATAGGTGGTAACCAATCTGCATACATTGGAGTCCCCAGTTTTCTTACTTTTTGTATTCCAATAGAGAGTCTCTGGGTATGGAGTCACAGGTTTGGACCGCTGAGTTAATGATTTGTGATGAGTATCCTCTGGACAAAAATCTGTTGGTTAAGTCCTGTTGATATTTGGTGAGGTCTTCCTGCGCGGAACATATTCTTCTTATTCTCATGAATTGGGATTTTGGAATATTTTTGGTAATATGTTTGGATGGAAACTGTTGGCATGTAAGAGAGTATTGTACTGGGGAAATTTCCTGTAGACAGATGTTTGCAGTGTGTTATCAATCTGTCTTTTCAAATGGACATCCAAGAAATGAATTTCATTGAGATGATGTTCTTCAGTGAATTCAATCCCCCAAATGTTGCCATTTAAATATTCCAAAAATTCCCCAAGATATTCATGGCCTCCTTTCCAAACCAACCAACAATCGTCCAGGTATCTCCTCCATATGTCTATTTCCGGTAAGTATATGTTGTGCATTGGATCATAAATGATTGTTTCCTCTATGTATCCCATAAACAGATCTGCGTAGATGGGCGCAAAGGAGGCTCCCATGGCTGTTCCTTGTAATTGCCAATAGCAATCCTGCTGGAAATAGAATACATTTTTGGTCAAAATATGTTCCGCCATACATAATATTAGTGTGTTCATTCCTGGTGGATATAAATTTGCTTTGTATAGCCAAAATTCCAATGCCATTAAGCCAGCCCAATGAGGGATACTGGTATATAGAGGATCGTCCAAAGTGCACATAAGCCAGTCCGAGTCCAGCTGTGTATCAGTGACAATCTTCAAGAATTCCGTGGTATCCTGTATTCTAGCACGAATGAATTTCAATAATGGTTTTAACTTTTCAGTAAGAAAGGCCGAAAGAGGTTCAGTTAGTGAGCCAATGCCTGATACAATTGGTCTACCGGTGGTTGTTCCAAAGATTTGTGAATCTTTGGTAGAAGATATAGATATTGTTTGGCAGGATCTTTAACTGTCAGATGTTTCTTTGTTTTCTCTGAGATTATACCATTCTCTACTGCCTCTTTGAGAAATAAAGTAATTTCAGTTTGAAAACCAGATGTTGGATCAATATCCATCTTCATATAGTGGTGGTGATTAGATAGTTGTCTATTAGCTTCACTCAGATAATAATCATTATCCATAACCACAACCGCACCCCCTTTATCTGCTGGAATAATAACAATATCAGTGTTGTTTTTAAGTTGTGTAAGCGCCAACTGTTCCTGTTTGGAAAGATTGTTGTGCATAATGTCTGTGGAGCTGTAATGAAAATGTAAATCTTTGATAACAGCCTGTTGGAACACAGAAACATGTTTGTCCATTGGGGGTGTAAAGGAGGATTTATGAAATTTGAAGTCAGTTGATCTTTGAGTGTCATTATGTGGGTCCTGCTGTTGAAAAAATATTTTTAGGTTAATCTTTCTGCAAAATTCTAAGATGTCAGATACAAAAGTGCTCTCATCAATAAAGAAACCTGGGATAAAACCGAGTCCTTTATTCAATAGTGCATGTTGTTCGTCAGTTAAAACATGTTTGGAAATATTAAGTACATTCATTATAATGTTTATTTACTTTATCACTGACATGAAAAGTTCTTCCAAACTTGTGACCCCTATGTTTTCTTCCGGCTCTATGTTTCTTACCCCTAAAGGGTGTTGTGATGTTCTACCCCTTTTGGCATTTGGAGAGTCCCCAATTGTGGATATGTCTGTATCTGTAGTGGAGGATTCCTCCCCAGATGTAATGTAATTTATACCAGTTTTCTTAAGAATAGACCTAGGTCTTTTTTTCCGATTGAAGGGCACATTCCTGGTGCCTTGGGCAAACCTGACACCCTTTTGTGATTCGAATTGTCTGCCCTTTTGGTAGTCTTCTTTGTCCCGGGCAAATTTGTGTAATTTCTTACTTTTTAAACTATTCTCCAAAGTGGAGGCCTCCTTGGCTAGTTTGTTCAAACAATCCTGAAAATTACTAGTCCCCTCATGCTGTTTGAGTGAGTGGCAAGTTTTTTCAACCTGCTCTATATTATTCTTAATAATTCTCTCATAATAGGATGACAATATGTTGACCCTTGCCATCGCCGCTTCTTGTTGCTATTTGCCACTCTTTAATTAGAGTCTCATCTGGATTAGCCACAAGTGGTTGTATTTTGCATCTCAAACCCCTTGGGGTTATGTTTTGTATTTGGTAGGCTTTGAATAATTTGTGATGCCAGATATTAGTTCTCAATGCCTTAATTTGTTTTCCAAGCTTGTGGAAAGAATTTTCGCAACCGTCAACTGGATCAGTCCTGTTCAGATCATGGGTTTCATTTTGGTCAATGCCAATCCCAAAAATTTTTAAATCGTCCTTATCGGAGCACAGGCCTAATAATAGTTTTTCTAGATCCATGACAATTGGTTGCAGTAGCTTTATCCACAATAGGCTGAGAATATAAATTAGAATTTAAAGCACTAAGGTTGTTAAAACAAGCCAGCCAAGGAGAGATTAATGATTGATCGAAAGCAATTCAAATCACAGAAGGGCGCAGGCTAGAATGAAATAGGAGGAAAACATATAATTTCCTTTTGGTCAGAAGACCAAGGAGTCCGTCTAAGGACCCTCTAAAATCAAGTCCAAAAATTGTAAATAATATGTTATATTGTCAATCATAAAAATTGTGAATAGTAAGCTGTGTTATCAATCATAAATGAATTGTATAGATTTCAGAAGTTGTATAATAATGTGGAGCCAAATTGAAAGAGGGTCTCAACCTGTAATGTATTATCTTAGTGGTATTGTGAGCAAGCTAGTCATATAGGCGTCAGAGTATCCAAAATCTGCTGTTCACTTGTTGAAATTCAATACCCAGAGGAAGAGTTTAACATGTGTGTGTGTGGGGGGGGGGGGTTGTGGCAGAAAAAACCTTATATAATGCCAAAAAAAGGAAAAAGAAAATTGTTAGCAAGATATAACAAACTGTAGTGAGCTGTACTTATATCTAATAGATCTAGATATTAAATGTAGGTGGAATCCTTTGAGTAGGCAAGTCTTAATGTAATTTCCACCTCGATAGGTATGAGTCCTGAATAGATTTTAAATAAATCTCTGTACCTCAGTTAGCCCACAATTGACAAAAGTGAAATAAATATAAATCTGTGTTATCTGTCAACCAACTACAACTGCAAAATTAGTCAAAGAGCTGTCCTAAACCTCTACATCTCAGTTAGCCCACAATTGACAAAAGTGGAAATAAATGTAAATCTGTGTTATCTATTCAGCCAACTGCAAAAATATCCCTAATGTATAATTGAGGCCAATGATATTAAATTGGTTCCGAAAAATATATTTGTGATGTAAATCGTTGTTTTAAATAGTATCAGAAACACTGGAAATCACACATAATAAATCTGTATAATCTGTGTATAATTCTTGTTGAAGCTAAATAGCTCGCCAACCCTGATAAACAGTTTCCACGTTTTTCAAAATTGGCACCTTGCCAGCCCAGATAAACAGTTTTCACGTTTACAAAATAGTACCCTATGAAGAGAACCCACTTATCCACGTTTTTCAAAATCGGCACCTTGCCAGCCCAGATAAACAGTTTTCGCGTTTACAAGATAGTACCCTATGAAGAGAACACACTTATACACTCAATAAGTTAGGATAGTTGAGCCAATAAAGCCCAAAAGTTATACTACCCGATACTGTTATATTCTTAAAGTAAAATCCTTCAAGATGTTATCAAAGAACTGTCATGAGTCTCTGCACCTCAATTAACCCACAATAGACAAAAATGTAATATTTATAAGTCTGTGTTGTCTTTCAGCCAACTACAATATATCCCAAAGGATATATCAAGCAAATGAAGCCAATGATATTAATTTGGCCCCAAAATATATTTCCGTTATTTTGTCTAGGTTTAAATGGTATCAGAAACACAGGAAATCACACATGAGATATGAGAGATGAATATATATAATCTATCTATAATTATTGTTATTGCTAAATAACTTGCCAACCCTAATAAACAGTATTCACGTTTTAAGAAAAACACACTGTAATTATTTTGATTTTAAAGCTGAATGACTTGCCAACCCTGATAAACAGTTCTAGCGTTTTCAAAATGGCACCCTATGAAAAACATACTTATACACTCAATAAGTTAGAATCATTGAGCCAAGGAAGCCCAAAAGTAATACTACACGATACTGTTGTTATGTTGAAGTAAAACTATTCAAGATGTTAACACTTCCCAATTTTAAAGCTGAATGACTTGCCAACCCTGATAAACAGTTCTAGCGTTTTCAAAATGGCACCCTATGAAAAACACACTTATACACTCAATAAGTTAGAATCATTGAGCCAATGAAGCCCAAAAGTAGTACTACACGACCTCTTACTACTATAACATTTTTATGCTTAATTAATTACAAGAAATGATGTCATGAATCTACATTTTTCAGCTATATAAGGACTTCTTGCAATTACTCCATGTATTACTGAGGAAAGCTTTGAGCTGAAACCGGTCTAATTACTTGCTTTTTGAAGTCAAATAAAACCTATTTGTCTGACTCTCCGAGGTGCTGGCATTTTTCTTGTTTGGGACTAACATACTCGCTTGCCTGGCACCAGCCTAACTTGCTAGCTACATCCTTACATTACAGTTTGTTGCTTGCTGGCTGTGGGCATTTGGAGAGTCCTCAATTTGGTAGCTGTACATTTCTGTATCTGTCGAGCCTTTTTACTCGAGATACAAAGGATATTCAAGACATCTTTTTTATTTTTGAATTTCTACAACCAAGTATCCATCCATTCTGTTCGGGTTTTCATGAGCAAACATCTTTTCATCTATGGTGCTGTTCCTGAGGTCGATCGCACGATATCATTACTTTATATCTGCCTACCTATCGAGGAGCGTTTTTCAACTTGGAATTTATTGCCCTATGGACATGTAACACCATTTTCTTTTGACTTTTGGCTTATTAGTCTTGTGTACACCGTGTTACTTCTACCATACTGGGAGAAAGGGATCGCACTGGACGCCATATTTTATCTCGGGGAACAACTTGTCTATACAGGTACTGTTTTCTTTAATTAAGTGTGCCCTTTCTTCAGGTTAATCGCACAACAACATTACTTCATGATTGCCTATCCATTCAGGAGTAGTCTCTAATTTGGAATCAAGGCCTATCACGCTATGGATATGTAACAGCATTTCTGTGTTTTCTGGGCCCCTTAATCTTGTGCACGGCGCCCCAATTTCCATTATATTGGGCGAAGGGGATCATATTGGACGCTACATTTTCCTTTGGAGAAGAATTTACTTAAGCAGGTACTCTTTTATATAACATTTTTGTTTGTTTAGCTCAACTCAGTTACCAAATACAGAAGACTTTTTACAACTACAGGAATATTGTCCTGGCGTCATATCCACGTACATTTGTGATTGGGACAACTACACATTAGATAAGGCGCCTCATTTCTTCTGGGATAAAAGGGGGTTATTGTTTTGAACTAACAACCACCAATTTTTCCTGCTTAACTAAAGGAAAATTCTAATTTGGGAAGCTATTTGAACATAGCGACTTGACTTTTGGGCATTATTTCATGCATATCCAAGATCAGGACAGTTCTTTGAAAGACAAGAGACTTAACTTGTTCATTTTTTGTCACTGAACTTAATTATATATGATACTTTTCAAACTAATTGAATTGGGAAGTGTTAACATCTTGAATAGTTTTACTTCAACATAACAACAGTATCGTGTAGTACTACTTTTGGGCTTCATTGGCTCAATGATTCTAACTTATTGAGTGTATAAGTGTGTTTTTCATAGGGTGCCATTTTGAAAACGCTAGAACTGTTTATCAGGGTTGGCAAGTCATTCAGCTTTAAAATTGGGAAGTGTTAACATCTTGAATAGTTTTACTTCAACATAACAACAGTATCGTGTAGTATTACTTTTGGGCTTCCTTGGCTCAATGATTCTAACTTATTGAGTGTATAAGTATGTTTTTCATAGGGTGCCATTTTGAAAACGCTAGAACTGTTTATCAGGGTTGGCAAGTCATTCAGCTTTAAAATCAAAATAATTACAGTGTGTTTTTCTTAAAACGTGAATACTGTTTATTAGGGTTGGCAAGTTATTTAGCAATAACAATAATTATAGATAGATTATATATATTCATCTCTCATATCTCATGTGTGATTTCCTGTGTTTCTGATACCATTTAAACCTAGACAAAATAACGGAAATATATTTTGGGGCCAAATTAATATCATTGGCTTCATTTGCTTGATATAACCTTTGGGATATATTGTAGTTGGCTGAAAGACAACACAGACTTATAAATATTACATTTTTGTCTATTGTGGGTTAATTGAGGTGCAGAGACTCATGACAGTTCTTTGATAACATCTTGAAGGATTTTACTTTAAGAATATAACAGTATCGGGTAGTATAACTTTTGGGCTTTATTGGCTCAACTATCCTAACTTATTGAGTGTATAAGTGTGTTCTCTTCATAGGGTACTATCTTGTAAACGCGAAAACTGTTTATCTGGGCTGGCAAGGTGCCGATTTTGAAAAACGTGGATAAGTGGGTTCTCTTCATAGGGTACTATTTTGTAAACGTGAAAACTGTTTATCTGGGCTGGCAAGGTGCCAATTTTGAAAAACGTGGAAACTGTTAATCAGGGTTGGCGAGCTATTTAGCTTCAACAAGAATTATACACAGATTATACAGATTTATTATGTGTGATTTCCAGTGTTTCTGATACTATTTAAAACAACGATTTACATCACAAATATATTTTTCGGAACCAATTTAATATCATTGGCCTCAATTATACATTAGGGATATTTTTGCAGTTGGCTGAATAGATAACACAGATTTACATTTATTTCCACTTTTGTCAATTGTGGGCTAACTGAGATGTAGAGGTTTAGGACAGCTCTTTGACTAATTTTGCAGTTGTAGTTGGTTGACAGATAACACAGATTTATATTTATTTCACTTTTGTCAATTGTGGGCTAACTGAGGTACAGAGATTTATTTAAAATCTATTCAGGACTCATACCTATCGAGGTGGAAATTACATTAAGACTTGCCTACTCAAAGGATTCCACCTACATTTAATATCTAGATCTATTAGATATAAGTACAGCTCACTACAGTTTGTTATATCTTGCTAACAATTTTCTTTTTCCTTTTTTTGGCATTATATAAGGTTTTTCTGCCACAACCCCACACATGTTAAACTCTTCCTCTGGGTATTGAATTTCAACAAGTGAACAGCAGATTTTGGATACTCTGACGCCTATATGACTAGCTTGCTCACAATACCACTAAGACAATACATTACAGGTTGAGACCCTCTTTCAATTTGGCTCCACATTATTATACAACTTCTGAAATCTATACAATTCATTTATGATTGATAACACAGCTTACTATTCACAATTTTTATGATTGACAATATAACATATTATTTACAATTTTTGGACTTGATTTTAGAGGGTCCTTAGACGGACTCCTTGGTCTTCTGACCAAAAGGAAATTATATGTTTTCCTCCTATTTCATTCTAGCCTGCGCCCTTCTGTGATTTGAATTGCTTTCGATCAATCATTAATCTCTCCTTGGCTGGCTTGTTTTAACAACCTTAGTGCTTTAAATTCTAATTTATATTCTCAGCCTATTGTGGATAAAGCTACTGCAACCAATTGTCATGGATCTAGAAAAACTATTATTAGGCCTGTGCTCCGATAAGGACGATTTAAAAATTTTTGGGATTGGCATTGACCAAAATGAAACCCATGATCTGAACAGGACTGATCCAGTTGACGGTTGCGAAAATTCTTTCCACAAGCTTGGAAAACAAATTAAGGCATTGAGAACTAATATCTGGCATCACAAATTATTCAAAGCCTACCAAATACAAAACATAACCCCAAGGGGTTTGAGATGCAAAATACAACCACTTGTGGCTAATCCAGATGAGACTCTAATTAAAGAGTGGCAAATAGCGCAACAAGAAGCGGCGATGGCAAGGGTCAACATATTGTCATCCTATTATGAGAGAATTATTAAGAATAATATAGAGCAGGTTGAAAAAACTTGCCACTCACTCAAACAGCATGAGGGGACTAGTAATTTTCAGGATTGTTTGAACAAACTAGCCAAGGAGGCCTCCACTTTGGAGAATAGTTTAAAAAGTAAGAAATTACACAAATTTGCCCGGGACAAAGAAGACTACCAAAAGGGCAGACAATTCGAATCACAAAAGGGTGTCAGGTTTGCCCAAGGCACCAGGAATGTGCCCTTCAATCGGAAAAAAAGACCTAGGTCTATTCTTAAGAAAACTGGTATAAATTACATTACATCTGGGGAGGAATCCTCCACTACAGATACAGACATATCCACAATTGGGGACTCTCCAAATGCCAAAAGGGGTAGAACATCACAACACCCTTTAGGGTAAGAAACATAGAGCCGAAGAAAACATAGGGGTCACAAGTTTGGAAGAACTTTTCATGTCAGTGATAAAGTAAATAAACATTATACGAATGTACTTAATATTTCCAAACATGTTTTAACTGACGAACAACATGCACTATTGAATAAAGGACTCGGTTTTATCCCAGGTTTCTTTATTGATGAGAGCACTTTTGTATCTGACATCTTAGAATTTTGCAGAAAGATTAACCTAAAATATTTTTTCAACAGCAGGACCCACATAATGACACTCAAAGATCAACTGACTTCAAATTTCATAAATCCTCCTTTACACCCCAATGGACAAACATGTTTCTGTGTTCCAACAGGCTGTTATCAAAGATTTACATTTTCATTACAGCTCCACAGACATTATGCACAACAATCTTTCCAAACAGGAACAGTTGGCTTACACAACTTAAAAACAACACTGATATTGTTATTATTCCAGCAGATAAAGGGGTGCGGTTGTGGTTATGGATAATGATTATTATCTGAGTGAAGCTAATAGACAACTATCTAATCACCACCACTATATGAAGATGGATATTGATCCAACATCTGGTTTTCAAACTGAAATTACTTTATTTCTCAAAGAGGCAGTAGAGAATGGTATAATCTCAGAGAAAACAAAGAAACATCTGACAGTTAAAGATCCTGCCAAACAATATCTATATCTTCTACCAAAGATTCACAAATCTTTGGAACAACCACCGGTAGACCAATTGTATCAGGCATTGGCTCACTAACTGAACCTCTTTCGGCCTTTCTTACTGAAAAGTTAAAACCATTATTGAAATTCATTCGTGCTAGAATACAGGATACCACGGAATTCTTGAAGATTGTCACTGATACACAGCTGGACTCGGACTGGCTTATGTGCACTTTGGACGTATCCTCTCTATATACCAGTATCCCTCATTGGGCTGGCTTAATGGCATTGGAATTTTGGCTATACAAAGCAAATTTATATCCACCAGGAATGAACACACTAATATTATGTATGGCGGAACATATTTTGACCAAAAATGTATTCTATTTCCAGCAGGATTGCTATTGGCAATTACAAGGAACAGCCATGGGAGCCTCCTTTGCGCCCATCTACGCAGATCTGTTTATGGGATACATAGAGGAAACAATCATTTATGATCCAATGCACAACATATACTTACCGGAAATAGACATATGGAGGAGATACCTGGACGATTGTTGGTTGGTTTGGAAAGGAGGCCATGAATATCTTGGGGAATTTTGGAATATTTAAATGGCAACATTTGGGGGATTGAATTCACTGAAGAACATCATCTCAATGAAATTCATTTCTTGGATGTCCATTTGAAAAGACAGATTGATAACACACTGCAAACATCTGTCTACAGGAAATTTCCCCAGTACAATACTCTCTTACATGCCAACAGTTTCCATCCGAAACATATTACCAAAAATATTCCAAAATCCCAATTCATGAGAATAAGAAGAATATGTTCCGCGCAGGAAGACCTCACCAAATATCAACAGGACTTAACCAACAGATTTTTGTCCAGAGGATACTCATCACAAATCATTAACTCAGCGGTCCAAACCTGTGACTCCATACCCAGAGACTCTCTATTGGAATACAAAAAAAGTAAGAAAACTGGGGACTCCAATGTATGCAGATTGGTTACCACCTATGGCCGTAACAGTAGAAATCTTATTAATATTGTCAATAACCACTGGAATATACTTAACTCGCACCCCCTTTTAGAAAACTATTTAGGAGAACGTTGTTACTTCTCCTACAGAAAGGGTAAATCCTTATGTTCCCATTTCTCTCATTACAAAAAAACATCAAAAACTAAGCAGGACAATTATACACAAAGGACACTTACTGGAGATAAGCTCATTGGGAATTTCCCCTGTGGCCATTGCAGCTTTTGCAATTACATTTTCAAAACTACGAGTTTCACTAGTAAAAACACAGGTCAGGTATATGACATCAATTTCTTCGGAAATTGTAGTTCAGATTGGATAATCTATTTAGCCACCTGTACATGTCAGGCCTTTTACATTGGCCAGACATCAAGGCAGTTCCGTATTAGAATTTCAGAACACTTAGGGGACATCAGAAACAACAGAATTACCAATGCACTTTATAAACATACAACTAAACATTCAAATGCAAGATTCACCTTTACTATTATTGATCGAATTTTGGGAGATCGCTCTTTCAAATCAGGATGGCACGATATTCTTAACACAAAGGAGAGAAGGTGGATTATTAAACTAGGGGGACTTTTCCCCAGGGTTAAATGACAAGTTATGATTTTGCAGTAAGTAATTTAATCCTTATTGTATAAATCACTATTTTCTTTCCTTTGATTTTTTCTGTTTTCTGTTTTATTACAGAGTTATGTCATATTGATATTTAGACAGTAAACTCATTTACAGATGGATGATATTTCAATAATGTATTATTTGTGACCTTTTACTACTATAACATTTTTATGCTTAATTAATTACAGGAAATGATGTCATGAATCTACATTTTTCAGCTATATAAGGACTTCTTGCAATTACTCCATGTATTACTGAGGAAAGCTTTGAGCTGAAACCGGTCTAATTACTTGCTTTTTGAAGTCAAATAAAACCTATTTGTCTGACTCTCCGAGGTGCTGGCATTTTTCTTGTTTGAGGGAGAGAATAGCCCTGATCAGAAGAAGAATCAGAGGAAATGGAAACCTGATCAGATGAATCATAATGAGTGTCTTGCCTAGGCCTTTTGTTAGGAGGGGGATGGGAGCCCCTGATTAAAGTAATAAGGTCTTCGGCCATTTTAAGCATCTGTTTCTTTGGCATGGATGACTGTTCTGGAGAATGCAGCACTTGTTTCCTTGTCTTTAGTGGTGTTTTTTACTTTGCCTTTGCTGCTGTAGTAGCCTTAATTGTAAGCTGTGAAGGTATGAAAACACCATCAGAAGCCGGTACCTACTCAGCGGCTCTGGACCCATCTGAGGGTATAGTTACCGTAGGCCCAATACCTTGAGTTTCCACAGGCCTCGGTGTCTCCACGTGGCTGTCGGTTAGGGCCTGTGGCTCTGAGGTAGCGGGTGTCAGGGGCTGCGAAAGTGCCTCACTGAGAACCGGCGACTGGCCTAGAAGAGGCTTCGTCGTTGGTTTTGGACCTCAGATGCCTGTCTTTTTCTTTGTCTTTGTGTTTTTTATACATTCCAGTCATCGGTTGTTCCGACGGCATTATATAATTAAATCTTTGCCCGAAATAATGGAAAGCAAAATCAAACCGACGTTTAATAGTGCGTTTATTGAATCTAGCACAAAACCGATAACTAGTAACGTTGTGGTCAAGGCCTAGGCAAGGAATGCAGTAAGAATGAAAGTCCTTATGAGGTATTTGCGTCCCACAAGAAATACAATTATTAACTTTTACTGACATCGGTCAGGAGCAAGAAAATGTTTCCCCAATGGGGTACTTAGCTTTATTGAAGACTTCGGTTCTGAAATTCAATTTTGAAAATCTCAGGAGTCGGCCAACTGGCACTTGCGAACTTGCTTTTGCTTCGGGCACCACGCGGCAAGAAAGACTGAAGAAAATGGCGTCGGTTGCAACTTTTATACCCCTGGCGCACTGACGTCAGGGAAGAGGCGACAGCAACCGACGCCGGACCAAGACTTTGGAACTCGGGCCGACTGCGGGTCGCCTGCCAGCAGGATAACCCAAGTGTAATGACTGCAACAGTGAAACACGATGAACATCAGCAAGATAGTTTACGCTTCTTATCTTCACCTTCATTAAACTGTTGTGCTCCTCCTGACCTTCAGCCAGAGGGTATTCCCCTAAGCCAGCATTTCACATAATTCTGTAAAATGAATAAGTATTGTGGTAATGTACAGCCTTGTCACAATCCTTTCATAATACCTCTCATTACCATTCTACTTTATGTATTCCTTCAGCAGTCCCCATAATACCTCTCACCCATTTTCATCTGCTTGTTATCTAAATTCCAATCCCGTCCTCATAAAAAAATACTAACAAAATGCAATTTCTTTTTCTTCATATTTCTTTTCCTTCCCATATTAATCATATGTATGACCCTGTTTTGTCAAATTCCACAATCAGTTATCATTACTTCTGGCACTGGTTCAACCACTTTTACAAACTTCCTGGTCTATAATCTTGAACATTATCAATACCTACCACTTGCTACTCTATCTGCCAGTCAAAATCATATCATTCTATTTGCAACCCCTTCTACATTTGACTTTAAATACAATGCAAGAAAAAAAAAGTTTTCCAGCCATTTATCTTTCAAAATAAGCTCCAGTAATATGGCAAATGTATCCTGTTCTTAATAACATTCACATTTAAGCTCATTGTTTGTATCAAACATCTAGGCTATTTTTTTTAATTAAACCCCTTTCCTTCTCGTTTTCTTTAATACCCTAAGATTTTCTATTAATGTGCATTATAACTTCTTCAGCAGCATGTCTTAGTTTGAAATTTCTGACAGATTTTAACATTCTCAATTTCCCTAGTATTTCTGCTAGCACTGGGTTAATACACTGCCCTTCCCCTATTTCTGTTATTTTACTACATTCTCTTCTATGCATTTGCTGTACTTGTTCTGCTTAATTAAACCTTTTGTTTTACTACTTCTACTTTATGCATTAATTACTTTTCCAGTTCTTCTCTTGCTCCATTATCCACTATTTTCATTGTATGTAGGGTTTTTATTCCTCACTCACCATCTTCGTTGTTTCTATGTTTCCATTTTCCCCATGGGCAGCTGTCAGTTCATGCCCTTCTTCCCCATATAAAATACATTTATTTACACATTTGCATGTGTGCCGTGGATGACTGGAATATACACAGTCTACATTTATTTGTAGTACAATAATATTTTGTCACACCACCCCCACCCAAAAAAAAAAATCATATTTATGAAAACATTATGGGGTCACAAACAGCATCTAAACAGCCATGTCTTGTTATATTTGAGAGGAGCAGTACAGTAAATTCTCTTTTTGTTTTAAGTCTTTTTTACCTTCCCCCTCTTTCTTAGAATTATTTATGATCTTTATGTGGAGGCTTTCTCCCAGGGTCTCCACTGGAAATGGGCTTCAACCAAATAGATATCACAGTGACCAAAATATATGCATTTACCATAAATAAAAAATAAACCTCTTTCTTTTCTTATCCCTTTCCACCATCCTTGCTTTTCTTAGAATAATTTAAGATCATTATATGGAACTTTTCTAAAAACTTCTAGTACAAATGGTTTTCAATCCAGTGGCCTACCCCAGTAATCAAAACATAAACAAATGCACAAATAATCTATATGCATCTATATATCATCATCTTCTTTCGGCTGTTCCCGTTAGCGGTCACCACAGCGGATAACCTGTTTCCATTTTTTCCTGTCCTCTGCATCTTGTACTGTCACACCAAACACCTGCATGTCCTCTCTCACCAAATCCATAAACCTTATCTTAGGCCTTACTCTTTTCCTGTTACATGGTAGCTTCATCCTTAGCATCTTTTTCCCAATATACTCAGTATTCCTCCTCAGCACATGTCCAAACCAACGTAATCGTGCATCTCTGGCTGTGTCTCCAAACCTTCCAACCAGGGCTGACCTTCTAATACACTTATTCCTAATCCTGTCCACCCTCGTCACACCCAGTGCAAATCTTAACATCTTTAACTCTGCCACATCCAGCTCAAACTCCTGACTTTTTGTCAATGCCACTGTCTCCAACCCAAATAACATAGCTGGTCTCACTACCCTCTTGTAGACCTTTTCTTTCACTCTTACAGGTACTCGCCTGTCACAAATGACTCCTGACATTTTCTCCACCCACTCCATCCGGCCTGTACTCTACACCTCTCTTCCACACTCGCTGTTACTCTGAACTATTGACCCCAAGTATTTAAACTCATCCACCTTTGCCATCTCTACTCCTTGCATCCTCACCATTCCTCTATTCACCCTCTCTTTCACACACATATATTCTGTCTTAGTCCTGCTGACCTTCATTCCTCTTCTCTCTAGAGCATATCTCCATCTCTCCAGGGTCTCCTCCACCTGTTCCCTACTCTCACTACAGATCACAATGTCATCTGCAAACATCATAGTCCATGGGGACTCCTGTCTGATCTCGTCTGTCAACCTGTCCACCATTGCAAATAAGAAAGGGCTCAGAGCTGATCCTTGATGTAACCCCACCTCCACCTTAAACGCATCCGTCACTCCCACTGCAGACCTCACTGCTGTCACACTACCCTCGTACATATCCTGTACCAATCTTACATACTTCTCTGACACTCCTGACTTCCTCATACAATACCACAACTCCTCTCTAGGCACCCTGTCATATGCTTTCTCCAAGTCTACAAAAACACAATGCAACTCCTTCTGACATTCTTTGTACTTCTCCATCAACACTCACAGAGCAAATATCGCATCTGAAGTGCTCTTTCCTGGCATGAAACCATACTGCTGTTCACTAATCATCACATGCCTTATTAACCTAGCTTCCACTACTCTTTCCCATAACTTCATGCTGTGACTGATCAATTTAATCCCTCTGTAGTTACTACAGCTCTGCACATCACCCTTATTCTTAAAAATCGGTACCAAAACAAAAAGGCATACTCCATTCCTCAGGCATCCTCTCACTTTCCAAGATATCATTAAACAATCTGGTTAAAAACTCCACTGCCATTTCACCTAAACACCTCCATGCTTCCACGGGTATGTCATCTGGGCCAATAGCCTTTCCATTCTTCATTCTCTTCATAGCTATCCTTGCTTCCTCCTTGCTAATCCATTGTACTTCATGATTCACTATCCATACATCATCCAACCTTCTCTCCCTCTCATTCTCTTCATTCATCAACCCCTCAAAGTACTCTTTCCATCTCCTCAATACACTCTCCTCACTTGTGAGTATGTTTCCCTCATTATCCTTTATCACTTTTACTTGCTGCACATCTTTCCTAGCTCGGTCCCTCTGTCTAGCCAATTGGTACAGGACCTTTTCTCCCTCCTTAGTGTCCAACCTTTCATACAACTCTTCATATGCCTTATCCTTAGCCTTTGCCACCTCTCTCTTTGCCATGCACCTCATCTCCTTATACTCCTGTCTACTTTCTTCATCTCTCTGACAGTCCCACTTCTTCTTTGCCAACCTCTTTCTCTGTATGCTCTCCTGTACTTCCTCATTCCACCAACATGTCTCCTTGTTGTCCTTCCTCTGTCCCGATGTGATACCAAGCACCTTTCTAGCCATCTCCCTTATTAGCTCTGCTGTAGTTACCCAGCTATTTGGTAACTCTTCACTGCCACCCAGTGCCTGTCTTAACTCATCCCTGAACTCCATCTCACAATTACCCTTTTTCAATTTCCACCATTTGATCATTGGTGCTGCTCTCACACTCCTCCTCTTCTTGATCACCAACGTCATCCTACAAACCACCATCCTATGCTGCCTAACTACACTTTCTCCGGTCACCACTTTACAGCCTCCAATCTCCTTCAAACTGGCCCTCCTACATAAGATATAATCCACCTCTGTGCATCTTCCTCCACTCTTGTATGTCACCCTATGCTCCTCCCTCTTGTTAAAATACGTATTCACCACAGCCATGTCCCATCCTTTTAGCAAAATCCACTACCATCTGACCTTCTGCATTCCTTTAACACCATACCTACCAATCACTTCCTCATCCCCTCTGTTGCCTTCACCAACATGCCCATTGAAATCTGCTCCAATCACCACTCTCTCACCCTTGGGTACAGTCATCACCACTTCATCCAATTCACTCAAAAATGTTTCTTTCTCATCCATTGCACACTCAACTTGTGGAGCATATGCACTAACAACATTCATCATTACACCATCAATTTCCAGCTTCATAAACATCACTCTATCCGACACTCTTTTCACCTCCAAAACAGTCTTCGCATACTGTTCCTTCAGAATAACTCCTACACCATTTCTCCTCCCATCCACACCATGATAAAACAATTTGAACCCACCTCTGATACACCTAGTCTTACTCCCCTTCCATCTGGTCTCTTGCACACACAATATATCAATCTTCCTTCTGTCCATCATATCAGCTAGCTCTCTCCCTATACCAGTCATACTGCCAACATTCAAAGTTCCGACCCTCACTACCACACTACCACAGTCCTAGCCTTTCTCCTCTCTTCCTGCCTTCGGCCATGCCTTCTGCCTCTTCTCTTCCTTCGGCCAACAGTAGCCCAATTTCCGCCAGCACCCTGTTGGCTAACAGTACTGGTGGCGGTCGTTGTTAACCCGGGCCTCGACCGATCCGATATGGAAATATTTACTGGTGATTGCATGAAATGATTTGGCGAAGTTTTATACCAGATGCCCTTCCTGATGCAACCCTCCCCATTTATCCGGGCTTGGGACCGGCACAAAGAATTGCACTGGCTTGTGCATCCCTAGTGGCTGGGTTAATTTTTTTTATTCCATAACTTCAAGACACAAGTCTGTGTGTCAGATTTGCCAATAACTCTTGTAGACACAAACTCTCGACCAGTTTCTCACAACTGCTTCTTTACTTCTACATTCAAAGTCACTTTCTAGTTATTTTCTTACATGAATGATTGAGCAGTTCTTCCATTTTCTTGGTCTCCTCACTTGTGCTCTCACCCGATTACAAACCCCACTTTCTTCCTATATGTGTACATCATATTTACAAACACAAACTATGATGCATCTCAAAGTTTAAGTTTGGCTATGTGAGTTAGAACAGTAAAAGCTGGAAGAAGTGCTAACTTAGTACCCAGATAGTTGGGAAGTTAGCCAAAAGAAAACTAATAAAATGAAGTAATACAATTATGCACAGATGAAAAGTAGAGAAAAATATACAAGATACAGGGGAACCCATGCAAAAAATGAGAGGGACAGAGATGCAATTTCATAACAGAGAGAGAGAGAGATCTAGAATGGCAAGCGCATCTGAAAATACCCAAAGCGCAAGCTGGGAAATGCATGTTTAAAAAATAGCCTTCAACAGAATAGTATGTAAGGGAATATTTTTTGTATATTCATCTAAAGTTCTCAAATTCTTGGCAGTGAAACTGAGGACGCAAAACATATATAGGGCCACATTCAAAAGAAAATTACAAAGACTTTTCAGAAGTTCTACATGCAGTTGTATACTTCAATATACCTGACCCTACCAAACCTCAAGGGATGGGAAAAAGCTTTTGCATCAGCTGACATTACCTAAGTTGTCAGAGCAGCAAATTGGAATTTAAGGATATTGGCAATATCAGAAGTAGAAGAGACAATGGCAAGAATGTAGGGTGAAAAAACACCAGGAACAGATAGCGTATTGAACGTCAGAGCAGCAAATCAGAAGTTTAAGGGAAATTATAATATCAGAGGTAAAAATGACAATAACAACAGCGTAGGGTGAAAAAACACAAGGACTAGAAGGCATACTGAATGAGGTGTGGAAGTTAATGAAATCCTTAATTATTCAAAAGTTTGCTGTATTAATGAATAGGGTGTTAAGGCAAAGATAATCTCAGAGTCTCATAAAAATGTCAAATACCATTATCTTAAAGGAAGGGAAAGATCCTATTCTCCTGTTCTCATACAGGCCCATATCTGCAATGAAGCATGATTACAAAAAAAGTTATGATGATAACAGATAGAAGGATAACAAGGTCATTAACAGACACAATTCATGAAGATCACTGTGGTTTGCTGAATAATATAGAGCATCTGATAATATAGTCATGACTGAAATTACCACAGAGACAACAAACCTGAATATCAGTACTGAGCCCAGATGCCACAAATGCCTTTGATACTATCAGATGGGACTATTTTATTAGTTTTATTTTATTTATTTTATATTTGTTGACCGGGATAGTCCAACTGGATGCATGTCCATTTTCAGCGGAGGCCGGGGGAGAAAAGCTCCAAGGGTAAGCAGATACAGCATTACATAATACCAGCATTACATATTATAACCAGACTATTTACAGAGATTACATAAGTAAGCAAGTTAAACAAGTTCCACAGGTTACAGTTAGTCCTGAGCACAAGTCAGGATTAAATTAAATTACACAGTAAACTGGTTAACAGATTTTTACACATTCGAGTTAGCCAGGCTTGATACATTGACATAGCCAGTTAAATGACAAATGTTGTTTGAGTCTAGTTTTAAACTGACCTAAGGTGGAAAGTAAGGTAATATCAGCTGGAAGAGAGTTCCAGGATCTACTAACAGAGTTTGCAAAGAGAGAATCACCGGCTGTGTTAATAATTTTGCTAGTCTGAATTAGTAGTTTGTTAGAAGATCGAAGCGGTCTAGGATTGTTATGGGGGTGATAATATTTTTAAGTGCAGGAGTATTGTCCGGATTATAGAGGATTTTATAGGCCATAATCAGTTGGTTATACTGGATTAGGCTAGGTAGTTCAAGCCAACCAAGCTGATTTAGACTGATGCAATGATGTGTCCTAAAAGGCAGCCCAGTGGCAAACCTGGCAATGTGGTTGTAGCAAATTGAGAGTTTGTTAAGGACAGTCTTGTTCAAATTCGAGAGTAGAGGGGATGCATAAAGAAGGGTTGAAAGAAGGTGAGAGCGAGCTATGGCAATTTTAGCTGGAGGGGTTAGGAAGGCTTTTATTCTGTAAAGTGACCCTAGTTTTTTATTGATGGTTTTGATAGTTTGGTTAACATGTAGGTCAAATTTGAGATTATTGTCTATGATGACACCTAATAGTTTTGTAGATGGGTCAGGGGAGATTATTGTGCCATCATTTGATTTTATGGTAAAGGTGAAAGTGGTAGACCTACGTGTTGGTGAAAATAACAGCATTTTAGTTTTTTGGGGATTTCAGAAAGACGGTTTTCTATTGTATTAAAGGTGGTCTGGGTAGCTGACCATAACTCTACTGGAGATGTGGCTGAGCAAATCAGAGTAGAGTCATCAGCATATTGGATACAGCTGACTTTTGGGATGACAGTATAAAGGTCGTTAATGAAGATGGAGAACAGCAAGGGCCCTAGTATAGAGCCTTGTGGTACTCCGAGGGTGTTAGGTAGAAGGTTAGAGAGTTTGTTCTGCCAGAGGACAGCCTGCTGTCGACCATTCAGGTAAGACTGAAACCATTGGAGGGCTCCAGTATCTAGACAGAATGTTTGCAGGGTGTGGATTAAAAGTTGGTGATCAACCATATCGAATGCCTTGGAAAGATCCAAAAAGAGGGCTGAGGATATATAATTATTGTTGCGATTATGGTTTATGGTGTTAATAAAGGCTAGGAGGGCTGAAGTAGTGCTGTGATGAGGACGGAAGCCATGCTGAGTGTCTGCCATAAGGCGATTTTGGATTACGTGGTGCATGAGTTGTCTATGAATACATTTTTCCATAATCTTTGCAAGTGGAGAGAGTATAGCTATTTGCCTATAATTGGAGAATTCAGTAGAGCTGCCTCCTTTGTGAAGTGGGATTACATAGGATATTTTCCAGATGGTGGGAATTTTAGCTTCTACTATGGTTCGATTGATTAGTATTGAGACGGGGTAAGCAATAGCATCAGCTGATTTTTGTAGGTGCTCGGCAGGGAGTTGATCAGCAGAAAGTGTAGTGGGTTTTAATTTTTTGATCAAGGTACGGATAAGTGAAGTGGCGACTGGTTGGAAGCTGAACGCAAGTAGGTTTCTAGGGTGCTACTTTCAGGACCAGGGAGCTAGGAGGTAGTTGGCTAGCTAGGGCTTGAATTGTCTCAGTAAAGAATTGGTTAAAACTATCAGAAACATCTTCGGGGTTTTATCAATAGTAGCAGCAGGGATTGGGGTTGAAGTTTGTCCAGGATGTAGTAGATTATTTAAACCTGCCCAAAACTTCTGAGGGTTATTTTGATTTACTGTCTGTAAATTACAGTAGTATTGTTTTTTGTCTTGTAAAATTGATTTTTTGGTTTCGTTCCTGGATTGCCTGTATTTAATGTGATCTTGAGGGTCTTTAGAAGAACGCCATAAAGCCCATGCTTTGTTTCTAAGGGTAATTTTGAGTTTAGACTCTATAGAAAGCCATGGTGCAGTTTCTGCCTTGGTTCTCTCTGAACGAACAGGTGCATGCAAATCAAGGATCTCAAGGAATTTGTTGTTAAAGTATGCTACTGCTTCCTCTAAGGGGAGGTGTTTTAGAATAGACCAATTACACGAGTTTAGTTCTTGTTGGAATTTGGCAGGGTCAAAGTTTTTATTGTTTCTAACCTTTCTGAGTAAGGGTTGTTGGGAATTAATGGTTTTGTGCTTAATTACATATGTGAGAAGGTGATCGCTTAGGCCATTAAGGAAGGTACCAGAGGTGTACAGTTGGGGGTGACTGTTTATGAGTACCCAGTCAAGTATACTTTCTTTTTGGTTGGGTTTACCTATCCTGGTAGGGGTGGATATGATTTGTGTAAATGCATGCAGGTTAACATGGGTGGTTGGGGATTCTAAGGAACAGGTGCCCCAGTCTATGTTAAAGTCTCCAAGTAGTAGGGTTTATTGGGGGTAGTGACATGATAACCAGTGCAGGATATCTTCAAATGTAGATATATTGTTACCTGGGGGAATGTACATACAGATGATATTAATGCATTTATTTTTATTAAGTTGCAATTTGGTGGCAAGAATCTCAGAGTTATTAATCTGAGAAGGTTGTATTACATCTATGGTGACATTCAACTCAGATTTATAGAGTACAGCTACCCCACCCCCCTTCCTCGAAGCACGATCCAGCCTGTGTATGTTGTACCCAGGTGGTAACACTTCATTGTCTTTAGTGTTAGGTTTTAACCAGGTTTCAGATAAACAGAGAATCTCAGGGGAGTGGACATCCAGAAGTGCATGCAATTCATGTACCTTGTTATTAATGCTTCTAATATTGAGATGACAGACTAGGAGAGAGTTAGTTGGCCTATTAATTGTAGGTTTGTAGCTTAGATTACAAGTAGAGGGGGTATGTGTATCTGAAGTGAGTGGGCCAGGGTTGGGGTGAATATCACAAACAAATAGTTGTTACAAATTCTGGACTTGTTCATACCTGGATGAACTGAAAACAAAAGTGGTCCAAAGCATATTGGATAGTCTACTGGAGAGATGTATTCAAACTACAATGGAAGTATTTTTTTAAGTTCCAGTGTTTAGTGGCAAAGAAAGTAATAACAAAACACTGGAAAACAATGGATTAAAGAGTTGTAAACAGAGTTAATGGTAGAAGTAGAGGTCTGGGAAAGAAGCCAGAATAAGTATGTGTTCTTGAAGAAATAAATAGTGTCCTTGTTTAAGATAAAAATTCATATATTCCTCTGGAGTACGGATATTACTATTCTATTACAGAAAGCTGCTATCAGAAAAAATGAGAAAAATGTATAGTATAGAAATGACAGCAAAGGTGGCAAAGAAGGTTCAGTTAGACAATATGCCTGCTTGAGGAACAAAGCCAGGAAAGATGAAGCAGGAAAGGGATGTTGCCTGAAAGCAGTCTATAAGATGATGGGACTAATTGAAGACGTGCTTTTGTAGGGGATGGGCAAGACAGGACTATATAGATAGGTAAGGGAATACACTATGTAAGCATACTCATGAATATTGGGAAACAAATACCCTGTCAGTGAAAATGTTCTAAATAACATTTTTTTTTCTTTTTATTAGTTTATAGCAACATATCTATTAAGTCAAATAGTTATGGTCATTATGGCATTGAAATATTGGGTTAAAATGCAGGGAATGTTGTAAGGTTACTGAAACTAGTTACTGAATATTGCTCGAGTGTCATATATACTTCAGAGTCTAATATTAATAAAAACATTAAGGTTTAAAAATGTCCCTTTCTTTTACTCTTTACCGCTCATTATAAAAATGGAGTAAAACTATTTTTATAATTAATAATATGGGAACATATAATTGTGGTAGATGTCCAATGCAAATTTATTTTTCAGGGTAAAGAGATTATCATAAATTGGACAGAACTTGTTATAAGTAACAGAAACTACAAATGCAATTCTTGAGGGGCAGTATATGTAGCAGTTTGTCAAGCACGTCCTAGTTTTTATCTAGGGAAAAAAAGACCTTTAAGGGAGTGTGCACACGAGTATGTTTATGATACTAAAAAATGCCTGGAAAACAATGCATTACCCAAACACATTAACACATGAGGTGTAACAGTTTACATTGTGTGTGTGTGTGTGTGTGTGTGTGTGTGTGTGTGTGTGTGTGTGTGTGTGTGTGTGCTGGATAAGGTTAATAAAATAAAAACATGAGGGAGTTTACAGACTGAATTTTTCGAAGATGGCACTATTTGGCAATTAAAATTAAAATCAAGATACGCACCCTGGATTAAATGAAACTATCTTGACTGAATGTATTTTAAAAATTAAATCATTTAATATTTAATTCAACGGGATTTTAAAAAGTATATACTTATTGATTGGATATGCATATAATTATACACTTATTTTGTAGATTTATTTATTTATTTTAAATAAGGTAACAATGTTTAAAAATTGCTACAACATATGTATTTAATGAAAACATTATAGTTTTAGTATGCTTGCTACCTAGTTCTTCCATTTTCAGTCATCTATATTTATATAGCTCAATATTAATACTCAACTGATTTATTCAATTCATTGTTTTGACTGGTAGTTTTAGTCATATAATGAGTTGGATAGTATATTTAAACTTTTAATATTCAGTGGCTTGTGTTCTGAAGAAATCCCATTTGTATATCTGATACAAAATCGCTTAACGTGATTAATGCAGTAAAGTGTGTAAGTGTGGTGGACTTAAGGAGTTTTGTTGTTTTTCTTGATTTCAGTTATGCTGTTATTTTTTGGTTAATGTAAATAGCTACTGAAAGATGACCGAGTACCATATATACTTCAGTCTAATTTTAATTAAAAAAAATCAATGCTTATAAAATGAAATATGTCCCTTTCTTTCACTCTCTAACTCTTGGTGTCATCTGTGTTATGGTTAAGACAGATTCTGCATTTCATTACAAAGTACAGTTGTGAAAAATCTTACTATAATGGTAGATGTCTTTCTCTTCACTATTGCAGCATGCTCCTCGTGTAGCATAGGGCATAAAGGTGATGTCCAGATGAACCATCCTCAGAACTGACAGCCCTAGTATGATGCCACTTCAAGGAAAAGAGAGGTAAAAATCAGTACATCCAGAAGAGAAATGGACCAGGGACCAGAGGGAGGGAGTGACTACTGCAACAGTGAAGCGAAAGACATCTACCGTTATAGTAAGATTTTACACAACTGTACTATGTCCTTACATATCATTATTGCAGTATTTTTAAGGGAGAGTGCCAAAGCTCATGAAGAAACTTGGGCAGAGGAAAGACCAGCAGAGCCCTCTAGGAAGCCATGAAGGATGGCCCTAGCAAAACCAGCTCTAGCTCTGGAGAATCCATCCAACTTGTAGTGCTTGGTAAATGCATGCACAGAAGTCCAGGTAGCTGCCTTAAGAATAGATTAGTAAACCCTTGAAAAAAGCACCAGAAAAAGCCAGGGTCCTAATAGAGTGGGCCTTATAAGAAAAGGAATGACCCTGACCTTGAGTAGCATCTTACCCTCACCAAGAATGATGCCACAATATGAAGACAAGATGATCAATTTCAACAATTGGCTTAAGTACTGGTGTCATTCAAAGGGGATCCAATGCCTGTCAGCTTGGGATGATACGCTCGACAAGCCACGATGCTTCGCTAGGGACGGCTTGCACCTGTCACCCCTGGGCTTTCGGATATTGGCAAAGGCTCTTGCTACCCCCATAGTGCCTTTTTTAGGCAAGGCTCAAAAGACAAACCCACCTCCATAGGTATCACAAGGGATAAGAAACTAAGAGTAATGCTACTCAACGCCAGAAGTCTAAACCTCAAGATGCACGCACTCGAAACTCTCCTTAGCATGGAGAACATCGATATCTGTGCAGTAACAGAAACCTGGTTCAGGGCTCCCGAGAGCACCCCAGCACTACCAGGTTATACCTCATACCATGCTTTTCGGCCCCAAAACTTGGACCGAACCACAAAAGGAGGGGGAGTATCGATATTCATCAAAGATACCCACACCTCCAGGTTGGTGGCAAAGCACGAAGCATCAGAGACTATCCATGTGCAACTAACAGTGGGTAAAACTGCGTTCCAGTTTATAGCCTGCTACAGACCACCCTCCCATAACCAGGAACCCCATTCGGCCTTCCTGAGAACACTGGAAAATATGAAGGTCTCTCCAAACACCATTATATTGGGCGACTTCAACTACCCAAACATAGACTGGGAGCATTACTCTAGCTCCAACACCCTAGCCCAAAGGTTCCTAGAATTTATAAACTCAAATGCTATGGAACAACTTGTTACCACTCCCACAAGAGGGGAAAACATACTGGACCTGATCATCACCAACATGGGGACTCTATGCTCCAGACCAGAAGTGTATCCCTCACTGGTAAGATCAGACCATAAACTAATCTCACTGGATATTCACATCCCGACCCCACCCCCTGCCCAGAAAACCACAGTGAAAAACTTCTCTAAAGCAAATTTTACACTCCTCAAAACTGAGGTGGAATCCTTCAAAGCCCCAGGCCTGTGGAAAATACAGCCCAGACCGCAGAATCCTTTATAAACGCATTCTATGAACACCTTCAGGAATGCATGGATCATGCGATCCCAAATAAAACCAAGACCCAATCCTCCAAAGGCAGACGTCCTGTCTGGTGGACCCCAGCCATAAACAAACTATACAATAGAAGGAGGAAGCTACTAAATGATAAAGCAAAATCCCAAAAAGGGAAGGCATCACTGATCAGTATTAGCAAAAACTACGGGCACACATAAAATTGTCTAAGGCCAGCTTCGAGAGAAAAATTGCACAGGACACTAAGGATAATCACAAGGCTTTCTTTAGTTATGTTAGGAACCTGGGTGGTAATTCCCAGATATGCTCAGAATTAGTCCAAAATGACAAAAATACACCGAACCCACAGACATTGCCAACATCCTAGCTGACAGGTTCAGCGCAAACTTCTCCCACCAAAAGGGCAAATATCTATCCCAGCAGAGTGCTGCCCCCTGACATCTCAGATGCTCAGGTAAGAGCCGCCTCTCCAAAGCAAAAACACAGCATCAATGGGACCAGATGGTGTCCTGGGCTGCCCTACATGAACTCAAAGAAGAGCTAAACCCAAACATAAAACTACTGTTCAATCTCAGCCTTACTACAGGATATGTGCCCAAAGAGTGGCGTACAGCAACAGTGGTCCCTCTCCATAAAGGTGGTGCCTCAACGGATCCTGGAAACTATCGCCCCATAAGCCTGACTAGCTTGGTCTGCAAAGCTATGGAAAGGATCATCATGGACCTCATAAATAAAAGATATTGGGGACCTACAAACACTGGATCCTACCCAGTTCGGCTTTGTTAAGGGCAGATCCTGCCTCTTAAACCTGGTTGATTTCTTTGAAACAGTCACCAAGGCCATTGACGAGGGGAAGGTGGTCCACACAGCCTACCTGGACCTCGCAAAAGCCTTCGATACAATACCCCACTCGGGCATTATAGATAAGCTCACCAGCTTAAATATAAACCCCTATGTCACTAGATGGATTGCAAACTGGCTCAAGGACAGAACCCACATAGTTAGAATTGCTGGTGCCATGTCAGACTCCAAACCAGTTACAAGTGGTGTCCCACAAGGCTCAGTCCTGGGACCTCTCTTGTTCGGTATATATTTCTCGGAGGTACAGGCCAACACGGAAGGACTGTGGCTGACCAAGTTCGCAGATGACTGCAAACTGGGTGCCATAATCGACTCTCCAGCCGACACAAGCATCCTCCAAAAGGGCCTCATAGAAACAGACAACTGGTGCCAGAGCCATGGCCTCAAGCTAAATGCCAAAAAGTGTATAGTCATCCCCTTTGGCAAAAACAAAGTGCCCACAAATTACCACATAGGTGGAAATCCATTAAGTACAGAAGAAGTAATTAGGGACCTGGGGACCCAAGCTGATAGCAATCTCTCATTTGACAACCACGTGGCCAAAGTGGTTAGAAAAACATTTTATATAGCCCACCTAATCATGAAGGGATTCACATCTAGATCAGGGGAGGTCATCGTGCCTCTTTACTCATCCCTCATCAGGCCCATAATTGAGTACAATGCCCCTTTTGGGATGTACCTTACCAGACACCTGCAGCAACTGGAAAGACCCCAAAAGTACCTCACCAAGAGGATCAAAGGGCTCAAACAGATGCCATATGCTGCCCGGTTAAAGAAACTCCAGCTCTACTCAGTGGCATACCGCCTGTTCAGAGGAGATCTGTGCCTGACGATAAAGCCATGTCCAACCCGGAATTAATGGACATGCTGCACCTCAGAAAATCCAAATCCCATCGAGCTACGCCGAGAGACTTGAACCTCAGCACTGAAATAAATAGGACATGCTGGAGGGACAGATTCATAACCCAGAGGCTCCCTTCACTCTGGAATAAAATCCCAGTCCAGGTTAGGCAGAGTCCCTCATTGACTCTCTTCAAGAGGAATCTTGATGAGTGGATGGGAGATCGTAGGTTTACCCCGGGTATCACTTCTGTGTCACTGTTAGATAGAGGCATAGTATACTAACCTCGAAAAAGGGCATAGCAAAATAAATTTAAAATGGGTGGCGAAAGCCAAACACATTTTGGCTAGGCTTATAAATGCCCTAGGGCAGATAGCCTAGTATGAACCTATGAACCTATGGAAGGTTCTTAATATGAAAAGAATAACAAAAAGGAACAGCTTTTGAGATCCAAGAAGAAAGAGTTTGCTTAGATACAGCTAATCCTAGGGATCTAGGAGGAAAAGAAACAGCCAATCAGATTTCCTAATAGTCTCAACCTTATCCAAATAAAATCTGAGTTGTCTATGCACATCTCACTGCCAGATTGTTGAGAGGGGAAAAAAATGTGCAAATGAATAGACTTAAGAGACAACTCATAAACCACCTTGGGCATAAAAGAAGGATCAGTATGGAAGGATACCCTCTCCTTATGAAACAACAAAAAAGGAGGACAAGCCTTAAGGGCTCAAAGTTCATCCACGCCTCTGGGAGAAGTAAGGGCCAACAAAAGTACAGTCTTCCAAGAGCAATGCTGCAAGTTCAAAAGGAGCCCGAGTCAATTTTTCCAAAACAAAATTAAGATCCCAGGGAGGAGGAGCAGGTTTCCTGGCAGGCCAAATATGAAGGACGTCTTTAAAAAAATATTTAACTTCAAATGTATAAGCCAAAGGAGGAGAAAAAGGCAGACAAGCAGAGATATTTGATAAGTGGGCCTTAACAGAAGACTAGTCCAACCCGGCATTGAGCATCACATAGATAGGAACATCCACAGAAACTGGATCCAAGTTCCAAGAAAAACACCAAACAGAAAACCTCTTCCATTTGGATAAATAGGATTTCCTAGTAGTGGATTTCCTGGCTTCCTGCAGGACCCCTAAGCACATCCTCAGAAAAAATGTCTTTATGTGGAATCAAAATCCTATCATCCACAAGGTCAGTTGAAGAGTAGACAAGTGGGAATGGATTAGAAATCTTTATTCTTATGTGAGTAGGCCCATCCTGTGAGGTGACTTGTGATGGTTGTCCTTGGCGAAATGCAAAAGAGGGAACCGATGCTGTCTCAGCCAAAAGGGAGTTATCAACAAGATTTTGGGAGTATCCTGTTAAATTTTGAAAAGGACTTTTGGAATGAGGGGAAGGGGAGGGAACACACAAAGAAACATACCCTGCCACAAAAAAAAGATAGGGCGTTAACCTTCCAAACCAGAGGACCAGGGACTCTGGCACAAAAAAGACGTTGTCTGTTCAGTGGGGAGGCAAATAGATCTATTTGAGGAGTGGTGCAAACACATCCCTGTAAAGAATCTATTTGTGGGATTGAGTTAAGAACCTGCTCAGAGTGTCTGCCACAATATTTTGACCGGAGTCTCTTGATACTGGACAGCCAGATCCGACACCAGGAGTGCCACCTGACAGAGAAGACAAGATCTTGTTCCCCCCCGTTTGTTTACATACCACTTCACTGTGGTATTGTCTGTAAATACCTAAAGAGGTCCTGGTGAGAAAAGAGGATGAAAAAACTGAAGCACCAGTAGAAGAGCTCTCATTTCCTTGACAATGATGTGTTCTTTCTGTTGAAGAAGCAACCACACCCCCTGCACCTTTAGGAATCCAAAAGATGCTCCTCATCCCATATCTGATGTGTCTGTGAACAGCTCTTGAAAGGGAACAGGGGGATGAAAAGGCATGTTGAAGCCAAAGTGACTTCAGAAAGCACTGAAACTTTCTCATGTGGAATTTGGCCATGGGAGCATAGGGATGATGGATGCCATGAATCCCAGAGATCTCAGAAACTCCCTGGCTGTGATAGAGGCCAGAGGAAGAAGAGTTTGAAAGAAGGAAATGAGTTTCAAGACCCTGGGAGGAGGCAGAGATGCCAGCATAGGCACCTTATGAATCCTGCACCCCAGAAAAACATGGTCCTGAGAGGGATTCCCCAGGTTTTGCAAAAGGGAAATGGCAAAAAAAAATTGTAAAAGGATCTCTGGAGAGGGATGCCTGAAACAGGAGGTCGTCCAAGTAAGAAATATTTGGATCCTGTCAATCCTGCAAAATGCAATCACAGGACCTAGGCATTTGGTGAATACCCTTGTAGCATCAGAGAGGCCAAAGGGCAAAGCAGAGAACTGAAAATGCCAGGAAGCAACTGAGAAACATAAAAACTTCCTGAAAAGGGGATGAAAAGGGATATGGAGGTAAGCATCCTTGAGATCCAGAGAAACCAGAAAAGCCTGAGGAAGCAGTAAAAGGAACAAAGTCTGAAGGGATAATATTTGAAAGGAAGGAATCTTCAGAAAAGTATTCAAGTGAGAAAGATCCAGAAGGGGTTTCCAAGTGCCCTCTTTCCTGGGGGCCAAAAAAATTCCGGAATAAAACCCCTTCCCTCCTTGAGTAGCTGGAACCTCTTGAATCGTTCACTGAGTCAAAAGATCCTCAAGCATCTCTGGAAAAAAGCTTAACTGTTCTTGAGGTGGCTAAGGAATGCCCATGAAGGGAGAAAGCGACGACCAAGCCATAAAATATCCTTGGCGAATAATGGAAAGAACCCAAGATTCTTGGGTTATGCTTATCCAGACAGGAAGAGACAGGTGAAGAGAAAGAGGAATGTGGCTGGGAAGAATTGGGTAGTCAGATAGCACCTGGTTTATCAGAAAAGGAAGGCTTCTGAGCAGGAGGGGTCTGTGTAGACATAGCTGGGGGAACTCTCCTACCACCCTTTCTTGCCTTTAGGAGGAGGACGAAATTGCCTTCTAACAAAAGCTGGTTTAGTAGGGAAGTTTCTCTGGAACTTAGGCACTGGTAAAATGAAAATATATTTCAGATCATGTAACTCCTTGCCTTTCTCCTGCAGGGACTTGAACAAAAATCAGCTGCAGCAGCACCAAACATTTGTAATCCAGAGAAGCATCATCAGCCTAGCCTTCACATTATCAGGCAGAGATTGAAGCCATAGCAAGAATATCTCCTCAACACACAGCCAAAAGAAGCAGCCCTAGAAGAAGCATCTGCTGCATCATAACTACATTTAATGGAATGGTGAGCTACTGGGAAGAACCCCCTAATAGAGTCAAAGCAGAAGTCTTACCCTCAGAATCAGGAAGGTCAGAAATAACCTGACAAGCCTGAGAAAAGACAGCCAAAACATATCTGGTCATAGAGGCTGATAATTAACAACCCAAAAGGCTAGGATGGCTGAAGTATAAACCTTTTACCCAGCCTTTCCATGGTCTTGCTGTTCTTATTACAAGAAAGAAGCTTAGTTGAGGCCATTAATTTAGAAGGCTTGCTGGATGCCAAAGAGACCACCGATGGGTCAGCAGATGGACACTTGTAAAGGAATTTGCAGTCATCAGGCACTTTATAAAACCAGTCTGGTTTCCTAGGACCACGGGGCTGAGAGTCTGGGGGTTGAGAAGCAAAAGAGAAAGCATCCAGTGAAGCAGCCAAAATAGGAGGAACAGCATAGGGTCTAGGAGACTCCATTTGAAGTAGGTCATAATATCTCCTCTGCAATTCAGACACCTGGGAACAATCCCACTTAAAGAACTCCATCATGCTGGCAATGGTATCCCCAAACGAATCTCCTCAAAACTAGATTCAGGACTAGCAGACTCCTCTTCCTCGGAGCCATACTCCAGAGAGGAAGGAATCTGGGTAGAATAAACCAAGGATTCCTCATCTGAATCCTCATCTTCTTCACAGAAATCCTGATCCCTGGATCTCTTTAGAGGTGAAGATGACCAAGGAGGAGCTGGGACAGAGACCCCCTGAGTTGGCTTCAAAGCTATAAGAGTGCTGAATAAGTCCAGACTAAAATTCTGCCATTCACTCTGAAGGTCCTTAGGAGCAGAAGAAACATATTTTGTCCTTTGCTTCTTTTTAAGGGGACGTCCGCCTTATGAAATGCAGAAGACTCCAACTTCAACCTACACTCAATAATCTTAGTTGGGAGTTCCTCCCTCACCATGAACCCCCTAGGCCCTTCAGTAGTAAATACCCATGGTTCTCGCTGATCATCCTAAATACTTGTCTGCAAGGCCTCCCAGGATGTGTAAGCAGCCAGATCCATGCTGGCTTCAAAATGGTCACTGCAGAAGAATCCAACCCAAGAAAAGGGTGAACTTCTGGGCTTTCATCGGCCTTGAGAGACATTTGATGTAGGAGGCACAGCCGAAGAATCCGACCTGACTTTTTTTGCCTTCTTCAAAGACAGCTGACCCTCAGGCTAGGAAGTATCCTCCATAGCATCTTTTGCTAAAAGGTTTAGAATGTTTTTTGAGAGAAATAGCAAGGGATGAAAGATGACTACATAAGGTCTTTGGAACAAAAGCCTGACAAACAGTACAGGATGTATGATCATGAGAAGCACCTAAACAAAACAAGCACTGCTTGTGACTGTCTTTTGGGGAATTTGTCTCCCACACTGGCATCTACCCTTTCCAGATGACATGAAACCGCATAAGTAAAAAGCAAAAAGAAGATAAGCAAAAGCCCAATGGGGCACTTATCTGAATGGGTAGGTACACCACCAATGACTCGGGCAATCAGAGATGGTGTTCGGACTGATGGCAAAGAAGTTCTAAGGATGGTATGTCCAGACATCACCTTTATGCCCTACGCTACACAAGAGCATACATGTGATGTACGGCATACCTTAAAGCAACCTAAAGTTGCTATGTTATCCACCCCTTTGGGTTTTCCTCTTTTGCTGGTATCCATTAATCCAAGCTGGCCACTCTTACTTTATCCACACAGTACATTCATCCTTTCACATTATTACTTTACGTGCATTACACAAGCCTGCCAAGCTGCATATCCTGTGTATCCCACTCCAGCTGTTCAATCAGACTTCCTGGGCTCTAAACCAAATGTGCCTGTAATCATTTATCCCAAGACATCAACTACTTTTTCTAACTCTTCTTCTGGTACCTCCTCCAGCACCTAATTTTTGTCATAGTTAGTCTCAGAGTACCTGGATCTTCCCCCAAGCTCCTGTTTCACAATCTCTCCTGATGGGCCTTTCAGCCTTTATGCAACTACACCATTATCCCTTCCACAACTTATGCTTTCCCATTTTAGATTCAGGAGATTTAACTGATGAGATTGACCTGTCTTTTCCTGTTCCTATGAGAACACTGTAGTTCAACAATACTGTCAGTCACCAATATCTCCATACTTGTGACTTAGAAACTGTGTTGTACTCCATGGAGAAAAAGTGTCTTCTTCAATGGTCTGAAGTTTCATGTGCAGAACAAGTACACTCTGAAAAGAATAGCTGAATAGGCACCCACACATGAATATTCTTCTCCCTAAATGGATCTCTGGTTTCCTGGTAAGCACTCCTCTTCTTTTGCAACTTTTATGAGGAATCAAATAAAAATTTCCCTTTAATATCTTCAGTTCTCCTCAATAACTATCCTTTCACCTGGAACATATGGAGACAACAGAATATGTGCACCACAGTACTCACTTCTCTGCTACTGCCACCCCATTCTGCAATTTGTGTTTTCAGGTGTACTAAATCTACTAGATGCAAACTTCACACAATATGTTCCTGATGGAAGACCCTAAGGACACTGCACACTCTACTGTGCCACAGACTCCTGTTAAATGGAGATTGCACATAGGAACTTTGTTTTCTTCCTCATCCAGATTCTGTTTCACAATGTCTACTTACTTCCCTAACTCTTGCGCCCAGTGATAGTACACTAATCAATCAGCTAAGTAACCTTTACTCTTTTTAATCCATCCTTATCATACCTCACATCATAATAATCAAGCTCGGACACAAACGTTCAAAAGGGGGAACTTTTTATCTATGGGGCTGGTGTAGCTGAATCAATGCAGTGACAAATGTTTGGTGATGGTCACCATTTGCTAGGGATGGAACTGAATGCTGAATGCCCCATAGAGAGGGTCATGGATACTTACAGAAGTATAATGGGAACATTATCATCTCTGCTGAAGAAATAAGAATGAAAAAAACACCTCAATCAACTAGTATGACACAAAAGGCAACCACAGGAATTCCACCAACACGTTTAATAAAATTGAGCGCTTTCATCTGCCAAATGGCTGGACTTCTTCAGAATAAAGAAACACACTACACAGTCAGCTAAATACCCAGAAAACCCACCCTAATGAATTAACACATGAAAAATGAATTAATACAACACTAATAAATAAATACATAAAAATACATAAATACAAAAAGATGTAGAAAAAAACAAGAACTGTGCACAGTTTTTATGTATTTATTTAATAGTGTTGTATTAATTTGGCAGATGAAAGTGCTCAATTCCTCTGGTTGCCTTTTGTGTCATACCTACTGAAGAAATAACAGCATTTACTGCGCCAGGTTGATTTTTGTCCCAGGCAGGGCCGGTGCAAGTATTTTGGGGGCCCAAAGCAAGATTCAGGTTGGGGGCCCTACCCAGGAGAATATAAAAAGGGTGACCATATTGCCATCATGCCTCCTTCTCTATCAAGCTCATGCAGCACCATTTAACAATCACTGTGTAGTGTTATTACATTCAGACCATTAAAAAGACTTGAAATGTCAAGGTACACGCTGGCTGGCATTTAGTACCAATGTTACATTATGAGAAGCCCCTGTACCACAGTAAGGCAGCCACTCACAATGGTACACACACACACACTGACTGGGACTGCGCAGTGGTGCAGCAGTTAACTTTGTTGCCCCCCCAGCAAGAGGTTTTCTGGTTCGATTCTCAGCTGGGGTGCCTTCTGTGTGGAGTCTGCATGTCCTCCCGGTGTTCATGTGGTTTCCTCCAACATTCCAAACACATGCTTCTGCAGCATTTCTCCCTGGGCCTCTGCTAAAAATAGGCTCTTTCCTAGTCGGACTTTCCCGGTCAACAAATGTTAAATAAATAAAATTTAGTACCAATAAATTATGACAAGCCACTGTACCCCAGCAAGGTAGCCACACACACAGTTTCACACACTGACTGGCATTTAATACTAATGTTACATTACGACAAGCCCCTGTACCACAACAAGGTAGCCACTCACAAATACACACACACACACACACACACACACACTGACTGGCATTTAGTAGTAATGTTGTTACATTATGGCAAGCCTCTGTACAGCATCAAGGTAGCCAGTCCCATAGAAGTACACAAAGACACCCACACAGACTCCCTCACACAGGACAGAGACACATGGCAGACAGTTACGCAGACTCACAGACAGGACATAAACACCCACACATGATGGACAGCACTACAGTAAGACTGAACATTAAGAATTTAAAATACTGGGCTTATGAACCAATAATGATGCTAGAATAAGATTTTGCAGTAGCATACGTTGTGTGACCCCACATTTCTGAAGAACAGACCAAAACTAACAAACATCTGGACATTGTGCAACATTCTCACAGCCCCTACCAACCTCCTAACCTCTCAGCATAATTCTAAAGCTGAAAATAACTGCAGAACAAAGGTGTAATATCAAGGATAGTTACAAACATTGCTATGATAAACTTAGAAAAATATTAGAACAACAGGGATTGCATTAGCATTCATTCCAATAATCAGTACATTCTGCAGAACTCTCATAGTCCCCCCAAAAGTCTCAGCACAATTCTAGAGGAGGTTGTTGTGGTGTCTTTCAGCTTTTCCCGGTTAGGGGTCGCCACAGCAGAACTCCGGTCTGCTAATGACTGGCAGCAGATTTTTACATGCCGAGTTGCCAGCCCTGACGCACAACCTTCAACGAAGGTACGCCCATTCAAGCATGTCTCCACACAGAAGACAGTCTAGCTGAGAATCGAACAGGACAACGTCTTACTGTAAGGCGACAACGCTACCACAGCACCAACACCGCAGTCCTACAAACAAAAACAAAAAAACCAAGACAAGGACGTAACATTAGGGGGTTTAAAACATTGTGGTTATGAACTAATAAAGATGGTAGGATGGTAAAATAACAATTTTTTCCAGTAGCATGCATTGTGTGAATTCACATTTTTGATGACTAACAGACCAAAAATACAGGTCAAACATCTAAACATTGTGCAACATTCTCACAGCCCCTTCCCCTCTCTTCTAACCTCACAGCTTAACAATTCCAAACAAAGCCCCCCCCCCCCCCCCAAAAAAAAGAAAGAAAATGCAGAACAAAGGCATAACATCAGGGATAGTTTGAAACTTTGCTATGATTAACTTTGATAGTAGAGCAGGGGTTGCACTGGCACCCATTAAGACATCAGTACCTTCTGCAGAATTGTCACAGCCCTTACCCCCCCAGTATCTCAGCACAATAAATCTGGATGAAGTGAAAGTAAAATAAAAACACAAAGGCATAACATAAAAACCAATGTGCTTATCAGCAAATATAGACGCTGGAATAACATCTGAATATTGAACAACATCCTCACAGACTGTAATCCCCCTACCAACCTGTCAGCACAATAACTCTCGACAAAGCAAACAATTATCATAGAACAAAGGCGTACCATCAGGGATAGTTGTAAACGCTGCCGGTGTACACAATACTAGTATAACAGATCTCCTTTGACAATCACATTGCCAAAGTGGTTAGAAAGACATTCTATATAGCCCACCTTATCACAAGGGGGTTCACATCTAGATCAAGAGAGGTCATTGTGCCCCTCTACTCATCAGGCCCATAATTGAATACAATGCCCCATTTGGGATGTACCTTACCCGACACCTGCTACAACTAGAAAGACCCCAAAAGTACCTCACCAAGAGGATCAAGGGACTCAAACAGATGCCCTATGCAGTTAGGTTAAAGAAACTCCAGCTCTACTCAGTTGCTTACCGCCCACTCAGAGACGATCTGTGCCTGTCGTATAAAGCCATGTCCAACCCAGAATTAATGGACATGCTCCACCTCAAGAAATCCAAATCCATCAGAACTACACGCTCCAGTGACTTAATCCTCAGGACAGAAATAAATAGAACATGCTGGAGGGACAGATTCATATCCCAGAGGCTCCCCTCACTCTGGAACAAAGTCCTAATCCATGTCAGACAGAGCCCCTCAATGACCCTCTTCAAGAAGAATCTTGACGTTTGAATGGGAGATCGTAAATTTACCCCGGGATCTCTTCTGTGTCACTGCTAGACAGAGGCATGGTAAACTAACCTCAAATGTGCTATCTTCTGTGACCTAGTATACAGAGGCACAGTCAACTAATCTAACAAGGGTGGCGAAAGCCAAACACACTCTGGCTAGGCTTGTAAATGCCCTAGGGCAGATAGCCTAGTATCAAACTATGAACTTGTACATTAAAACAGCAGCTGTACATTCTGCAACATTCTCACAGCCACTAACTCCCCTCCCAACCTCTCAGCACAATAATTCTGAACAGAGCAAAAAATGATCATAGAACAAAGGTGTAGCATCAGGCATAGTTGTAAACATTGCCAGTATACACAAAACATACTAGCAGAACAGGGTTTGCATTGGTATACATTAAAACATCTGTATATTCTGCAGCATTTTCACAGCCACTGTCCCCCCCACTACCAATATTTCAGAAACAAAAATACAATATTGAATATTCTTATGCAAAACTAGATAAAAAAACTACATCAAATCTGGACATTAATTACAAACAAGCCTTCCTTCCTCAGCCTCTTAGCAGAAGAATTCTGGGCAAAGATAAAATAAAACTGTTACAACCACAGCCCCTCACCCCCCACACACATAAATCATCTTAGTGTAACAACTCTGCAGAAAAAAAGTTATACAATCCTCTCCCTAGGTTTCCTCGCCCCCCCCAGCAAAAAATAAAGTTAAAAATAAACCCAGCAACTTACCTTTTCTGCAGTTGATAGAAGGCTGCTACTAATCCTCTGCTTGCTTCTACTACACACAGACCAGACCTGTTCAGCACTTTTAAGTTGCCCTCAAAAGGACAGTTATTCAGATCTTTTAGAAATCGCCCTTACAAGGGCAGTTAAATAGAGCTGCTTTGCTGGTCTCAATGTCATTCCAGCAAAACCTGCATCCTCCATCCATCCTCACAGCATACCTCTCTATATCTTAGCATGAAAAATCTGGACAAAGCCAAAAATAATAGGGGTACAAATGCTTAAAAATAGGGACACTTTTTAAATATTGCTTATATAAACTTACAAACTTGCTTTCAGACTTTGCTTTAGCATACATTTTTCTGAAGGATATAAAGTCTAAAACTTAAATGTATGCGTCTACTATTTTTTAGTGACTTCAATACTCATTACTGCATAAGAAAACCACAAATTTTATGAAGAGCAAACCAAAAATATAAAGCAAAAATCTGGATATTCTTAAAATTCTGGGCAGTTCAGATATGTGCCTAACATCGACAATCAAAAGAACTGACCCAACAGACCAGATATTAAGTTAAACCCAATCAGGAAGCTAGAACTTGCTTCTTGATTGCTACAGCCAATCAGGTCCCTTGCTTCACTGAAGCGGACCTGATTGAGAGCAGCTAACAAGTAAAGCAAGGGACCTGATTGGCTGCAGCCATCAAGGAAGCAAGTTCTTTCAGAGAAAATAAAAAAGGCAGAATCGTGCGACGGCACTGCCGAATGAATGAAGAGACAAGCAAGGAGTGGAAGCGACAATCAAAAGAACTGACCCAACAGACCAGATATTAAGTTAAACCCAATCAGGAAGCTAGAACTTGCTTCTTGATTGCTACAGCCAATCAGGTCCCTTGCTTCACTGAAGCGGACCTGATTGAGAGCAGCTAACAAGTAAAGCAAGGGACCTGATTGGCTGCAGCCATCAAGGAAGCAAGTTCTTTCAGGGAAAATAAAAAAGGCAGAATCGTGCGACGGCACTGCCGAATGAATGAAGAGACAAGCAAGGAGTGGAAGCAATGTTGAAACCCGCGGCTGTTTCATATGGGGGCCCTCATACAGGGGGAGATAATCGGGGGCTCCCCACGGCCACGGGTTTGGCGGGTGCCTAACACCGGCTATGGTCCCAGGCATATACTTGGGACAGTTTTTAACAATGTGGCTAGTGTACATCAGTAGCAAAAACAATGTACAGGGTAGTGAAAAATAGTAGTGATCCACGCTTTGCCCAAGTGAAGAACACCCTGCAAAAGATATCTTAATGCAAGGAAAGTGGTAGCTCCTTTACCAAGATGCTTGAACGTAGGATTAGGGTTATGAGTTGTTAAAAGGCTGCTTCCTTTAGTCACGGGTTTGATTGCCTCAGCCCCCATCTGTTTAGTGAGAGACTATGAGTAAGTCACTTAACCAGACACTGTTCCTGTCTTGCCCCTGGAAAGGGAACATGGACTTACCCCATTAAAATAAACAAAATTAAAAATAATATAAAAGTGTATTAGATCGATGCAGTGTCAGTGAGATCACCTCACCAGACAGTGCTAATGGCTTGCCACTGAAAAGGGAAGATGGACTTACCCCTTTAAAATAAACAAAATTAAAAATAATATAAAAGTGTATTAGATTGATGCAGTGTCAGTGAGATCACCTCACCAGACAGTGCTAATGGCTTGCCACTGAAAAGGGAACTTGGGTCCAGAGGACTTAACCTGGAAAAAAAGAAAAAAAAAAGATATAAATTTATATATAATAATATTACAGAGCTGAATACACAATCATGAGATGTCACAACTGCATATTATATTGACATAAAGATTCTATTAAGTGATCCTTTTAACTTCTAATTTGTAACCCAACTCATCAGTGTCATCTTGGCAGGGTCTCTTGCCCTTTCCCTATGGTTAAGGAATTCAAAGATTCATGGATTTTGTGAAAACATTGGCATCCCAGTGCCTGATGCAGAGAGACATACTGAGGTGCAGAAAAGTAACCATGTTACAGATGCAGGATATTTTCCCTTAGCGCAGTAGTTGCCTAACTGTGGAAAACCTGGTGTATGCATTTGTAGGGGGACTTTGCAAGGCGAGGGTTGTTGGAGCTAATGTTTTATTTTAGCCATTGGGATCCAATTACCTTTTAGTTAGTTTAATGGATAACAAACCTCATAAGCTGCATAACAAGGGCATCCCATGACTGGCCAGTGTGGTATGCATTTGTTTCTTATCTGGCAGACATATTGCTTTACAGAGGTACTATAAAACTGCATGCCATGGAGTAGGAGTTCATTGATTTGATGAAAAAAAAAACAAGAAACATGAAATAATGAGTAGAATAAACAGTGTAGGCTTCAATTGATTCTGGGACCCAGGCAAGAGGCTGTGTTAAGAAAAAACTGGTGAAGTACAAGCATGTAGAAGTGTTGGTAGCAGATCACCGCATTAGATTAAGGTTGAAATTTTCAAGCTCATAAAACAAGAGTTAAAGTGTGCTGTAGCTTCTTACCATGGTACTAAGAAGAAGAGGGGTGTGGCTATAATGGTAAAGAAGGTTTGACAGAAAGCAGTAGAGCTTCACAAAGCAGCCACAGATGCAGGGGTTTGACCAGCTGTGTTCACATGCCAAACAAGTGAGGTCTTACTTACAGCAGCAAATTTCTGTTTGGCACTGATTTCTAGTCTTGAAGAAGCAAGGGTCACTATGGCTAAGCTTATGGACTGTACGCAAAATGGGTAAGAAACTAATAAAAGGAGACTTTAACTATGGATAATGACCGTGGCTCTAATGTACACTTTAAGTTACTGGCAGTGGGGAGGTATTTGTATCGAGCTAAATTTAGTAAATTAACAATAAACGATACTGACATTATGGGGAGTTACACCCTCTTCCAGGTCTTCCCATTATTCTGTGATGCAACAAGTAAGGATTGACTGGACTTCCTGTTAATTTAAGCTATTTCAAGCCTTACATCAGTCTGAATTATTCTTTTTAGAAAATTTTATTAATTTAACATATTTACAATATATAGACAGAAAGGAAGAAATTCAACTTCACATATTGTTATACAATGATAGGAATACATTAAAGCATGAAGATAATCTTACAGAATTAACATACTAAGAATCTTGGTATTTCCATAGCAACATTTCAAGGTTATTACATGAACTAAAGATTTTATTATGATTAATAGATCATAATCTGATTACTTCTTTTTCAGTTTTACATAGTGTTTTTGTTGAATTTAAAAATTCTTTGACCACAGGAACTAAGGTCGATTTCCAATTTTTTGTAAGAACTTTTCTGGCAAATGCTAAGAGCCCAAAAGAGTTTTTGCTCTTTGACTTTTACAGATGGAGGAGATGGAACACTCATTAGTATTACTGATCTAATTAAAAAAGAATTATCAGACCATAACCCTTAAAAATGTACTTATTTCTACCCAATATACATTTAATTTTTCACAATCCATAAATATGTGTGCTCAATCAGTTTTAGGCTAGGACTGAGGTAGTGAGGGTTGGAACTTTGAATGTTGGCAATATGATGGACAGCAGGGAAAGAGCTAGCAGATATGATGGACAGCAGGGAAAGAGCTAGCAGATATGATGGACAGAAGGAAGGTTGGTATATTGTGTGTGCAAGAGACCAGATGGAAGGGGAGTAAGGCTAGGTGTACTGGAGGTGGGTTCAAATTATTTTATCATGGTGTGGATGGGAGGAGAAATGGCGTAGGAGTTATCCTGAAGGAACAGTATGCTAAGAGTGTTTTGGAGGTGAAATGTGTGTCAGATAGAGTGATGTTTATGAAGCTGGAAATTGATGGTGTAATGAAGAATTTTGGAGTAAGTTGGATGAAGTGGTGATGACTGTACCCAAGGGTGAGAGAGTGGTGATTGGAGCAGATTTCAATGGGCATGTTGGTGAAGGGAACAGAGGGGATGAGGAAGAGATGGGTAGGTATGGTGTTAAGCAAAGGAATGCAGAAGGTCAGATGGTACTGGATTTTGCGAAAAGGATGGACATGGCTGTGGTGAATACATATTTTAACAAGAGGGAGGAGCATAGGGTGACATACAAGAGTGGAGGAAGATGCACACAGGTGGATTACATCTTATGTAGGAGGGCCAGTTTGGAGGAGATTGGAGACTGTAAAGTGGTGACTAGGGAAAGTGTAGTTAGGCAGCATAGGATGGTGGTTTGTAGGATGACTTGGTGAGCAAAAAGAGGAGGAGGAGTGTAAGGGCAGCACCTGGGATCAAATGGTGGAAACTGAAAAAGGGTAATTATGAGGTGGAGTTCAGGGAAGAGTTAAGACAGGCACTGGGTGGCAGTGATGAGTTACCAAATAGCTGGATAACTACAGCAGAGCTAGCAAGGGAAATGGCTAGAAAGGTGCTTGGTATGACATCTGGACAGAGGAAGGACGACTAGGAGACATGGTGGTGGAATGAAGAAGAACAGGAGAGTATACAGAGAAAGAGGTTGGCAAAGAAGTGGGATTGTCAGAGAGATGAAGAAAGTAGTCATGAGTATAAGGAGATGAGGTGCAAGGCAAAGAGAGAGTTAGTGAAGGCTAAGGATAAGGCATATGAAAGGTTGGACACAAAGGAGGGAGAAAAGGACCTCTACCGACTGGCTAGACAGAGGGACTGAGCTAGGAAAGATGTGCAACAGGTAAAGGTGATAAAGGATAATGAGGGAAACATACAAGCGAGGAGAGTGTGTTGAGCAGATGGAAAGAGTACTTTGAGGGGTTGATGAATGAAGAGAATGAGAGAGAAGGTTGGATGATGTGGGGATAGTGAATCATGAAGTGCAATGAATTAGCAAGGAGGAAGTAAGGATAGCTATGAAGAATGGAAAGGCTGTTGGTCCAGATGACATACCTGTGGAAGCATGGAGGTGTTTAGGTAAAATGGCAGTGGAGTTTCTAACCAGATTGTTTAATGAAATCTTGGAAAGTGAGAGGACGCCTCAGGAATGGAGAAAAAGTGTTCTGGTATCAATTTTTAAGAATAAGGGTGATGTGCAGAGCTGCAGTAACTACAGGGGGATTAAATTGATCAGTCACAGCATGAAGTTATGGGAAAAAGTAGTAGAAGCTACGTTAAGAAGGGATGTGATGATTAGTTATCAGCAGTATGGTTTCATGCTGGGGAAGAGCACTACAGATGCGATGTTTGCTCTGAGAGTGTTGATGGAGAAGTACAGAGAAGGTCAGAAGGAGTTGCATTGTGTTTTTGTAGACTTAGAGAAAGCATATGACAGGGTGCCTAGAGAGGAGTTGTGGTATTGTATGAGGAAGTCGAGAGTGTCACAGAAGTATGTAACAGTGGTACAGGATATGTACGAGGGTAGTGTGAAAGCGGTCAGGTCTGCAGTGGGAGTGAAGGATGTGTTCAAGGTGGAGGTGGGATTACATCAAGGATCAGCTCTGAGCCCTTTCTTATTTGCAATGGTGATGGACAGGTTGACAGACGAGATCAGACAGGAGTCCCCATGGGCTATGATGTTTGCAAATGACATTGTAATGTCTAGTGAGAGTAGGGAACAGGTAGAGGAGATCCTGGAGAGATGGAGATATGCTCTACAGAGAAGAGGAATGAAGGTCAGCAGGACTAAGACAGAATATATGTGTGTGAATGAGAGGGAGGACAGAGGAGTGGTGAGGATGCAAGGAGTACAGGTGGCGAAGGTGGATGAGTTTAAATACTTGGGATCAATAGTTCAGAGTAATGGTGAGTGTGGAAGAAAGGTGAAGAAGAGAGTACAGGTAGGGTGGATTGGGTGGAGAAGAGTGTCAGGAGTGATTTGTGACAGACAAGTACCAGTAAGAGTGAAAGGGAAAGTCTACAAGAGGGTAGTGAGACCAGCTATGTTATATGGGTTGGAGACAGTGGCATTGACAAAAAGGCAGGAGTTCGAGCTGGATGTGGCAGAGTTAAAGATATTAAGATTTGCTCTGGGTGTGACGAGGGTGGACAGGATTAGGAATAAGTATATTAGAGGGTCAGCCCTGACTGGAAGGTTTGGAGACAAAGCCAGAGAGGCAAGATTACGTTAGTTTGGACATATGCTGAGGAGGGATGCTGAGTATATTGGGAAAAAGATGCTACAGATGAAGCTACCATGTAACAGGAAAAGAGGAAGGCCTAAGATAAGGTTTATGGATGTAGTGAGAGAGGACATGCAAGTGGTTGGTGTGACAGAAAAAGATACAGAGGACAGGGAGAAATGGAAACAGATGATCTGCTGTGGCGACCCCTAACAGGAACAGCCAAAAGATGATGATGACTACATCTCCAACAAACTGAAGAAGTCATTTTATTAAACTTGGAGATTTTACAGTATAAACTTGAAGAAGTTTGACTAACTGATATAAGTATCAAAGCTTTATTCTCACCATCTACTGAGACACTCAATCCACCACTATCTAAAATGTTCTAGAATTTTGCAACAAAATTAGAATTATAATTTATAATTAACTTATATAGCTTGGACAAGCTTCCTTTGAATGTCAATCAACCTTCAATAACAGCATTTATATAACAGAGAATAATGTTCTGCTCCCGTTCACTTATATTATTTACAAATTCGTTTAATTTCTTACTGATGGGTAATATTAACTGGTTACCAGATACAGCCAACTTATATCCTTTCATTAAATATTGTGGAGACTTTGATTTTTAAACAATCAGACCATAATACTAATCCCTTTCTTTTCAGTAAATTAATGTTAACATTGTTCTGAGTTTCCTTAAATCTAGAGGTACGTGCAATAGGAAAGAATAAAAAATTTTCATTTTGATATTAATGGAGTTTTAAAAACATATTTCTTAACTGTTTTAAGAATTGACTTCATATATGCAGAGTCTAAAGACTGAAATGAATTTCCTTATGAGGTACATATTGTTAACCAGATGAAAGGATTATTATATATTTCTAATTGATCATCCTTAATAAATTTTTAAGAAATTAGTACAATGTTGAGCCTATCCAGAGTACAATAAGAGTTAACACTTGCAGCAACAGAATAAGATTTTACATTTGGAAAGCTAATTCCACCATATAACTTTATAGGATTTCTATAAACAATTCTCAGCTTTTTAGGATACCATAAGAATGAAGTTAACTTTTTTCCATTTTCATT
>NC_056725.1:1260281352-1260493852 GCF_019279795.1 Protopterus annectens | reverse complement strand
GATCATCAAAACAAAAATATTTGCACCTGCCACAGACAGTACATGTGAAAGTAGAAGGTTAAGATAGGAGCTCCTCTGATAAAGAAGCCAGAGCAGGGCTGCTAAGAGGGCAGACAAAACAAAAGATGGCCTTCTATATCACTGTTGCAGTATTCTTAACAGTAGGTCCTGCCCAGGGCAGCCCAACGTTTGGCCAGTATACCAAACCCTAATGATCTTGTATGCACTGTACATCACACTTATGCTCCCAGCACACAACATAGGCCATAAAAGTGACGTACAGATGCAGCTACCCAGAACTTCTTTGCCATCAGTCCGAATGCCATTACTGTTTATTGGTCTGAATGTTTTGTTGCTGTGCTGAATACCTAGCCATCAGATAAGTGCCCAGTTAGGGTTAATTTTTTTTTTCTTTTCTTGGTCTTGTACTTTAATTTGCTTACCTAGAGTTCATGTCATCCAAGATGGGAAAATGTCAGTGCTGGAGGCAGATTTCCCTCAAGGATAGTCATGAATCCCAGGATGCAAAAAACTCCCTTACTAGCCTCAGTAAGAAACTGAGATGCCTCATAAAATCCTCCAAAGCTAGTTACGAAAATAAAATTGCCAAAGATTCCAAAGACAACCACAAAGCATTCTATAACTATGTCAAGAATCTAAATGGCAATGCTCAGATCTGCTCTGAGCTAAAACAGAATGGCATTAAATATACTGATCCAAAGGATATTGCCAATATCCTGGCAGATCGATTCAGTGCCAACTTCACCCCCCTCTCACCCCCTAAATGGCCCATCTCAATACCGGAAGATTGCCAAATTCCAGTAATAACGGCCACACAGGTACAAAACGCACTCTCTAAAGCCAAGAATACAGCATCCATGGGACCAGATGACATCCCGGGCTGTGTACTACATGAACTACAATATGAACTGGCACCTCACCTAAGTGTCATGTTTAATCATAGCCTCACCTCAGGTTTCATGCCCACTGAGTGGCGCAGAGCTACAGTTATCCCAATCCACAAGGTGGGATCCACCTTGGATCCCGGAAACTACTGTCCCATCAGTCTGACAAGCCTTATCTGCAAAGCCATGGAGTGTATTATCATGGAACTTATAAACAAAGACATTGGCAACCTTCAAACACTGGACCCCACCCAGTTTGGGTTTGTGAAGGGCCGATCTTGTCTCCTGAACCTGACTGACTTCTTTGAATCAGTCTCCAAAGCCATGGACAAGGGTAAGGTGGTCCACACAGCCTATCTAGACCTTGCAAAGGCCTTTGACACCATCCCCCACTCTGGAATCATAGATAAACTTACTAAGTTGGGCATTAATCCCTATGTCACCCAATGGGTTGGTAAATGGCTTACTGATAGAACCCCCACTGTAAAAGTAGCCGACTCCAAATCCAGCTCCAGACAAGTGACAAGTGGAGTACCTCAGGGTTCAGTCCTGGGGGCGCTCTTGTTTGGCATCTACTTCTCTGAAGTACAGGTCAACACTAAGGGACTCTGGCTAACAAAGTTTGCAGATGACTGCAAACTGGGAGCCATTATTGAATCCCCAAATGATGTGGATACTCTACAAAAGGGCCTTACAGAAACAGATGCTTGGTGCCAGAGCCATGGGCTCAAGCTCAATGCCAAGAAATGCATTGTTATCCCCTTTGGGAAAAAACATGTATCCATGAATTACCATATAGGTGGCAGTACACTAAACACAAAAAGTGTGATAAGAGACTTGTGGACAGTGGTCTCACCTTCGATAACCACATCGCCACAACAGTCAGGAAACCCTTCTATGTGGCACACCTCATCACGAAGGGCTTTTCATCCAGAAAACAGGAGGTCATTGTCCCACTGTACTCATCCCTCATTAGACCCATTATAGAATACAACGCCCCATTTGGTATGTACCTCTCAAGACATCTGCAACAACTGGAAAGGCCTCAGAAATACCTCACTAAAAGAATCACAGGCCTAAAGCAGATGCCCTACGCTGACTGCCTTAAAAAACTCCAGCTATACTCTGTCGCATATCGTCTACTCAAGAGATGATCTCTGCTTAACATACAAGGCCATGTCAAACCCAGAGCTGTTGGACATGCTACACTTAAAGAAATCCCAATCCCTCAGAGCTACATGCTCCAGGGATCTAAACCTTGTCATCACAATAAACAAAACATGCTGGAGGGATAGGTTCCTGACCCAGAGACTCCCCAGACTCTGGAATAGATTGCCCATATATGTCAAGCAGAGTGCCTCTTTGGACCTCTTCAAGAGGAACCTTGACGATTGGATGGGAGAAAGGAAATTCACCCCAGGGATCACGTCAGTCGCCCTGCTAGACAGGGGTCCAGGAAAGTAAATAATGTGGGAAGAAATAGCCAGGGAATTGTTATGGCTAGGCTTGTATAGGCCCTAGGGCTGATAGCCTAGTACCAACCTATGAACCTATTAACTTATTATTTAACTACAAATGTTTTTATCTGGATCCTTTTTGTCAGGCTGAATGTAAATACTGTAAATAGTTATTGAATGGTATGAATGTATTAAATTATTGTGCTATTTCATCAAACTAAAAATCATTTGAGTAACAATTTCCTAAGAGTGGCCTTGCCTCTCGGCCTAAGAGTATCCATTAGTCTGAGACAAACGGTAGTCAGAGAAGAAGACGTCAGTTTCTGTCTAGATTTGGTAGTGCAAAAAACCTCCTCAGAAGCTAATGCCTGCATCACGGCTCCGGACCCAACCAAGGCAGAGACAACTAAAGGCTTGGTAGACAATGAAGATTTCTGCGGCATACCAGACTCCAAAAGGGTCTCAGTATAGGCCTGTGAATGTATCAAATCGGGCATCAGGGGCTGCAAAAGTACCTCACTGAATTCTGGAGAACCAACGAGCTGCTTAGAAGTAGAGTTGTCAGAAGGCTTAGCCTTGTGTGGTCTGACACCATCCTTACGTTTTTTCGGAATGTCTTTGGATTGTTGACTGACGGACACCATTTTGGAATGCGAAGACGGAAGACGAAAATACCTGGCTACAAAAAGGGCTCTAAGACGAATGGTTCTTGCATTAAAGAGGGCACAGAACTGGCAACGGGGAACGTTGTAGTCTGGGCCTAAACAAGTGACGCAGTGTGAATGGAAGTCTCAGTGTGGTATTTACTTTCCACATGCGAGACAATTGTTAACTTTTTTGGACATTGGTTAGTGCAAGAAAAAAGGATCCCCAATGGGGTACTTAGCTTTAGATGTTTTCAGCTGTAATTCAAACTCTGGTAGTGACCGACCGGCACACTTGCTAACTGCTTCTGCTATGGGCTCCATGGTGAGAAAGACTGATATAATGGTATCGTCTGCCTTCCTTTATAGCACTGACATCCTGACGTCAGCCAGCAAGTAACAGCAGCTGACGCAGAAAAACATTGACTCTGGCATTCTGGTCAGCCGAGGGCTGTCACAGCACAGATAATCTACATGTGATGACTGCAACAGTAAAATACGAAGAACATCTAGAGTTGTCTCTGCCAAAAGGGATGTTATGAACAACATTTTTCTCTTGTCTTTCTTTATCTTCTGTATTATCCGGAAGATGAAGGAAGGGAGGAAAGGTCTGGAGAAAGACTGTCTACCTTAATGTGAATTACCTAGGCTCCTGAAGTTGGTGCACTAGCTGCTTGTTTTCTGGAGAAGCAGAAGGGTCTGTTTCTAGCACACCTTCCCTCTGAACCAAATAGAGAAATACATCCCTGTTGATCATCCATTTGTGAGGGTATGCATCTGTTCTGTCAGGGAGTTCTCTTCAGAAGGGATGCAACATGCTCTAATGGTTAAGTCTGATTTTCTTGGGCAGGTACCATGCCTACATGCCCAGAATACAAAAGAAAAAACAGCGAGTTTCCCTGATTGTTGAGGAACCACATCACTGCAATGTACATGACGATATGCAGGGTCCCTGGCTGCCACGACTGCTTGAAAGGTTTTATGGCTAAGATTACAGCAATCATCTCCTTGATATGTGTTTTCCCTCCAAGATTTGTTCCAGTTTCCCCAAATATTGACCTCTCCTGAATGCTTTCCCCACTCCATGTCTGAAGAGTCTATAGTGACTGTGTTCTGTTAGGTCCTAGTTGCTGCTGCATCCACCATTTACAGGCTCAGCATGTATATTCCTTCATTACAACAGGAAAATGCATAAAGGCATATAATAATTTAGATATATTTGTGTGTGTGTGTGTGTGTGTGTGTGTGTGTGTGTGTGTGTGTGTGTGTGTGTGTGTGTGTGTGTGTATATATATATATATATATATATATGTATATATATATATATATATCACAAACAACAACAAATGTGGTCAATTAATATAAAATATCAGACAAAACAGAACTACTAACATGAGCAAACAGCACCTAAAATACATTCCCCAGTCATTCAGGCTACAGTGACATTAATTCTGCTGAAACAGTAGAGTCAGAATATAAAATAACGCTTAATCAGTGGGATACTACCCATAAAGTTGAGTTTTACTAAAAATGAAATTTCATTATTTCAAAATTTGTAAACCAGTGACTTTGTACATGTCTACAATGAATCCACACTTCTGAACAGCTTCCTTCAAGGGCCTTTTTTCCTTCTGAGTTCTCTCCACCTGATCCCTATATGTCTCTACAACATCATGTTGATTCAGTCTTTCTTCAGTGTATAGAATTATACCCAGTACTGTCTACCAGTTCTCATAACCTAACTCCTTCACATCCTCACCATCTCGAATTAGTCTAAAGTATCAACTTAAGCACAGTCTCCGGAAATTGACACAGTACTCCAAATGATGTCTGTCCAATGTTTTTAAAGAAACATCTTTATTATATTATCACTTATGACTGCGGTGGTGGTGCTGCAGTAGCATTGTCGCCTCACAGTAAGACGTTGTCCTGTTCGATTCTCAGCTAGAGCGTCTTGTGTGTGGAGACATGTGTGAATGGGTGTACCTTCGTTGAAGGTTGTGCGTCAGGGCTGGCAACTCGGCACGTACAAATCTACTGCCAATCATTAGCGGACCGGAGTTCCGCTGTGGCGACCCCTAACCGGGAAAAGCCAAAAGACACAACAACAACAACAACAACACAGGCAATCATACATTCATATAAATGAAAAGAAAGCCATATTAACAGAATCTTAGTTGCAAACGTTATAATGCACTTATAATCTACACAATCATTGTCAGTCATACATTACATAGCTCATTCAAATCCTACCTTCTTTTAAACCTCATTCCTCCCCTGTAAGTATTGTTCCCGCAAATTCCATTTTTTCTATGTAATTTGCTCCTACCCTTTTCTAAAGAGTCCAATTCCAGTTGTTTTATCTCTGGTACTATAGTCACTGGGTCTAGTATAGTTGGTTTAGACATTGACTTCCATTTTCTAGGAATTGCTTTTTTTGGCAGCCACCATAACTGGACTCAGCAAAGCCTTACTATGCCTAGGCAATTCTGACTCTATATCACAGCTCAGAACAATAATTTCCCTAGTTAAATCAACTTGCTCACCCAGTATCTCTGAAAGAGTTGTCTGCAGGGAATTATTAAAGTCTGTCAACTCATTACACTCCCAGAAAATATGTTTCCAAGTACCTCTTTCATCCCTGTCATACCGCCATTTGCTGCCTGAGGAAAAATTCTCTGGAGTCTACTTGGGGTATAAAAATATCTAGGTAAACATTTCCAAGTAAATGTCCTAGATCTTCTAGACTTTGCTGCATATTTGCGAAACAAACATAGACCCCCCCCCCCACTGTTCCTTTATTAACTGCTTATCCAATCTCTATTCCAAATCCTTTCTAACCTCCTCTGATTAATTCTTATAGTTATTATGCAATATTTTATATGCTCTACTAATTATACATTTTTTAACCGCTGCTTCTGTTCTAGATTCCACTAAAAACTCTATACAGTGCTGCTCTTTCAATTAGGACCCCCCCCATTTCTTTCTCTTGGACTATACTCTGATATCAGTCTTCGATAGGGAAGGCAATCTCTAACCTGCAGTCCAAATAAATTCTTGGCATCTCCCCTCTCTATTATGTTTCCCTCTCTATACCATGGTTCCTGTGCCAATTTTCCCAGTAAGTTCCAGAGCACTCTTGCCTATTGTCTGTATCCCTAAATGTAGTCATCCTTATCGGCAGAATCTCTTTTCTCCATTCTTATGTTGGCTTAGTTATTAGAATACTTTCTGCTGCTTTACATACAATATTCTGTATGATTATTGTTATTCTTCTTAAAGGTCTACATCCAAAACCCCAGCCTCTCCTTGCTTCTTTTGCTTTCCCCTGTTTCTTCATCATCACTTTTCACTTTGAATTATGGGTTTCTGCTTGTGCTATGTATAGGAGCCTTAACTGTGTAGCTCTGAAATACCCCTTCAAATTGGGTAATCCCAATCCACCTTGTTCTTTTGGAAGAATCAGCTTAGCCCACTTGACTTTTGCTGTCTTCCCCTCACAGATAACATCCTTCAGCTCTTTATTAATTGTTATCCACAACTTCTCCTCTGGTTGATAAAAATATGCTTAATCTATGTATGAGATTGAATGAACTAAAAACATTTTAACTGCTTGTAACTTACTATCCATATCCATATAGCAGAGCTTCCAGTTTCTCAGTTTTTGTATTATTTTTTTAGTCTCTTTCCACGTGTCCTTAGATGCAACAACAGAATCATTTTTAATCCATACTCCTAAATACTTCATTATATCATGCCCCCATACATATAGATATTGCTGTACCAATTCATGTATGGGAACATAATTTACCACTACTGCCTTTGTTTCAGTTTCATTAATTTTGTATCCTGAAAAGATATGAAACTGTTGCAAAATGTTCCATATCACTGTAATGTCCTTTTCAGCTTTTATCAGGTATAAAATAATATCATCAGCCAATAGAGCCAATATTTCTTGACTACCATACCAATTATATCGTTGAAATTCTGAACCCCTTATTTTATTTGTCAATGGTTCTAAATATAATGTGAATAACAAAGGAGAAAGAGGACATCCCTGCCCGGTTCCTCTGCTCAAGCAGAAATTATCAGAGAGGAACCCACCCACTTTAATTTTCACATCCGATCCCTCTTATATCCTCCTAATCAACCTTATAATTTTATCAGAGAATACAAATGCTTCTACTGCCCTGCTCATAAAGTCCTAGCTTACTCTGTCAAATGCTTTCTCTGCATTAAGACCCAACAACAGCATTATTTTATTATATTCTGATTCAGTGTTCTGTTAATGTTGTCAAATATGTGCCTCTCCTCCACAAACCACATTAATCCATATCTATCAAATTGGCATCACCTTTGCCATTCCTTTAGCCATTATAGACATAAACACTTTATAATCATGGTTTAGTAAAGAAATGGGCCTGTATGAAGCTGGATCTGATGCATCTATACCCACTTTAGATATTACAGCTACAATGCTTGCTTCCAGGATGTTGGTACTCCTCCTACTCTTAAAATACTGTTAGAAAAAACAACTTCCAGAGCTTTATCAGTTTTTCTCTCCTAGCTTCCAAACTTCCACAGGAATACCCTCTATTCCTGGAGACCTTCCTCTAGATTGGTTATACATCACCATTATTATCTTAAGGTTATACATCACAATTTTTATCTTATCTCCTGCTATCCTAACAGTTAGTAAATGAACCATTCCTACCCCTAACCTTGCCATATTTAATTCTTCCATAAAATTTCCATTGCTACCTTTTCCTGATTTCCATATTTTTCTGCTTTATACAGACTTTTGTAGAATTTCCAAAATAGTTCTAATACTTCCACAGGATCCCTTGTTATCTTCCTTGTTATAGGCTACCTAAGCTTGGTAACAGCACTTTCTTTTTTCTGTTGTCTGAGTCGTTGTGCTAAATGTTTTTGTGCTCTAGAGTTATCAAAAAACAGTTGCTTAACAGCAATCTTTCTAAACTCATGCATATTATCAAGGTAATCCCTTATTTTCTGCTTAGCATTCCGCAGTTGCTTCTATTCTTGCTCTGTAACATTTGAAAGTCCCTCTAAATAATTCTTGATACTTCTTAACCATACCTCCCTTTCTTTTATTTCCACCCTATTTTTAAACTCAACTCTAATTTTATCCCACTCCCTAGCTATATTTTTCAGAAGTAATTTCTATCTTCTCTAATAGCTCCCCATTCATTTCCACTACTCATTCCTTAAATTCCTCTCGTTTCAAAAGGTGGGAAAGCACTGCTGTCTCATTTTTATTTCATTACCCTGTGTTTCTATTTTAGTTATTATTAGTGCATGATCTGACATAGTTACTGGGTGCATATGGGTCTATGTTAAATCAGTGAATGCTTAAAAAAGTGAATGCTGACTTATCAACCCTCTTTAAACGAAAGCTTAAAATCCCGAATACTTGGAACAGCGATTTTTTTCCCAGGGAAAAAAAATCCTGTGCCATTTTCAGGACTTTGCCATTTCCTCCACTGTTGCACGATCTCGGGGTTGGTATATTTAAGTGGGGGGTGGGGGGCACAGCCCCCCCCCCACTTTATTTACTGTTTTGAATTTTTTTTTTTTTTTTGTGGAACAGTGACTTTTTTTCCCTGGTAAAGAAATCACTGTTCTGAGTGTTCGTGATTTTAAGCTTTTGCTTAAATAGGGTTGATAAAGTGTTCGCTTTTTTAAGCGTTTGCTGATTTAACATAGATCCGTGCATATCAAGACCTTAAATTAAATGCACACATTCCTGTAAAATGTAAACTCTGTATAGCCTAGCCCAGTGTTTGCATCATTCTGGATAATATGTAAATTCACTCCAAACTTCTAGTACTGAATTCACATCTTCCATGCCAAATTTTTTTTTTCAAAATTTCTTCAAAAATCTACCCTCCTTTTTTTCTTTTCTTTCTGAGGCCCCAGATACATCTTCACTGTTGCAAATCAAATTCCAGTTCCCACCTATAAGTAATATTCTTTGCTGAAAGCTGATTTCTACCAGAACTTTCTTAGCTGCATTACAGCAGCTTTAGGTGCAATATAAATACATGACAGTGTAATCCTCCTCCCTTGCCAGTAGCCCCTTAGTACTACAAATCTACCATTATCTTTTTTAACTTATTCTATCAATATTGGACCTCCTCTTACAATTAATATTACAAGTATTCCTCTTTTCCTTTGTCCAAGGTATTCTGCTGAATAACTATCCTGAAAACCTTTATCAAATTCACATGTTCACTTCTTTCCAAGTGTGTCTCCTGTAGCACAGCTATTTGCAGTCTACATTTTAATACAGTTCACTACTCTTTCTTTTTGTATTTACCTGTAAGACCATTGACATTTAAAGACATTACAGAAAGCATTTCTATTAGAAAGATCATTCCCACCTTTTATGTAAAGCAGCTTGTTTGTTAAATGTCTAGTCCTAGATTTTGTGTTACATTCATACGCTGTTTGGCAGGTTGATCTTTTATACAGTTTCTTATCATACCCATTTGAGTCTATGTCATATCTTACAAAAGTTTTTGTTTTACTGAAAGCCCTCAAAAAAAAAAAACACACCCCAATACCCCCAAACTCAACTTAATAATAACACAGAAAACTATGTACATTCTTCAAATACTGAAGTTTTACCCTGCTAATTGGAACGTGTCCCAAACTGACAGCCGCTCTCATAGACTTGGGTTAATGTAAAAGAAAGGTTATCCATGCTAAGACGCATGGTACAAACTGTGCTTCTATTAAGTGCTGCCTCATTTTGTCCTATCTATACAGCTTTCCCAGCTGAGCAAACACTTGAATGCTTTGAGAGAACATCATCTCCTAGCCATTTCTCATTATCAGATTGCCTCCTGCAGATATGAAAACCAGATACAGAAATGCTACTAAGCATACATTTATTTGCTAGAAAAAAGGCCTTATAATGTTCAGTATCCTTTTTCATTACTTGCTTTCTCTTAAAACTTACTAGATCAAGCTAAGAGCCATAATCCAGTCATTCCTGTATGCAAGAATGAGAAAAAGCACACCGATTCCTCTCTGTCTTGCTCTCTTAACCAGACACACACACACTATATTGAAATTGCAGTGCCTACATTTCTTAAAAACTTATCAAGGAGAAAGAGAAAAGAATGGAGGAAAAATAAACGGGAGCACCTGTTTCCATTAGTATTCCAATTACACTTAAAAACAACTGAGAAAACTTTACTATACAGCATGCAAAGAAAAATATGTACTATAAAAATAGTACCATTAAGAAAGTTTGTTTTACTTGCACTTTACTCTCTCTCTCCCTTCTCTTCCCCTCTCTGAAGTATTTTCTGAACATTAATAAAATGAAGTAGGACATGTGATTTATAGTCCCCTAGAAGTTTAACAAAGTTCAAGAGTCTCCAATATTTGCAGATTTCATTGCTCTGTCATGTTTCACAAACATATTTACTGCTTTGTAATTCCACATTTGTCAATTTTCAAGTTAAGGGCTTTATTTCTGTTCACTTCCATCTCCCAGATTTTGTCTATGCTTCATTTCCAACATACTCTCGATTCTTCTAATCGACTCTAGTGCTTTTTTCCTTCTCTCAAGCTTTTCTGTTGAAACACTGGAAAAGGTTTCACTGCCAAAGTATCTCTGCGGTCTTTATTACCAGAACAACAAGAAGCAGAATCTCCTTCTATTTCACAGTTCACTTTTTATTGGACAAACTTTTATGTTTCCTCCTTATCATGTACTTCATCAAAATATAGTTTTGTCCCTCCGAGGAAGACTATTTTTAAGATAGCTGGGTACTCATGCCTACTTCTTGACATTCCCTGAATGGTGCAATACATTTACTCCTCTTCTGCCTGATGTACAATGAGCAATCATTCTCCACAGTCTGTTGTCTCCTACTTTTAGTGCTTTGTCATAGTGTACTATGTATGTTTTCTTTTGTATCTACCTCTGGAGCTTTTCTCCCCGGGTCTCCACTGAAAATGGACATGTATCCAGTCAGACCAACCCGGTCAACAAATGTAAAATAAATAAATAAATTGTCCTTCTCCCACAGTTTTGTCAGAATCAGCTCCTTCTGTTGGTAGGACTGCATCCTTACTATAAAAGGCCTAGTTTGCTTTCTCAAAGCCAGCTTTGAAGCATACACGTGATGTGTCCTTTCAGATAACTCTTGCTGTGGAATATCAGTCCAGTTGCTTATTTGTGCTTTCATAACATTAATAAAGTCTGTTCCTTTCAGCATCTCTGGTACAACAGAAAATCTCAGGTTTTCCCTACATGTTCTGTCCTTTAATTCTATTATTTTTTGAAACATTCAGTCCAGCCTTTTCTTAATTTCATTCTCTCATTTTTGGATTTTACCACCTCATCTGAATATCTGTTTAAAGTTTCTTCCATTTTTTCAGCCAGCCTTTTGTTGTTTGAGCTGATGTACATCATCAGTGTTTTGTTTATTTTAATCAGGTCTGAGTGCAGTTGTCTTATACTTTCCTCTAAGTTACTGGAAGTCATGTCTGAGCTTGCACTGCTTTTTGCTTAACAGCTGCAGTACTTTCCCTAGTCAATGCTTTTTCCTCACCTTTTGTAGCTACTTTTCTTTCAGATTCTCTATATTTCTTTTTTCCTGACATCCATGTAGTGCACCAGCCAGTTACTGAAATTTACCAAGAAATATAAATCCATTAAGTTTCAGTTTTCACACTGGGAAGGCTAGAATTAAGCTGCTACTCAATGTGCAGCCATCTTGGAAGTGATCATGACAGCTTCTTTTTTCATACAATGTTGCAGGGTAGTGTGGCACTGCAGGGAGCAAGCATGTTGACACTATCTGTTCCTCACATACCACTGCAGTTTTCTCACGTGAAGTCTTACAGACAAACAATCAGGATTAAGGAGGCCATGAGCCCCAGTGCCCTCTGGAATCTGAATTTGTTGTTTTAAGGCATAACATAATAGGTCAGGAAAAGTACCTTCAGAGATTTAAGAGACGCCTTCTAATTTACCATGTCAAGAAGGATTCCCAGAAAATGGACTTGGTGGAAGGACACTAGCTATGATTCTGAAAGGGTAAGAGAGAGTCCCACAGCATGGAAGCAGGCAAGGTGAACTGCATGGCTATCTGTGTTTCCTCCAATGGACTGGACCTGAATTAGGCAGTCATCCAGCTAAGGAAAAAGATGACTACTCTTCTTGTAGGAGGCAATTACTGGAGCAAGGCTGGGAGCAGCAGACAGGCAAGTAAATAAACTGCACAATTTACTTTGACTCTGAGGAACAGCCAGTCTGTTCTGGAAAAGTAGATGAGAAGGTGGGCATCTTTAAGATCTAGAGCTATCACACAGGCTTGAGGGGGGGAGAACAGAAGCAGTAGGGCATGCAAAGTTAGCATTCTGAACTCTGGCACCAGAAAGACAATGAACTGACTGACAGAACTCATGTAGTTAGAGTAAGAAGCACTACTTCTAAAAGCAAACAAAAAAGTTGGAAGTGGTGTACCACAGGGATCAGTGATGAATCCCCTCCAATTTGTCATCTACTTCTCAGACCTTCAGGCCAACACCTCTGGCCTATGGTTTGACTACTCTCATTTGATCTTCTGCTGATTCACAAATCCTCCAGCATGGGACAGACCATGCTAACAAGTGGTATAAGTACAACAGTCTCAAATTAAATGTGAAAAACAAAAAAACATGCAATATAGCTATTTTAGTAAACAAAACATTTTCCCATTACAATACAGGTGCCACGCATTTCAAACAGACACTGTTGTTAGAGATTTAGGCACTCGTTAATAATTCCTTATCTTTTGATCATCATGTCAAGGCAGCTGGCAGGAAACCCTTCTAGTTGCTTGATCCCATTTTCAAAGGCATCTCCTCTAGAACCAAAGGAGGCCTAATTCTCTTTTACTCATATTTCATCAGATCCATTACTGAATACAATGCTCATTTTAGCATTCATCTGTCCAGACATATAACTCAACTTAAGAGATCTCAGAGGTTCCTAACTAAAAGATCAGTGGCCTCAAAAATCTTAGTTATCAAGACAGGCAGCCAACACTCTCTATATTCAGTTTATTACAGACACCTACCTTCTTAAGGATCTGTGTCTCTAGGCTTTCAAGCCAGGATAAGATCCGACCCTATTTGACCTTTCCATTCCTTCACTGAACAAATAGTCCCTGAAATACCAGGTCAGGTTAAAGGAACTAAATCTTCATCAAGAAATGAAAAGGCATGTTGGCATTATAGATTTGTATTTATTTACTGACATTTGTTTACTGGGAAAGTCCAACTGGGCCGAAAGTACTAATTCTCAATGGAGGCCTGAGGAGAAAGTCCATTACATTACATAAACTGAATATAAAATAATAGTAGTTTACATTGTACAGTAAAAAAGATAAAAATACATAACTTTGAGAAACAAAAAATAGCAAAATAAAAATATGGGTAATTGGTTCAATAAGAAGTCAAATCTGTAGCAGACTAAAAGATAAACAGTAGTAAAGGCAAAAACAAGATACTGGAAAAAGATAAGGTAAGGTTTTGGAGATAGGTGATCAGGAAGTGTTAGCAGTAAAAGAGAGGGAAAGGAAGTGAAAACAGGAAATGAGAGATTTAAACAAAAGAGAGGCAAAGAACAGGTACTGAGCAGATGGCAGAATACAAGTAGTAAAAGGTATAGGGTAAGTAAAGGGAGTAAAAAGTGATATAGTAGGCAAGGGTCGTGGATAGGCAGACAAATGCTAAAGATTTTTGCCTGGATTACAACAGGAGCAGATCTAAGAGACTTGGATAAGAATTATTTTAAAGTGTGTCTAAAGGTAAGGAGTTATCTCAATGTATCCCCCACCTCTGGAACAAACTTCTGCTCCATGTCAAACAGAGCAGCGCCCTTGTCATCTTCAAGGTAAACCTAGAAAATTGGAGGAACAGCCTCAAATTCTCCCTTGTCTATCTTGTACTGTCGTTATTTAGATTAGAGGGAACTTTTGAATATGGGCTATTGACTAGGCTTGTAGTGGTCTACAGACTGCTTACCTTGTACTTACCTCTGAGCCTAAGAAACTTGTTTAGCTTTGATAAGTACAAACACCATCTTTTATGGGAACTATAATCAGTCTCTCTTTCTGTTCCAGCATGCTTTCAATAGCCCATTGATTTAGAAGGTCAAGTAGCATGGGCTTGACTAGATCCCTTTTTTCTCTTGGTATGAAGATGATGATTTATGAAATGCAGCCTGGTACACCTCAAGATCCATGAATCTTGACTGGTGTGTACCCACGCTTTTAGAAACAGCCTCTGATGACCCCCTATTTTGGAGTTATGGTCATATGGGGGGTGGTGGTAAGGAAATAGATGGCAGGTGGTATTTGTGGGGAAGAGAAGGAAACCATGGTCAAGTCTTAGCTGATTCCTTTTGGAGTTCTGGACCTGATGGCTCCCAGGATTCCCTTTTTGGTTTTGGTCAGCTTCCAATTTTCTGCAGAAAGGCCCCTCTTCCCCTTTGGCTGCTTACCTTTGCCTTACCTCCAATGGAAGGAACACAGTTTAGTGAGGTAACTCCTACTATATGTGACAGGGGGAGGAAATAACTTTCAATAACTGCATTCTCTTCCCCTGGTCCTCCAGCTTCGTAAATACCTGTTCCACCGGATGTGGGTAGAGGATTACAATAGCAGCTTGTTTATGTAGTTGAGCATTGAGCTGGGCATGTTTCACAAGATCTTGGAAGGGATGCATCTCATCCAAGCATGCATCTTAATGACTGACCCTGTCACTGCATGATTTGCCCACTGAATCCAAGACGCACTTGATAGAGTACTGGCCAACCTGGGACAAGAGGTTTCACATCTGTAGTGCTTTAGCTGTCAGGGCCCTGCTTTCATTTTCTTCAGCCTTGTCCTTAATTTGGGATGTAGGGGATTCCCTTCAGCTTGGCAGTTCAGAACACTTAAGGTCTAGGGTGACAGAGACAGACCTTTCTGAATCAGTCAAGTACTCTACCTTTTCTTTTCACTGGGAAAAATGCATCTTGGTTGGACCCTGGTATCTTTTGCTTAAATCCACGGACAGCATGGCTGGGTCAGTAACTGGGTGCTTTTACAAGTACTTACAAGAACCTACAACCCTGTAAAATCAATCAGGTTTCCTGGGAGTACGGAGGAGAGAATAGAAATCCACAGAAGCCCTGGTGAGTGCATTCTTCAAGGCTTCTGCCACTGAAGAAATAGATATGGGTGTTGGGTCTGGTAAACCCAGATGTTCTATATACCGTTTCTGGGTGACAGAGCAATTCTTTGCTTCCACTTGAAGTTTTTCAACCAGTTGTGTGTGTCTTCAAATAAAATATCTTCTGATTTACAGGCAAAATATACATTGTTCTCATTGTCAAACAAATCCAAATCAACAACTTAGTAAGTATAGACGCTTTGCAGACATTCAAATACCTAGTAATCTGGCTGGACTCTAAGCTCATCTTCCAATGTCATGCACAGGAAACAGTTTCTAAAATCAATAAACTTTAAATTCTGGGCATAGAAAAGTCAACAGTTTCTAGCCCCTGAAGACAGATCTGCAATTTGCAAAGGAATACTACTAACCCAAATGGAATGAAGTCTTCTCATTACCCAAATCTCTTGGAAAAAAAACAATTGCTTTTTAAGTAACTGTTAAGACCTGTCACTTTTACTCTTTCCACACCATTGCCTAGACTTATCCAAATCAGTTGGCTTTTTTTCCAACAGAACACTAACCTGCTTCTAGTCTCTCTCTTTCAGAAATTTCTAAACATAAATGTATTCCCTTCGTCAATGTACTAGTACTTATCAGGCAGTTCCACTACAACCTCAGATTACTCTCTACCAGTACTCCCTCTCTTTGCACATTCCAAAACAACCCAGCATACAAGTGACCACAATGTTTCTATTTTAGGTCCCAAAAACTCTGGGAAGCCCACCATTCAAAGAATATAAAGTGAATCTTATCCTTCCTTTGAAAGCACTCAAAAACATTTAGCAAAGAAAAAAATGCCAAATGCAAGGACTTCAAAGGCAGCATACCTTTCTAAATGCATATATATATACTATGGCAGAAATTCATATATGTGCTGTGCACAGGTGATACACAGACACAGTCTGGTGTGCAGTGCAGGCAAATGATCATATAGTGATGTGGAAATGAGGAATCCCATACAAATATGATGCACAAGTTTAACAAATGGCTGACAGCAAACATGGAGGATTGATTCAGAAATTATATGAAACAAGCATGCTGTACTATGGCAAAACATATTCTGAACACTGAGGATTTTGGTGCACATTATGAACATGCTAGGAGTAGCAGTGGTTATTGTAGAACGTATGTTTGTGATCACCACCTGAGCCAGTGCCACCAATGTTGAGCATCATAGTCATCAATGACATCACAAAAGGTACTATCAATGCCTTACGTATCAGCACCTAATGGACCAGAAGACAGCAGAATGATAGTAGGTAGACACAGAGACTATATGAGAGCTAGTGTTTCCCATAAATAGAATAAGAGAAATGTATGGAATGCCCATCCCAGCCAACACAGCGATACATATAACTGGGTCTGTTACCACTTTAAAAATTTGGCTGGTTCTAGATGATGTAGTACCAGAGGCTATTTTTGTATACATTTGTAAGTGTTTGTGTTTGATTCAACTTTAAACCTATGGCCAGTGCTGGAGGCTAATCATTTTCATTGCAAAATAATCAATTTGTTTTACTTGTATGTAAAAGCTGTTTTTTTATGGCTACATGACTGCATTTGATGTTAACTTAAACTTATGACTAAAACCAGAGACTATTTATTACAATGCTAAACATTCCGTTTAGTTCATGTAGAATGGGCTTCGAGATAGAATGTTCCGTTAACTGTTGAAGAACATGCATCTAGTGTGTTCAGTATGAGTGCAGTATTTGCCATAAAGCAAAGATACAAGTATTGCTACAATTTCTCACACCAAAAAGAAGAAAGCAGATACAAACTGTTAACAAGTTGACAGAAAACACCGGGAAGGACCCTGTTGCCCAGGGACAGTAGAGCCAAATGTGCAGACCAGATACACAAATTTGACCTAGGTTTCGTCTTTATTTTACAGACTTCTTCAGAAAATGAACACATTTAACCACTCCATTGATATAAATACACACACACACATATACATCCCACCCCTTCTAATTACCCTATCACATAAAACTCAATTAAACAAACATGTCCTAAACTTAACTTCATTAACCCTTCAAGGTAAGAAAAATGTACTCAATGTATCTACACAATGTATATTACATTTCAAATACTCAAATTATAAATTTAAAATATGCATATTTATGTAACCAACTAAAACCTGTTTATAATAATAATCAATATCAAAAACTAAAATAAATAATGTCAAAGAAATATAACTTCCAAATTTTTTATACATTTTTTAAAAAAGGAACTTTTGAAAAACACCGCTCCATAACACTAAGAAAATAAAACACTTTATTAAAGTTTTGATAAATAACATTTTCAACCCAAGATGTGTTTTAATTTTAATAGGGGCAACATGCTTATGTTATCGTTAATTCCTGGAAATACTGTAGCATTTAATGCCAAATGCCATCTCATTTCACATATATCAAGATGCACATCCAATACTGCACCCTGACCATCCTTTTTATTTGCTGTATTACGCAAAATCTAAATCTATGCTCTGGATATTGTTCTATATGCCTAACCAGGGCGTTAGTATTTTTCATGTGCCTGATATCTAAAATATGTTCACCGACTCTATCCCTAAACGTCCTACAGGTTTTCCCTATATAAAAAGCCGGACAACCTTCACATTTGGCCATATAAATTACATTTTTAACCTGACAATCAAAATGTCCATGTATACCAATAACCTCCCCCTCAATATTAATTTTATCACTTGTAACTAAAATATACTTGCAAACACTACATCTACCACACCTAAAATTCCCTTTTCTTCTATGTGAACTATCATTCTCACAGCTAGAGCTTGCAGCTGACTCAAGTAATTGTTTAAAGGACTTTCCTTTCCTATACACGATTTTTGGGGGATTACTTAATTTTCTCCATACATTACTATCCAATTTTAATAACTTCCAATTCCTATTTATTATACCCACTACATGATCCACATCATAATTGTAGGTAGTAATAAAATACAGTGTTTCACTCACACTGGTGTTAACATCAATTTTATTTTTGATTACTTTTACTTCTCCAAATACTGTATTAACTTGTACACCCCCATGGTCGTGATCATGGGTTAAAATTGCCTTATAAACACCACTAAATCTGTTACATTTCACTTCCTTCATATTAGAATCACACAATTCAATGGGGTATCCACGATTAATGAACATGCCTCTAATAAACTCCATTTCTTTAAGGAAATCCTGACTTTCGCTTACCATTTTGGCTGCCCTAACCATTTGACCTTTTACTATCGCTTTTTTCTGATGGTTAGGGTGCCAGCACTGGTAGCTCAAATAAGAATTGGAAAAAGTAGGCTTTCTGTATATACCAGAAACCAAACATTTTTCCAAATAGTTAACCTTTAATTTTACATCTAAATATGAAATTTCCTCACTACTATATTCATAGGTGAACCTAAAAAATTCTGAAGAAGTCTGTAAAATAAAGACGAAACCAAGGTCAAATTCGTGTATCTGGTTTGTACATTTGGCTCTACTGTCCCTGGGCAACAGGGTCCTTCCTCGTATTGCTATAATTTATTTACTATTTCTGTACTATTATATTGTGATTAATACTCTAAACGGTTTATTTTTTTGTTTATTAGTGCTGTGGTATTTCACAATTGTCTACTGTTCTCTAAACTGTATTTTTATTTTTTTGTGTGTTTTAAAGCTGTAGAACTTTACAACTGCTCACTGTTCTCTACCATCTTTTATTTTCTTTTTTCTCACCCCAAGCCAGTTGTGTCTTATAGAATTTGCAGCACCTATCCTGTGGCAAATACCAGTAAGATAAGTAAAGCCAGTGGGACATCCAACTGTATTGAAGAACCTTGCAGAACCTAAGTGTATGTCTCATTATAATACAAAACGCATTAGTAGGTTGTGTTTTTTACTGTAATCCTTAATGTACTGAACATAAATACATGAGCCAGCAGCAGGGATTTTAGTCCCCCCCACATGCAGAAACATTCTGATTTCTACCCTTCAAGTCTGTAAAACACTCCACTCTAAACTGTAATTCTAGCCCTTCCAGTCTCTAAAGAAACATTTACCAGTTTATTTTTTTCTTCTTCCATGTGATATATCCCCACTACCCTCCCAGTCTGTCTCTGACTCAACAATAGTTGACTCACACACTCTCAGCCCTCAGACAAGGTATTTCTTAGGGCATCCAACTGGTAAAATTAAAAAGGACTTTCACTCCTTTAAAAAAAAAAAAAAAAAAAAGCATTGGTAACAAAAGAAAAACTAAGATTATAGTTGTGACTTCTGAGCAACTGATAGTTTATTTTTGAATTGCACATACCTTGATTGGCTCATCCTGCTCCGTTCGCCCTACGGGCAAACTCCGCTCCCTTACTCTGCCCCAATTCCCACCCACCCCTACATACTCTAAATTTACAGGTAACCTCCTTTACTAAGACTCTCCCTTCATCCACCCATTATCCAATAATTACATCCATCAGCATCATCTACACACGCCCTTCAACTTCCCACCACTCTAGCCCACCTACTAGTTCAATATCCACACCCATATCTCCTACTCACACAACTCATACCCTCACCAAATACAAATACCTCCTCTAACTGCACAACCTCACTCCCACTATGTCTCATTTCCTCCAGTCTCATCTCCACTATACCCTCCTGGGATTAACCTCCCTTTTCACCTGCCTCTCCATAGCCACCATCAGCACCTTTTATCTCTTCACAATCACTCACTATATCCAACTCAAATCCTCCACCCTAGCTCACAACATTACTAGCTCACAACATTACTATCACCCCCACTCACACACGCATATACCCTACCATATACTCCCAACCCCCATATACCACTTCTATCCACCTAAAAAGCAACCAAGTCTACAATTTCACTACGTAATCATCCAATACCTAACAACTTATCACCTGTATAACAACCCAGCTACTACTAGGAGGAGACATTCCCCCCAACCCCAGGCCAGCAACCTCTGCTAATAAGCCATGCACCCATCATTATCCAGCTAAGCATAAACCTACGACTTACTGATGCTAAATATGAATACTCCGCAGTATCATGAATAAAACAGAAGACCTTCACTCTGCCATCTCCTTATATAACCCTGATATTATTCTCACCACAGAGACATGGCTTAAACCACATATTAAAGATAATTCCATCACCCCACCTGGGTATAACATTCTCAGGGCAGACCGGCTACATAAAAGTGGTGGAGGCTTGGCTCTACTTCACAGAACCAACCTACAACTCCTCCAAAAAGATTCCCCCAACTTCAACAATGCAAAGACTCTACTTGCAAAGCTCTCCCTTAACCAACATAAGCACCTAAACCTACTGGGTATCTATATACCCCCGGGTGACAACCTAACCACCCTAGAATCCATACTTCACTGGGCCTCATACTCCTTCCCTCAAGAAACTATCGTGCTAGGTGATGTAAATATTGATTGGAACCCCATCCATTCTCCCACCCCCACACACCACATTAAACTATGTAACTTCACCCAACTTGTAGATACTCACACATGCATTGATAAGGCCACAAAAAGAGAATCTATACTTGACTGGATCCTCACAAATCAACCAAATACTGCCCATCAATGTGGCACCCTACCAAACTCGCTGAGTGACCACAGCCCCACTTTTTTCCTTAGGCAAAAACTTAAAATGATTAACTCTCCCCTCCCTTCTACAAACCCGCTCTAACAAAAAATTACCTAGAGACCACTTCATAAGAGCCTTGCAACACTGCAACTGGTCTCCCATCAAAACCCTTTCATTAGACAAAGCAACTGATTACTTCAATTCCACATTCCTAAATATGCTCAACCAACTAGACCCTTAAAAACTATCAGGATACGTAGCAACCCCACCCCTTGGCTCCAGAAAACCACAAAGGCCCCACTTAGAGCCAGGGATAAAGCCTGGAAAACCTGGCACCACACCAGATCACCCGCAGCTAGGCAAACCTTTCACGTGTCCGAAACAAAGCAAAAAAAGCAGGTTAAGCTCGATAAACAAAATTACTGCATCACTCAACAAAACAAATACAGTACCAAATCGCAAAAATTCTGGGTAACAATAAATAACATCCTACACAGCCCGGACGAACCACCACTCCCACACCCAATATAACAGGTACAGACCTGGACATAGCCTCCAGATTTAATAACTATTTCACCTCCTCAAATCTCAAACTCTTAAACAACATCACTTCCTCCAGCACCCCACAACCACCTCAGACCCAAATCAATACCATATCTTTCACACTTAAGTCTGTTCCTACCTCTACTATCCAAAAACTCCTAGCCAGACTCAAACCAATCACCCTTGCAGCCGATAACCTTCCTGCCGAATTGCATCCACAGCTATAGCCTATCCCATTTCACTTCTAATAAATAGATCCATCACCAAACACAGTTCTACTCCTGTGGAAAACCTCATATATCATACCAGTCCACAAAGGTGGCCCCTCCCTAGGCCTTTCTAACTACTGAAAAACTGCAATTCTCTCACCCCTCTCTAAGATCCTAGAAAGATGTATTCATCACCAGTTCCTCTATCTCGCCACCAACAACCTTCTCTCCTCAATCAACACAGATTTTGCCCATCCCACAGCACCACCACTGCCCTTCTCAAATTCACCAATACTATAAACTCCCACAGGAATCTAGGTAAATTTGTCTCAGCTATCTTCCTAGATTTATCCAAGGCATTCGACACAGTCTCACATAATAAACTACTGTCTTGTCTTTCTGGCCTCAACCTTAACCTCACCCTCCTCTGGTTTAAAAGCTATTTAGATAACCACCAACAATCTGTCAAATGGCATAACTCTTGAGCCCCCCCCCCCCCACTGCCAACCTCCTTAGGAGTGCCACAAGGATCAATCCTAGGACCCTTTCTCTTTAATATCTTCACAAACCAACTCCACTCAGCTACCTCTAAAGCTGATATAGTCCACTACGCTGACTACACAGCTCTCATATGCTGTGCACCCAACATCCAACTACTCCAACAAAAAGCACAATAAGCCTTCTCTGAAACAGAGAACTGGCTTAACAACTCACAACTCATACTAAATCCCAAGAAAACACAACTAATGCTATTCCACTCTACTAAAACGAGCAACCTTACCATCTCTATACTCTCCACCAGCAAAACCAAAATCACACCTGTCACTGAGGCTAAACTCCTAGGAGTTACCATTGACCAGCAACTCAAATTCACAAAGCAGATATCAACAACCATCACTAAAGTCCACAAAAAGCTAGGTTCCCTCTATCGCTGTAAAAGTTATCTAACTACTGAATCTCGAACTGCAATAGCCAGGATCCATCTATCTACTCTACTTTATGCAACCCCAATTCTAACTAATTTTTAAAAAACTGACCTTAATAAACTTTCCATCTGTTACAACAAAATTGCTAGATTTGCTACCAATGCCAAATCACGATCCCACCACTGACTTTCCCTACAAGCCTTGCACTGGCTTGATATTCCGAACCTATTAAGGTACCATCAACTCAGCCTAGCTCATCTAATTCTGTACTATCTCGAGAAAACCCCCAACCGGACTGGCATGCTGAACTTCTACAAATCAAATAGAAAACTTCAATCCTCCAACAAAGCCTTAATTGAAACCATCACATCCAAAAACTACTCCGGGGAATCACTATTTGCCCATGACATAGCAAAAATATGGAACAACCATCCCCCTGACCTCACACTACAAAACTCCACACCCTCTAAAACATACCTCTTCACCAACCATCTATGCAACTGTAATTAACCCCCTAAAGCCTCGTCCACTTACTATTTCGACACCCCATCTGTCCTGGACAACACAAAAACACCATCTAACTATACCTATCCATGTGTGAGCAATAACCTATATATGTGTGTGTGTGTGTATATATATATATATGCATACATATATATATATATATATATATATATATATACACATATATATATATATATATATATATATATACATACATATATATATATATATATATATATATATATATATATATATATATATATATATATATATATATATATATATATATATATATATACATATACATACATATATATATATATACATATACATACATATATAAATATATATATATATATATATATATATATACATATATATATATATATATATATATACATATACATATATATATATATATATATATATATACATATATATATATATATATATATATATACACACATATATATATATATATATATACACATACATATATATATATATATATATATATACATATATACATATATATATATATATATACATATATATATATATATATATATATATATACATATATATATATGTATATGCAAATATATTTATATATATGTATACATATATATATATATATATATATATATATGTACATATATATATATATATATATATATATTATGTACATACATATATATATATATATATATATATATATATAAAATGTGTATATAAATATATATTTATCTATAGACATATACAGATATATGCATATATGTATGTATACATGTGTATGCATATACATGTATGTATACTCAAACATTTATATACTCTTAAATCAATGATGAAAACACAGCCAGAAGCCAGAATCCTTGCTTTGAAGTCCTCTTTATTAAAACAGAAGACTGATACACGAATTGAGTGCTTTCATCCCCTAAAACAGGAGACTTCATCAGAATCAACTCACTAACAAGACTTCATAAATTTATATCACCCTAATTGCATCAAACAATCATTAAAATTTTAAAGAACCATTTTAAAAAATACTATAAATATTTAAACTAGTTACACTAAAAACTCTTATGTTAAATTATTCTCAAATAAACAATAACATCTTCCCTCACATAATTTATCCTAAAACTGCCTTTTTATTAAGAATAGGTTTAATAGAAATCATTTCATTTAACCCTGGGTGGAAGCTTGCCTGCAACTTAATCTGCCATTTCACCTCCCTCTCTTCTATATAATTTCTGTAGTTACCCCCCCCCCCCCGGGATTTGGCATGACCCGGTCTAAAATTCCAAAGGAAAACCCTGCATGGTCTACACAAATGGTGGAATGTTTGTAAAGTGCATTATTATTATTAAGTGTTAAAATTTGGTAGTGATGTTCATACATCCTACCCCTTTCTCTAGGTTTTGCCTACATAAAAACCTGAACAGGTATTACACATAGCTAAATATATCACGCCAGTTGTTTGACAATTTCCTCTAACAAACCGTACCTTGGTTTTAAACTTATTATTTACAGTGTAGTACTCATCCACATATATATATTTACACTGTGAATACATCCCATATCTTGATGTCCCATATTTCAATCCATTCTTATTATTTGATGTTCCTTGAAAACATTTCTTAAGATTCACTCCAGTCTTTAACACAAAAGTGGGTTTCGGACCAGCGACTGACCGTAAGGCAGTGTTGTTACTTAAGATAGCCCAATTGTCCTCCACTATCTTCTTAACCTCGAAGCCCTGCCCCAAAAAGGTAGGACCATAACGCTCTCGTAATTTTTATCCCGGTCATCTTTTGTGTTTTTAAGAACTAACCCTACGTTTATGCCAAAGGTGGTATCAAGTGTGGCTCTAAACCAAACTATTTACTTGCCAACTTTTTATCCAAAACCACAGAACAAAGGGGAGAGACTACTACATTCTTTGGACATTCACAGACAGTTACGCTTCTACTTGGACAAGACCAAAGCTTTCAGAAAATCTGAGCAATTATTGGTAGCATATACTGCAGGAGCAGAGGGAAAAGCCATTTCAAAACAGACTATTTCAAAATGGATAGGACATTGCATACGTTTCTGCTATACACACCATGGGAAACCTGTACCTAGCAGCGTTAGATCTCACTCCACCAGGGCAACAGCCACTTCAACTGTCTACCTCAGAGGAGTACCTACAAAGGATATTTTGGAAGCAGCAACATGGAGTTCTATGCATACCTTCACCAAGCATTACCATTTGCCTTTATACTCCAAATCTAGAGCTGGCTTCACCACTGCTGTTCTGCAGGGCCTTATAGCCACCCCTAATGCCTTATAGAACCAGCCACCCTACCTCAGCTTTGGGATTCCACCCAAGTGTAATGACTGCAGCATTGTAACACGATGAACATAGTACAGTTTTGTACCTACCATAAATGTAGATGTTTGAGTGTATACACTGCTGCAGTTCAGGTTACCCTCCCTCCTTCCCCTCTTACTTGCTGTTACGTACCTAGGTCTTCTACCCTTTACTACCTATGGGGAGTATTTGCTGGTAACTGAAAATTGTTGTTTGCTTTTCTTTTGAATACTTTACTAGCAATTTGAATTGCCTACCTATTTGGGGGCACCTGACATCTGGGGCAAGAAAAACTGAAGAAAATGGCGTCGGCTGCAACTTATATACCCCTGTCGCACTGACGTCAGGGAGGAGGCGACAGCAACCAATGCCGGACCAAGACTTTGGAACTCAGGCCGACTGGGGAACTGCCTGACGGCAGGATAACCCAAGTGTAATTCAGCAACACACCAACAGTCAAGTTCCACCAACGTTCTTTATTCAACGATCTGGTACCTCGGCCATTCGCCTTCAAAGGATCACATTACAGCTTTGAATATAAGCTCTATTTATATCATAACTAATTGATAAATTAACAATTAGTTTGAATGAGTATCAAAATTTAAAGTGATCTTTGCTTCAAAATTAAGTAAAATACGACATATACTTATAATAGTTTATCTAAACTGTAATCAAAAAACTTTTCTATTTATTCTATAATTTTATAGTTTTTCTTTCTTTTATAATCAATGAAATGCAATTTTTAAATAACTTTTATATCAAAATAAATAAATAGAAAAATAATAACATATATTATCCTTAATATTAATTAATATAAACAATTTTCAAATACATGATTCACTTTCAGTAGATCAACAAGCACATATAAATTCATTGGTATGAATGTATAAAAAATATACCAAATGTATGCCAAAACAAAATTACATACACAAAATAAATAACAATATAAATAATGTGCAAAAATTGCTCTTCTAGAGTCTAGTTAAAGACCCAGCTCCTGATTAAGACCAAATGGTTTCAAAGTTTTATATTTCATTATCATCCTAGTTTCCAATTCCAAAAGTTTAGCTACTGTATCATCTCCCTTACGAATAAAAGGTTTCCCCAATACACTAAATATCAAACTATTGCTGCAACCATCATGAACATCCAAAAAATGCTTAGCAACAGGACTTGTGACATTCAAATTTCTAATATCCTTAAGATGTTCTAGAATTCTAGTTTTGATCATCCTTTTAGTTTGTCCTACATACCAAATGTCCTTGCATGAACACCCTATTATGTATACTACACTAGTGGATTTACAATTGAAAAAATATTTAGAGATGTGATGTATATTATTGATGGTATCGATATTAATTGCTCTATTACATATACTGCATGAACCACAAGCAAAAGTACCCACCCTCACAGGGGTGGGTGTAATAGGTTGTACAAAATTATTATTCAGGATTTCTCTTAAATTCTGTCCCCTTCTAAAAGAAAAATTCACTTGATTGGGGAACAATTCACCAATGTTATCATCTTCACAGATTAGATACCAGAATTTTCTAACCAATGAGACTAATGTTTTAGAAAAAGGGGAAAATTTAGTTATGAAAAACACTTTCTCAGCATTATTTTTTGCTCTAATTTCCCTTTTATCAGGATATGTTATGATATTATCCCTCCTATCAGCTAATTTTATGTTCTTAATCACACTATCTCTACATTCTAATAGAGTATTATATTCATATCCTCTATCCAATAGTCTATTGAGTACTATATCTAGTTCTCCATCTATATCCTCCTTAACACTGGTATGGTCCAGAATTCTTTTAAATTCCCCAAATGGTAGGGCCTTTATTAGATGCTGAGGATGCATACTAGTGGCATGTAGAAACAAATTTACTGAGGTTTCCTTCCTAAATGGTTTAAACTCAATATTATTGTCCTTCTCAAACAAAACTATATCTAGAAAATTGATCTTATTTCTATTTGTTTCATAAGAAAATTGTAGATTGTGTTCATTTTGATTTAGCACTTCAAAAAAATCCATAAATTCACAAATATCTCCCTTGCAAATAAAAATTAAATCGTCTATGAAACGTTTATACAACATTACTTTGTTCTTAAAGTTAGTAGAATAAATGTATTTTTTCTCAAAGTAATCCATATAAATAATAGCCCAAGTGTAATGACTGCAGCAGTGTAACACGATGAACATTCTACGTTTCTTGAGTACGTACTCCCAGTCTTGACATGGAGTGGTCCCGAGAGACCAGTGGTCCAACTAAGGTTATCAACTCTTTAAAAATAATAAAACATAAGTTGAGGTTGCTCAGTGCTCTCACACTTCATTTGCAAAAGTTCACTTATTTGCCACAGCAAAAGACAAGTAGACTAACGATTTTTAGATAAGGTTTGTTTGTTAAGAGGTAGGCATTTACTCATGTTCTTAAAACAAGTGACTGGTTTGCTATTACAAAGATACAAATTATCTGGGTATAGCATTTCAGTTGTTTGTAACATCCAACATATGGAAGAAATGTTACCCTTCATTCTAGTATTTGGGAATCAGCCCTGAGCTTGGGGTACAGCATTTTGTCTTGCTGCTGGGTGAGGAAGGGATATATGAAAGCAAGGGCCAAGAAGAAAGTATAGTTAGCTTTATCAATAGAAAGAGAAGCACATCTCCCTTTGGCAGGAAACAGATATTTATTAGTATTGTGCTGCATCTGACCAGTTTCACTTGTCAAAAAAAATGTATTTTTGTCAAAGCCTTTGCTGCCCCCCCCCCCCCCCCAACAACAAAGTATCTCATTAGCCATATGGACGTTCCACCCCAGTAAATACTAATTTGGAAAACATTACTACTCAACGCCTAGAGTCATAACAAAAAAAAAATGCCCGAACTTGAAGCTCTTTTGCAACTCAACACATTTGTAAATGTGCAGCAGCAGTGAAATAGTTTCATAGAAATAAAAATATACCCTTTACTCCTGGCTATAGGCACCACATCTGTCCAAATCACTGTATCACTTCTTACCTGTTTAGAGGACACCCTCTGTATCCTTTTCTGAGCACATTAGCTCTCTTCCACATCAGCTAAAATACTCACTGAACCCAACAATTTTCTGCTGGGGACTTCTACCTATCCATTAGTAAATTAGCAGACCTACACTGCCAATGGTTGACATGCCTAATGCTTCCTTAACATTACCAACCCACTTTTACAAACTATTAACCATCTTGATAGGGGCCCCAATATCCTTGACAAAATCCTCACAAATATGGCCTCTTGCAAATCTCCTTATGTATTATCCAGCTTTGTTAAAAATCAGACAATAAATTAGCAATCGTTTACTTTAAAACTGGTGGATACCTCCCCTGCAAATACCTCTGTATTTAGGGTCTTCTTAAAAGCAAACCTTCTTCAGTTACTTAATTATCTAAATAAATTCTGCTGAAATCCTCCTCAACAGATCCCACTGTTAAAGCTGCTGCCTGTGCCTCAGATTTCTACTGCCTGATTAACTGTGCTAAATATAGCCTTTCTGAACCATTACTTCCTTAATCTAATCATCTCTGCTGATAACATTCCTGAAACCAAGAAAACAGCGATTGCAATGCCATTACACAAAAGTGGACCAACCACAGACCTTAGTAACTATAGACTCAGTCTCACTAGACTCAATCGCAAAGTTATGGACCACATTATCTGAGATTTCATTAATCTAGACATTGAAAATCATATAACCCTAGACCATCACCAATTTGGCATTGTCAAAGGAAGGCCCTACCTCATTAACCTCATTCATTGGAAAAAAAATAAATAAATAACTGAAGCAGTGGATAGTGGTTATACACTAGATACCGCATCTCAGAACCTGGCCAAGGCCTTTGACACTATTCCAAATGCAAGCATTACTAAATCTGAATATAAATCTTTATGCTGTGTGATGGGCAGCTGTCTGTCTGTCTGACAGAACCTATGTGGTTAGAGTTGTAAGCTCCACTTCTGAAAACAAAAAAAGTTACTAGTGGTGCATCACAGGGTTAAGTGCTGGTGTATTCTCCTATTTGGCATCTATTTCTTAGACCTTCAGGTCAACACTCCTGGCAAATGGTTATTTAAGTTTGCAGACAACTGTAAACTGGATGTTATTGTTCGGTCTTCCTCTGACTCAGAATTACACAAACATGGGTTAGACCAAGGACAATGGTCTCTAATTAAATATAAATAAAAAATGGAGCATATTTAATTTTGGTTAACAAAATTTCACACACCATATTGGTGACACAACAATCCAGTCAGACACTGTCATAAGGGAGTTAGGCACTCATGTTTATAATTTCTTATTTTTTCACCATGATGTCTTCACAGTAGCTTGGAAAGACTTCTATCTGAGTCATCTCATTATCAAAAACATCTCCACTAGATTGAAATAAGTCTCAATTCCCTTTTACACATTTCTCATCAGTCCCATTAATGAGCGTAGCCCACTTTTTGTCATGTAATTGTCTTCAGAGACCTCAGATATTCATAACTAAAAAGATCAGTGGCCCAAAAAAATCTTAGTGAATAGGACAGACTGGCAGTCCTGTTTCCATACTCAATCTCTTACAGCCCCTTCAGTGGAGATCCATGTTTAGCCTTTTCAGCCATAAAAGATCAAACCCTCTTTGACCTCCTATTCCTTCATGGAATAAATGGTACCTCAAATGACCAGTTAAAGGAACTAAACCATCAGCAGCAGATAAGATGCACATTGGCATGATAGATTCATATCCCACTGTATTCTTAACCTCTGGAAAAAAACGTCAAGCAAAATAGCACCAGCGCCATCTTCAAAGTAACCCTTGATAACTGGATGGACAGTTTTCCCCTGATCTATCTTGCCTTGCTCTCCTTGAGGCTAGAGGGTATTTCTTAATGGGGTGGGGATGACAATAATGGTAATAGTCTACAGACTGACAGGCTAGTACTTACCTATGATCATATTCCCCTGACAATGTAGAAGAAAAAGTGAGCAAAACAGCTTCAGCTGATTACTGAGAGGTCTATCAAAAAGGTTCCCGCTGATATGCCCCACTTTCGTATAATGTCCTGCAATGTTTGTGGATTCATTTTCTATCCAAGAGTCAATCTACCTGCTGAGTTAATCTACAGGTCGATTCTGCAGTTTGGGGACAGTGCAGCACTGAAAGAGGAAGCTAGTGCACAGTGGCACAATACAAGTGCATTTTGCAGAGATGGAAATTTTGACTCCTCCACTTTTGCTGATGTAAATACCAAAGAGGTGCTGTCTGTACAGATTTCCACATGTTCAGATGACTCAGAAGGAAGTTATACAGTAGTTGTGCACTTAACATAATGCTGAATGTTTTAATTCTTATCTATCCAACACATTTGGGTCCACAAGCCACCTGTCGGATGCAGCCCAACAAAACTAGTGCTCTAGGCCTCAAGCCCCTTTAAGAACTTTTTTCTTAACATGCCCCCGTCTGTAAGATTACCTAAATCAGGTTTGGTGCCAAAAAGAAGCATGGGTAAGGGCAAAAATGATAGATAATGGAAATATCCTTCAGATTTTACCAAGTGACAATTTAGAAGGTGGACGGGAGAAGGTCTGTCAGACTGGATGGACGAGGATGAAAGGCTCTAGCATTATGGTAAGTAAATAACTACTGCCTCCTATTACTTCTGGCCATCTGATCTAACATTTGCATGAGAATTCCAAGCTAGAACACCACCTAAGTGGCATCATGACAGGAGACCATTTATGACAGTGGCTAATTTGCTGTGCTTATTGAAGGTATGCAAGGTAGTCCATATAGCTGCTGCATAAATCTCATCAGTGGAAGTATTCCCAAAAAAGCTGCAGATGTGGCCACGGATCTAACTGAATGCGCCTTTGGTTTGCAAGGTAATAGGTGATGGTAGGTAGAATACCCATAAAAAATGCAATTTGAAAGCTACCTGGAAAGAGTAACCTTCAACACATGTGAACCCAGTCTGCTGACTGAAAAGGAAACTAAGAGCTGTAGGTCTTTTCTACTGAAGGCCTTAGCTGTGTGAAGGTAGACTACTAGTTGTCTAAGAAAATCCAAAGTATGCAGGACATATTCACCTTTGCTGGAATAATTTGAAAAGAAAAATGGCAAATGAATTGGTTGATTCATGTTCATGTCAGAAGATACTTTGGGAAGAAAGGATGGAATGCTATGGAGAGATAACCTGTCCTTATTAAAATCTAAATAAGGTACTAAGGAAGATAAAGCCTGCAGCTCTGAAACTCATACAGTAGAAGTTATAGCTACCAGAAATAAGGTTTCCCTTGACAGAAACTCTCAGCTGTAGAATCTAGTTTGAAGGGAGGTTTGACAAGGTTTCTAATACAAAACTGAAGTCTCACAAGGTCCCTGGATCTCTAACTGCAAACCAAAGAAGGAAGACATCTTCTAGTGGAAGACAGACTATTGATAGTTGCATCTACAGGGAAATTGGTAAACAGAATCTTCTGGGTGGGTTGCATGACAGATTTCTGACATTTTACAGAAATGTCTAAGGCCAGACAGAGCTAAAGAAAGTAATCCATGGCTTTGACTAACAAATCCATCATTGGAGCAGCAAGGAGCCAGTCATCTAAGATAGTGGAACTTCTGATTCCCAAGAGCCCTAGTTGATCTGCTGCAACTGCCAGGGGGTGCTGTCATGAGACCAAAGGGCAGAGCTCTGGAATTTCCAAGATGCCTTGGCTATTTTGATGTAATGGCAGGCATACTGGAGATCGGTTGAGCACATTCAGTCATTCAGCTGAAGGCAAAGGTAAAATAGACTGCACCATGACCATTCTGCAGCTGGTCTTTTGTATATAACTCTTGAGGTGACTGAGGTTCAAGTGTGGCCTGAGGTCTTTGTTTTTCCTTGGAACCTAAAGAGGTTCCCCTATCTTAGATCCTAGAATAAAATCCTTACCATAAATGGTCTAGTTTGACTTCCCACATGGCTCTTTTGTGGATGAGACAAAATATTTGCTTTTGCTGCTTCCAGCTCATGGGGTAGTATATCTGGAAGAGGTCATTTTACGTCTGGGGGTCCTGAGAAAAGGAAATCATACAGCTTCTGGATACTATCTTGGTGACTGATTTGTCCTGCGGGACAGCCATCCATGCCAGAGATTACAGGGATAAGCAACCCCTGACCACCTCTAAAGGGAAGAAGTTGTGCAGCACTTCAGGGATGATGTGGCTGTCTATGGGAAAAGGGCCCACAGAGCCACTGATTTTGAGGACCTCCCCAGTCTCTGAGCCTGCATCCTTTTAAAGGGCTGCCTCTGCCTCAACCATCTGACAGAGGTGGATTCAAATAGTTGATGCATGGAGTTCTTAAACCAGAGTGATTTTGAACCCTTCTGGTTCCTACTACAAGATCTCTGTGTGGTTTCAAACCTCTCTGACAGCAGAAAGTGTCTTAGCATACTGTTCACACCTTTACATCCTCTTTTTCATAGGATTGAATAAGGATGATCCATCATATGAGGCATTTGCAAAGGATGCTTTAAAGTTGTCAGCTAAAGTGCACAGGTGTGATCAGACTTGGCATCTCATAGCAATGCTTATTCTTGCAGTCCTAGCCACTCCATCAACTGCATTGTGCATCAGCCACATGAAGAGGTTTGTTATGCTAATCATCATGCTCATGGAAGTCACCAACTATTTCTTGGAGTCTAATGCTTGATGCGCCAAATCTATCTGGAAATGATTCACATGTGTGGCAAAGTTCAGGGCTGCAGATGGAAAGTGCTAGAAGCACAAGCCTGCTTCCCTATCCTGTCCATAGGATGAACAGTGACAGCATCACTGGTCAGCTACTTTTCTGTTACCACTGCTACAATGATAAACTGACTAGTGGACTCTTGGAACAATGTTATCTGTCCTGGGGGGGGGGGGGGTGGTAGGAGAATTTTACTTACCTTCTGAAGGCCAGTTTGCAAGTATTGGGCTCCTGTCATGAATTCCTGACTACTAGATCAATATGTTTGTGTGCTGTAGGTACCACATAATAAGTAGAGGGTGCTGAACCGCATGCCTCAATGAGATCCTCCTCATCCTGGGAGGTGTGGAAATTTGGGCCAGGATCCTCTTTCTTGCATAAGTTCAATGATCCTGATGAAGGCGGCATTTTCCAGAGAGGATTGGAGGTAACCCTTTTGTTTCTCCAAGTCAGTATCAGAAATGCTGCAGTCTGAGAGTCAATGTAGCACCTTTTTCAAGTCCTCTTTCTTGGAACATCTGCCGGGGGGGGGGGGGTACCTGACTCCTCAGGGGACTCGTCCTGCTGTGAAGCAGTAACTTTGGTACCGGACTGTCAACCCTGACCCTTGGATGTAGGGTGAGGCTGAGATACAAATGAATGGGAGTCATAGGGTGCAACCATCCATGAAGAAACCTGAGTCATAACTCTCAAGGGAGATTATCTGATCCTCTTCATGACTTGAAACGCCATTCCATCTTCTGCCAGATATGATGACATCGACACTGTAAACAAATCTATCAGTCCTGTTGATGAAAAGGGTAATACCAAAGACAAAGAAGGTAGACTGCTTCGAGGAGGGAATTGTTACTTAAGACTTGAAGGCTAAAGTCTCAGACATTAGCAAAGTCATATGAGACGGCTTCAATCAAGGTGCTGACGATGCAGTGTTGAGTCATCAGCTCTTAGACAATCCTGGCTCTGAAACCATGAAAGCTGGGAGTGTGGGATCAAACCTCTTGCATACCAAGCCCAGAACTGAGGTTAGTACCAAATAGACAGGTCTTTAGTCCAGGACTGGCTTTGAAGCCACCAGTGCTGAAATCCCCATAGGGAAAGTAACTAATAAGGGAGATGCTGGCCCGGCCCTATCCACCTTTGGAGATGAAGAATATGGATGGACTCCCATCTCAATCTATAACTTCAGAAAAGCTCTTATCATGTGGTCTAAATCCCCTCAGATGTACTTTTATATGACCTGAAGGACTGAAGTGAGGAAACAAGAGGGCAGCTGAGATGGAATCCTGGATACAGTTTTATCTGAAGCTGTCTTTAACAGCCGCTTGGGTTGGCTCCAAGAGCTGAGGAACTGATGGAGGAGAGAGCATTGATGAAACACTTCAACTAACTCAACTCTGGAGACTTACACAGCTGAAGAAGGCTCAGAGTCATTGGATCATCTTTTTCTCGACTCTGAATTCTTGAGTTGATGAGAGTGCTTTTCAGGAGGCTTCCAGAACTTCTCGAACTCTGAATCTGGGGACAGCAAGCCCTTAATGAACAACTTGTTCTTGTGGTCAAATAGAGCTCTGGGCCTGAAATATATATGTACGGCAGTCCTCACTCACATGTTCCACTCTCAAACACCAAGATATATATCATGATTCTACTGGGGTACAATTTTGTGGCCACATTTCAGTTTTTTTTTGTTTTTTTACTTTTCTCTTTCCTTATCTTTCAACATAGTTGCATGAGGAAAGTAACAACAAAAACTCAATAACAACAACCATAGCAACAACATTTAAATGGAAACAAGAAATCCTACTCATTAACCTATTTTGAATTTCTTCAAATCTTTTGCGTTTCTATTACCATGATGGGAATGGACCCCATTCCTAAGTCAAAGTATGATTAAAGTTCATGAAATTAATATTGTTTCAATCTTCAAAGTCAGCTAGAAGTTCTCTTCGCAGCACCCACAATGTGCCCAGTAATGACTCCTTCTGCAATTCGTTCTTTTTTACAAGACCTGTTGCTACTGCTATTGGAACTGTCTGGGCATCTTTCTTCCACATTGCTCTTGTTTCTGCCTGCAAATTCTGATATTTTATGATTTTGTGTGTCTCTGTATGCAAGATGCTGTAGTCGCTGGGTGTGGTGATTTCAGTGATTAATGCTACTTTTGTCTTCTTTTCATGGATCACTATACCTGGTTTTCTAGCCTCTATCTTTTGAATTGTTGGTAATGGGTGATCCCATGTGATCTAGGCTTCGTCATTTTCTATGATGCTCTGTGGCTCATGTTTCCAGGGTTTTCAGCCACTTCAATACCATAATGTTTGCACAATCCCCAGTGCAACAATCTTGCCACATTATTATGCCTTTCAGTATACAGTCCTTCTGCCATCGTATGTCAAAACCAGCAATGAGGTGTGCAACTGTTTCCAATTCTGTTTTACAAAACCTACATTTTTCTGTTTCTCTCGCATGTTCAATGGACTTTGTACACCAATGTGTACGTAAGCCCACTATCTTGGGCTGCCAATATTAACCTTTCATCTCTTGGTTTGAATTCACCTCTCCTTAACTATTCCTGTGTTCGTTCCTGATCAACATGAGGTACTTCCAGAAGTTTTCTATACTTGCAACTATATTCTATGCATTTTCCACATTTCTTACCTTCTCATCTGGTCCTTCATCTTATATTGTTTCTTTTGTTTTTTGGCACATCCAGTTGCTGCTTGATTTTTACCTACTTCTGGTTTGATTCCCATTCCTGCTTGACACTGATATGCTTCTGCTAGATTAAGCAGAGAAGTCATCTTAATTAATTCTCCTTATATATATCCTAGCCTAAGTAGAGAATTAAGCTATGAATATAAAAGCTTCTGAGTCACGTGAAAGTATGAAAATCAAACACATACATTCACATAATAACTGTTCTGATGAATAAGGGTAAAATAAGATCTATAACCTATAAATGAAAGAATAATAAATACCAGTCCTCATACAGTTCATAGGTTCATACTAGGCTATCTGCCCAAGGGCATTTATAAGCCTAGCCCATAGTTATGTGGCTTTCGCCACCCCTTTAGTTTGAATAAAAACTATGCCTATCATTTTGCTGTGCCTCTGTCAAGCAGTGACACTGAAGTAATCCCTGGGGTATATCTGCAATCTCCCATCCATTGGTCAAGATTCCTCTTGAACAAGGCCAGAGAGGTGCTCTGCCTCACATGTACCGGGATTTTGTTCCACAGCATAGGGAGTCTCTGGGTGATGAATCTGTCCCTCCAGCACATTCTATTTATAACCGTGTCAAGGTTTAAGTCTCCCGCCCTTGTGGTTCTGAGGGATCTAGATTTTTTTGAGGTGAAGCATATTCATCAAATCTGGGTTTGACATGGCCTTATATGTCAGGCACAGGTCACCTCTGAGCAAGCGGTATGAGACTGAATAGAGCTGGAGTTCTTTCAGTCGGGCAGCATAAGACATATTTTTGAGACCCTTTATCCTTTTGGTAAGGAACTTTTGGGGCCTTTCAAGCTGCAGCAGGTGTCTGGTCAGATACATTCCGAACGGGGCATTGTACTCAATCATAGGTCTAATGAGTGATGAGTACAAGGGGACGATGACCTCCCTTGATCTAGATGTGAATCCCTTCATGATCAGGTGGGCGATATAGAAGGTTTTCCTAACTACTTTAGCAACATGAGTGTCAAACGAAAGGCTACTTTCAACCTGGGTCCCCAGATCCCTGATGACTTTTTCTGTGCTCAGTGGATTGCCACCTATATGGTAACTAGGGGTAACCTTGTTTTTCCCGAACGGTATGACTATGCATTTTTTGGCGTTTAACTTCAGGCCATGGCTCTGGCACCAGTTATCCGTTTCTGTGAGGCCCTTCTGGAGGATATCTGTGTCAGATGTGTTTTCGACTATGGCGCCCAGTTTGCAGTCATCTGCAAACTTTGTCAGCCATAACCCTCCTGTGTTTGCTTGTACTTCAGAAAAGTAGATGCCGAACAAGAGTGGACCCAGGACTGAGCCCTGTGGGACACCACTTGTGACAGGCTTTGAGTCTGACATGGCTCCAGCAACTCTGACCCTGTGGGTTCTGTCACTTAGCCAGTTTGCAACCCATCTTGTGATGTATGGGTTTACATTCAAGCTGATGAGTTTTTCGATGATACCTGAGTGGGGTATTGTGTCGAAGGCCTTTGCCAGGTCGAGGTAGGCTGTATGGACTGCCTTTCCCTCATCAATGGCCTTGGTGACTGTCTCGAAAAAGTCAACCAAGTTTAAGAGGCAGGATCTGCCTTTGACTAAGCCAAACTGGGTTGGATCCAAAGTCTGCAAGTTCCCTATGTCTTTACTTATGAGTTCCATTATGATCCTCTCCATGGCTTTGCAGATAAAGCTTGTCAAGCTAATGGAGCGGTAATTTCCAGGGTCTGTGGAGGCACCGCCCTTATGAAGTGGGACCACAGTCGCCGTGCGCCACTCCTTGGGTATGTATCCTGAGGTGAGGCTAAGATTAAACAGCTGTCCTAACTGTGGGTTTAATTCCTCGTTGAGTTCGTGAAGCACACAGCCAGGGACACCATCCGGTCCCATGGATGCTGTGTTTTTTGCCTTAGTGAGGGCAGTTCTCACCTGGGCGTTGGAGATGTTTGGAGGGCTACAATCCTCTGGAATAGATATCTCTCCTTTTGGGGGGGGGGCGTGGAGAAGTTTACACTGAACCTGTCAGCCAGTATGTTGGCAATGTGTGTAGGTTCAGTAATTTTCACATCATTTTGAACTAATTCTGAGCATATCTGGGAGTTTCCTCCTAGGTTTCTAACATAGCTAAAGAAGGCCTTATGATTCTCTTTAGAGTCCTTGGCGATTTTTCTCTCAAAATTTGCCTTGGATGATTTTATGAGAGCTCTTAGTTTTTTACTTATAATGATCAAAGATGTCTTACCTTTCAAGGATTTTGCTCTATCTTGTAGTAGCTTCCTCCTTTTGTTGTAGAGCTTGTTTATGGCTGGGGTCCACCAGACTGGACGCTTGCCTTTGGTACAGAGAGTCTTAGTTTTGTTTGGGATTGCCTGATCCATGCAGTCCTGTAGGTGCTGGTAGAAGGCATTTGTAAGTGATTCAGCGGTTTGAGTAATGTTTACCACTGGCTCAGGGGCCTCAAAGGAGACCACACTAGTTTTTAGAAGTGTGAAATCGGCTTTTGAGAAGTTTTTCACTGTGGTCTTTTTTGTTTCAGGTGGGGGCGGGATGAGGACCTCCAGCGAGATTAGTTTATGATCTGATCTCACCAGTGAGGGGTATACTTCCAGTGTTGAACATTTTGATCCCATGTTCGTGATGATGAGCTCAAGTATGTTTTCTCCTCTTGTGGGGATGGTGACTAGTTGTTCCATGGCATTTGAGTTTATGAACTCCAGGAATCTTTGGGTTAGAGTGTTCGGGCTTGAGTAGTGTTCCCAGTCTATATTAGGGTAGTTGAAGTCACCTAGTATGATGGTGTTTGGAGATACATTTATCCCCTCCAATGTTTTCAGGAAGGCCATGTGAGGTTCCTGAGTTTGAGAGGGTGGCCTGTAACATGCTACAAATTGCAGAGCAGTCTTGCCTATGGTTAATTGCACCTGGATGGTCTCCGATGCATTGTGCGTTGCCACCAACCTTGAGGTGTGGGTGTCCTTTATGAATATGGACACCCCCCCCCTCCTTTCTTGGTGTTGTCCGGATTTTGGGGCCGGAACACATGATATGAGGTGAAATCTGTTAGTGCTGAGGTGCTCTCAGGAGCCTTGAACCAGGTTTCTGTCACAGCACAGACATCGATGTTCTCCATATTGAGAAGGGCCTCGAGTGCGTGCATCTTGAGATTGAGACTTCTGGCATTGAGCAGCATTACCCTTAGTTTTTTCCTTTTTGGTGTTCTAGGGTGGTAGGTTTAGAATTTGAGCCTTGCCTAAAAAAGGCACTATGGGGGTGGCAAGAGCCTTTGCCAATATCCGGAAGCCCAGGGGTGACAGGTGCAAGCCGTCCCTTGCGAAGCAGCGTGGCTTGTCCAGCATGTCATCCCAGGCAGACAGACATTGGATCCCCTTTGAATGACACCAGAATTTAAGCCAATTATTAAAGCTGATCATCTTATCACTGTATTGTGGCATCATTCTAGGTGAAGGTAGGATACTGCTCAAGGTCAGGGTCATACCTGCCTGGGCTACATAATCAGAGAGCTCCTCGATGTCCCTTTCATGTAGTCCAAGGAGGTGCGTCTCAGGTCGTTGACACCAGCGTGGACAATGACTGAGTCGTACTTGTACCTGCTGTTGAGAGACCTGAGTGCTTGCGTTATGTGGCGGATTCTAGCACCCGACAGGCAGTTTACTGTGACCTTCTCTTTACTCAGTCTGGTGAGCGGGACGTCAGTGTGTCTGACTATGGAATCACCAATGACAAGTGTGTCTGGCATTTTGTTTGGCCTTAAGGGCTGTGACTGTTTGACACTCTGACTGTGTGGTCTATGTGTTGCATGTGTTGGGTCGTGAGGTGGTAGTTGTTTGGGTGTCTGCTTTGGTGGCCTCTGCTGTTTTGGTAAATTTTTGATCAGAGTCTCCGAGTATGTCTTTGTGTGAGTATGTGTATGATTTGAAGTTGTGATGGTACCATGTGTGACTGGGTATGTATTGTGTGCGGTTACCTTCTCCTCCTGTCTGGTCTTGCCAGTCCTATGTTGAGAGAGCTCAGCCTCCAGTTTGGCCGTATAGTTGCATCTCTCGCATGTATTTGTGTTTTGTGGGAGAAGGAGAGGATTGTCTGTGTACATGAGGCAATTGTAACATTGCCTCAATATTCCCAGGTTCACCAGTTGAGCTGGAGAGGACACTAGCAACTGATCCCTCGACATACTAGAAGTAGTAGATAAAGAGACTTTCAAAGGACTCCGGGGGAAGTGGGTTTTAGGCTGGTGGGGTACTATCTATAATAAGAGTGCTTTATCAAGGTGCAAGTACTGTAGGAGTAAGTGCTAGGCTTTACATATAGAGAATAGTCTACTTGGGAATCAAGTAGAGATGAACTTTTCAGTTATAGGATATGCTGGTTAGATCAGCAGTACAGCTCGAGGAATGTAGTTCTAAGGGAAAATTGGAAGAGTGGAATTTAGATGGCCCAAATAGTTTAACCTTGTTTAACCGCCGCTGCTCTTGTGTGCAACAGTGGTAACTCCGCGTTTAGCGTGTTTTATAGCAGGGGGCTGAAGGGAGCTAGGAATTGGCCCAAAATGACCAATAGACTACTAGTTTCTGGCTGAAACTTCACCAAATCGGACAAAAAGGCCGCTCAGTGCTTCCCACTCCCACTGGTAAGCAAAGAAACTTCCCTCCTTCCTAATAAGGCAATGGATCAGTAACAGGAACTAAAAACAAAGTCCAGGGATCAGCAACTCTGAAACTGGACTACTCTAGTTCAGTAAGGCGGGAAAACAAGAGATTTTTTTTGTTTTATTACAGAGACAAGGAAAAAAACAGACAGTAAATGCTATAAATGCTGTAAATCGGCTAGCGCACTTATACAAAGCTCGAGGTCTTCTACTAGCTTGTGGCTGAAAACCCTATCCCATCATACCCTACGAAAGTTGCCCAGATCTTGTTTGCTGATATAACTAAGAGTACCAAATGAGATATCTCCTACTTATAGAGCAATGAAGATGATCAGGGAACATCAGTTATGAATTGTATCTGCTCGGTCCTCCAGGAGCCAAAGGCTGTGGGAAAGGAGGGTGGGATATAAGAATGAAGGCGAGATGGACAACACGCATGGAACATTATGGTGAATACATAACCACAAGACACAAACTGGAAAAGACAAAACTCCAAAGCTGAGCGTAGAAGTTCACTAGAAACTTTAATGATTCCGGGTGCTTTCATCAACGTTTCTGGTGAACTTCTACGCTTAGCTTTGGAGTACATATCTTCTTTATATGATGTTGTCTTATCTCGCCTTCATTCTTTACTGGTTGGGACAGCGTCCCTAGTACCATTTTTCTTGGGTGGCTCAAGGGAGAATATTCTTCAAAACAGTGGATCCAAAAGAGGCCCTGTTCCTGGAGGCCAAATCCACTTTGTAATGAGTAGGTATGAGACCTTTCCCATGTTGCTGCAGCACAAATGGTATCAATTGGCAGTCTCACCCGAAAAGCAGAAGAGGTTGCTATGGCTCTAGCAGAATGACCCTTTACTTTGTTGGGAAGTTCTTTGTTTTGAGTTCTGTAGGTAAAGGTAATGCAATCTGATAGCCATTTTGAAAGTGTAACTTTAGTGACAGAAGCATCTTTCTTGTAGCCTGAAAATGATAGAATTGATCAGACTTTCTAAAATCCTTCATTCTATGTAAGTAGAAATGTAATTGTCTATGTACAGCTAGTTGCTGTAGCATATATTCTGCCTTATTGCCAAAGTTGGGGAAAAAATGGTAGGTCTATGGATTGGTTTAAATTAGATTTTGAGCATACTTTGGGTAGAAAGGATGGGTTTGTTCGTAGAGACACACTGTCTTTGTGGAAAAGCATGCAGGGGGCTTTATGGACAATGCTTGCAGCCGAAGTAATAGCTATCAAACGAACTGTCTTCCAAGTCAGATACTTTAGATCAGAGGATGATGCAGGTTCAAATGGGGGAAGAATCAAATGGGATAAGAAAAAATTCAGGTCTCATCATGCTGGAGGGGCTATAATGGGTAGTCTTAATAAAAAGGTCCCCTTAAGAAACACTTTGCAAAGTCTGTGGGACATCATATTCAGCCCTGATTTGCCTATATGGAAATTTGATATCGCTAACTGAACTCGAATGGTAGCTGCAGCTACGACTTCATTAAACAGTTTTTCTAGTATGGAAGCTATAGGGGCAGAGAAGGGGTCAATGAGGTTATTCAAAGCTCAAGAAGAAAATCTCTTCCACTTGCTCATACATAATTTCCTCGTTGAAGCCTTATGAGATAAGATCAAGATAAGCTTCATAGATGGAGAAAAGTCAGGGAGCCTGGCTATGTTTGGAACCGGAGCAGCCAAGCTGTCAATTTGAGGGTTTGAAGGGATGGGGGGGGGCTTCTCTGATGCAAGTCTAGGAAGGTCCAGAACTGGGTCCAGAATCCACAGCTCCTCCTGGAGATGAGGCCGAAGTACTAGATTTGACAAGGCCAGTGCAGGGCAACAAGTATCAAATTCCTTCCCATGGAGCTGGCTTTCTGAAGGACTTTGGGTATCAACAGAAAGGGAGGGAAGCGTAGAGGAGATCAGAGAGCCAATCATGTATCAGTCCATCCCTTGGTGACCCCCCTGAAGGGGGGATAAGGGCAAGATAGCTGCTGCATTTGGCATTCATGGGCATGGCGAGACGGTTGCAGCAATGCTGGCCCCATTTGCGGAAAATCATCTCGACTACTTCTTGTTTTAGGGACCACTCATGAGGCATCAGAATTGCTCTGCTGAGTTTGTCTGCTATCACAATGGATTTCCCTGGGATGTGCCTTGCTATCAGAAAGCGTTGGGAGGAGGTCTACCACTGCCATACTAAGACCTGGTTCCTCCTTGTATATGTACCACACAACCGACATGTTTTCTGTCTGTATTGTAATAGTTCCTAGTGGAAGACAGTCTTGGAATGCTTGCAATGCTAGAAGCACCACCCTAATTTCTAGGACACTGATGTGCAAATGGGCCTCGTGATCCTGCCAAGTGCCTTGGACTGTCCTTCCCAGATAATGCCCCCCACCCTATCTGGGAAGCGTCCATGGTCACTGTGGCTAAAGGCTGTGGAAGGACAAAGGGTTGACCTAAAGTTTCATGAGTGGAGTGAAGCCACCAACAAAGATCTCTTTTGCAAGATTCTGTTGTTATAATCTGGTGGGACATGGGTAGTTCCTGCATGGATCACTGAGTAAACAGTAGCCACTGCAGAACTCTCATATGCAGAATTGCTATTGGAACCAAGTTTATTGCTGCTGCCATGGTCCCCAAGATTTTTAGGACTGTTCTTGCTTGTACTTTTTCCTTGGAAAGTAAGTTTTTGACTTGAAGTCGTAGGACTTGAACTCTTTTGGGGGGACGTTTTGCCATCATTTTTGTTGTGTCTAGATCTGCTCCTATAAAAACAATACACTGAGATGGCAATAAGGCAGATTTTTCATAATTTATTGTGATTCCTAGGTGAGAGCAGAGGTGCAAGGTGGATCTCTCCCTTTTGTTAGTAGATGCTCAGTGGTGGTGGTTAGGAGCCAGTCGTCTAGGTACGAAAGCACCCAGAATCCTAGGCGTCTCAAGTGAGCTCTGACTACTACCATACACTTGGTGAACACTCTGGGGGCTATAGTGTGACCAAAGGGCAGAGCTCAAAACTGGTAGTGACTGGCTCCTAGCCAAAAGTGCAAATGACTCCTGGATCGCCTGTCCATTTTTATATGGTAGTGCGCATCCTGGAGATCTATAGAGCACATCCAATCATCTTGTCCCAGAAAAAGGAGTACTGACTGCAGTGTTACCATCTGGAACTTTGACTTTCTTACTGACTTAGTTAATTTGCTGAGATTCAGGATGGGTCTCCAGATCCCTGTTTTCCTTGGAACTAAAAAGAATCCCGAGTAAGTTCCAGATCCTATTTGGTCTGCGGAGACTGTATGCCTCTTTTTTCTAGAAACTTTTGTATTTGTTGAGTTGCCTGTTCCCTTTGACTGAGTGGAACATCAGGGATATTTTTAATGTTTGGGAAGGAAAAGGGTATGGAGTAACCTCTGGATATGATGCTTTGTATCCACTTGTCTTTTGTTATTTTTTGCCAGGCTTCTGGGTACAAAGATAAGTGACCCCTGACTGCCTCCAGGATGGACAATGGGCTTCCATTTAGGAGCACTGAAAGGGCTTACCAAGGAAAGATTCCTTGTTGCCCTGATTTTGCAGACCTCCTCTGCTGCGTGGCCGATGTCTTCCATTACTGCTTCCCTCTCTGCCCCTGGGGGAAGAATCACCACGTGTCCTGAAAGGCTCTCTGGGATTTTTGGTACCACATTTTTTCTCCCTTTTGACCTTTTGGATTAGGTCTGGAGGGTAGGGAAAAATGGACTCCTATGGCAGAGACAGTCTTTCCTTCTTGTTCACACCTGGTTAAGCTTGTCTTTGACTTTTGGCCCAAACAGGGACGAGCCATCGAAGGGAGCGTTAAAAGAAGATTTAAAGGGCTCCACAAAGGCACACAGGTGCATTTAGGAATGTCTCCTTAGGGAAATTCATGAACCCGCTGCCCTACTCGCTCAATCGGCTGCATAAGAAAAGAGTCTCATGGAGTAGTTTACCACTGAATTCAAGGTGGAGAGCTGAGAGGAAACTTTTTCTGTTATTTCAGCTACTGAACCCTGGACAGTATCTCCTAGTTCCTACAGAAGATCTCGCAAAAGTCTGGTAAAGTGGATGAGATAATTCAGTGATCTGAGCATAAAAGTTGCTGAAGAAAAGGTGCATTTTCCATATTCTGTCCATCATCTGAGACTCTTCGTTCGGTGGATGGACAGAAGAGGACATTTCTGCCAGTTCCTTTTTGGTGCTCGCCACCACTACCACAGCATGTACTGGGATACCCTTTGTAAGGACGTTTTTGTCAGTAGGGGATGTTATGCACTTATTTGGCCTCCAAGGAACAGCTCCACTGAGTCTGGAGATTCCCATGCCTTTCGACAAACTAGGCCTATCAGTTCATCGAAAACCGGAGATTCCCAAGTGGCGGAAGGTTGAGACCCAAAAGCCTTCAGGTATACAGACTCCTCCTCAGAAGGGTTAATGGGCTTGCAGCTGCCTCTTGACTTAAGTATTTCCAGGATGTCTGCGAAGGAGGTATCCTTAGAGGGTGACTGTGGGGACCCTTCTGACTCATCAAGGTCTGTATCGGATGTGATGGACTCCTCTGGGGAGTCCAAATGCTTCCTCTTACATAGTCTCTTACAAGGGACCTCTTCAGAAGGGTATTCTGGAGTGGTTTCGGAAGAGAGGGGTTCACCCAATAGGGCATCCTGAGTCCTAGGGTCTCTGCATCTCTGTGGATGCAGTGGTGCTGAGACAGACACCAGTGCCTTTGGGGAAAAAATGACTGGATCTGAGAATGGAGCTGCCTGTGGAGACAGCACTCTCCTCATCACCTTGAAGGCCCCCCCACCCCTGTTCTGAGGAAGCTCCAGTCTCCAAAGAGCCTGAAGGCTTCCTTGGAACCAAGGTGGTCGGCTCTGAGGCCGATGTAGGAGCTGAGCTCACCTGAACCAAAACCCGAAGAGGCAAGTTCAGATCTGACAACTGTCTTATCCGACTGTCCTCCCCAGACCCAACCTGGGAGCATTGGCTCAGATTCGAGTACAGATGGAACCAAGGATGTTGGAGCAGTAGTAGGGGGCCAAAGATCCTGGAATAGGTCTCGGCTCTGACTGTTCTACTATGACCAGTTCCAGATATTGTGGCTCCAAAATCCTGAGTTGGAGCGAAGGAGGAATTGATGGTGACAGGGTAGGTATGGTCGGTTCCAAAATCCTCTGGGTTGGATCTGACAAAAGTTTGGCAAGTGTCAGTGTCTTCAGTAACCTACGCACCACATGATCCACATCATCATCAGAGAGGCTCCTGGAGGATCGAGTGGAGGGAACAGGGGATCTAGATGCTTGAAGTAAAGGGGATCTTAAAGTAGGAGAAACCAGTTTCAGTTCTGTGGACTGGGTCTGTACATGAAACACCAACGGCTCAGAAACTGAAGGAGCCGGAGTGACAGGCTCCTCGGGCCTGACAGTCTTCGGGTCTGAAGCTGAAATTTTTGGCAATTTTTTTGTCGACTCTGACTGAGCCTTCGATGAAGATCTTTTCCCTGATTTATCAGATTTGGATGAAGGAGAAAGGCTAGATTTAGTAGGACCCTGACCTTGTTCAATGGCATCTGAAAAGGGGGTCTTTAGTAATCCCTTAAGGATTAATTTGTTCTTCCTTTTTAGTAAAACTCTATGGCTAAGAGAGTGGCATATAGCACACAATTCTTGAAGGTGAACCGCTCTAAGGCAGTACACACATACAGTATACCCGTCAGTAAGGGACATTGTTTGGCTCCACTTTATGCATTTTTTAAAACTCGAGGGTTTACTATCCTTAGCTTGTTTGGACATGTCTACAGTCTAAAGACCAACAGAAAAAGGCACAGCAAATATCAAACTATATATATATATATATATATATATATATATATATATATATATATATATATATATATACACACACACACACATTTTTTTTTAAACACACACTATAAGGGAAAAAAAACCCTCTAATTTAAACGGGCAAGCAGCCCTCTAACTTAAATGAGCTAGCCTAATCAAAAGGGCAGAATAACCATAGATAAATAACTAAAATTTAACAACTCTCTAATTTAATCTCGCTTGACTAAAGAAATAAAGCCGGGATATTGTACGGAGAAAAAAGGCCTCAAGGATAAAAACGACGGCCATCAGCAACAAACAAGAGCAGCAAACACACCAAAACTGCTTAAAGAGTCAAATAACTATACAAACCACAAACTATCCTGAAAAGACAAAATATAACACCATCAGAAAAGAGAAATAATTTCACTTAGCCAGGGCCAGTATGAAGCAATCAATCTTGTTTCAGCGGCAAACAAGATCTGGGGAACTTTCCCAAGGCATGATGGGATAGGGTTTTCAGCCATGAGCTAGTAGAGGACCTCGAACTTTTGCATAAGGCTGAGTCAGAACCGACGATCGGTTCCGAACCGACTAGTAAATAATGAAGGCGAGACAGGAAAACATCACGTCAAAGGTTTACACAATTAAACAGTGAGATACTCTCTCCCACTGTACAGTACAACAAGGTATATAGAGGGATTAACCAAAACAATGTGTACTTCAATTGTTCTTTCTTTTATAGAACTGATTCAATGTGTTAGAAATGGAAAAGAAGTATAAAAAATGCATGTAATGTTTACAGCATGTACAACTGTCTAGTTCCAGTTACAGAAATTAAAGAATGGAAGTAGAACATTTGCTTTTAATAAATGAGAAGTTTAACTCCCCAGGGTAAAGGCAAAGTAGTTCAGCCATAGTAAGTAAGCATGTATATCTTTAATTGGACTTCTGTATTCATGAATGTTTTTAATTTTTTTGATTTCTTACGGGTCATTTTTCCAGCATGCAGGGACTATTTTAGCAAGGGTTTTTTCAGTAATTGTTACTATTTAGTGGGTTCTAATGAGTTGTATATACTACTGTTATGTATGGAGTACTTAGCGTTTTTTAGATATCATATGCACCTTACTGGGTGACAGAAATTTTCATTAAAAAGTGCAAAAGTTACAGGGTTTAGCAAAAAAGTGGAACTAGCAGTTTTTTGAAGACAGACTGCTTTATCTATCATTGTGAAGTCACGTTCTCTATTGTGTGCCAGGCAAATAAACCTGATAACGTTATTTTATGTTGAGTGAAGTATAGCTGTGTTTCATGAAGACTGCAAAGTGATAACAAGGACAGCATACTCTAGTCTGGGTAAGTAACACATAGAAAGTAATGTTCGTCTTGCTTCTCCAGAGAGTACAGGAGGTACTCTGTAAGAGACTTTGAGCTGAGCTAATATTTTTTTGTTTAGTCTTCAGCAAGTCATTATGAAAGAAAGATATGGATCTAGATATAGGTATCCAAGACACTTGTGGTGCACAGTGAACAGGACTTGATTACTAGCTATATTGTTCCCCTTTTCTCCAAAACCTGAAGTACTGAGGACGCTACTTTTGGCCATGAAATTGCTGCAGAGGTGATCCTTCCTATAAAAAGGCCTTTTACTCATTCATAAGGTAATTCATCTGAAACTGAGGGATGGAAGCATGACATATTTTCTTGAAGGCAGATTGGGTTTAACACTTTTGTGTTCCACTCTCAATATTTCACATTTTCGTTCATTATTATTTTCCAGCTTTTGTTTCATCCTGTTCATATTCAATGGGCATTATTTACATTTTAAATTATCTATAGCGAACAAACAAAAATACATAATTTATTACTGATCCCTGGTGAAATTATTTAATATGACCATGGATCTCATTTAACTGTCACCAGCTATGCAAAAGCCCGCCTGTTTTCAGTGACAAACCTTTACTTGAACTATTTTAAATACATTCAGACTGCTAACCCAATAAATATATACTGTGATGGCACACCTTATTTAATCATCAACCATCTGTACAGCAGCCCTTTATTATCAATAACAGAAGATTTCAACATACATTACTATCTCACTATCTGAGTAATCTACGCAGCAGTGAACTAACATTTGCCATCTCACTCTCTCAAAAGGGATGACAATTATAATCACAATATTAAATATCTCTTAGTAAAGTCGTTAAAGTCTGATTGGTAGATATTCTTCCAGTTTCTCAGTTAAGTAATATCTTTGACTTTCTTTTCAGGTGATAGCATATATCTCAATGATGAAACACCACAGAATTGTTAGTAATCCATTCATTCTGCAATTTTAATTCTCATATAAACCCAGTAAATCATTTATTTTCTTTATATTCCAAAACACATTATAATTTTAAATGAAATATTTACTCCTCATCTTCCAGTCCAATACGATGTAACGTAATTTGGTAAAGTCTTTTAAATGTCTCTGTTTTTTTCTTGAATACCTGCCATTTGCTGCTTAACTAGCTTCACCATTGTCCCTTTGTTGTTCAGCATTCTCAGTGGTAGCAAATCCTAACCCAGAACAGTCCAAATTATGCAACTCAAGTCATACTGCTTCCATGCTGCTGGCCACTTTGGCAACATTCAATTTAAGCACCTTTTTATCCTCTCTGGATAGCAAATATTTAGGATTACAGTCCGTCAGTTCTGATTCCCAAGACAATTCTCCCTCAAAATACTCGACTTCCACAGAAACTTTCACAACACAATCTTCCTCTTCCAAGTACAAATGTCTAGTGACACCTTCATGCTTCAGCTCCTACAAAACAGAGGTTAATCGGCTGTTTAATACCTTTACTAAGAGGTTTTTACTAGTTATCAAACAGTACATTCGGAGAAAGCATAAAACTTCAAGCAGCAGGGTGCTTATTTGATTTTTAAAGTTTAAGGCATCGGTTTTAGTGGATACTTGAGACAAGAGTTGTATGTAACAAGGGAGTTGGGCACTCAATGTAAAACACCTGTGTGGCATTCCCTGTCCCATTATTTCTAAAACCAATTGTGTAATGGCAGCTTATAACTTTTTTTAAAGAAGCAATGAGTTATTAGGTTGCTACATTAACAGAAGTGTTTTTCATAAATTGCTGTGTTGCCATTTACATGACTGCAAATAAAGTTTATAAAAACTATGTCTACTATGTATGTAACAACCCAGAAACATGTTACCACCTTTAAAAGAACATTTTGACAGCTTACAAAATGTTATTTCTTTTCTCTCTTCATTCTTACTTTCTACTCTGCATTTTGAAGACTTCTCTGAATTTCTGTGTTTAGAAATCTTTCTTAAACTTTTTTCTGAAGTCTTTAAACATTTTTTAGTAAAGTATGAACATAAACCTTCCACATGTTTCAGTCAAATACCTGTATTAAATATTAGATTATTTTCACAAGATTCAAGCAAAACAAGCACTGGTGTGGTATTCATAGATGTAATACGCTTACAACAAAGCACACTTTTTCATTGATTTGTACTTGAGTAGAAAAACAAATGGACAAGAAGTATACACCCAGTTTGACAAAATTATCTAGCAATCTGACCATCATTCAAAAGGTAGTATTCTGATAGGAAGAGCTTTTCTGGTTTCAGAAACTAAAGGCATGGCTGTTTTCAAAGGTAGCTTTTAAAATGTAGTAAATATCTCTCCTGACTTCTGTGTACTTATAATCTGCAAATATGTACAGGGGCTCTTATATCTGGCTTTATAATTACTTTTTAATAAATCTACAGAAGTGTTGACAAGAGGAAACCTACCCTTAGATTCTCATAACTTCAGCATTTTTGACACACTAGCAGAAAATAATTCAGTAATGAGCTAGTTAAACAGCTCTCCCATATTGTAGTGGTTTAATTATATGTAATATCCTGAGGTGAAGTACTGCTGGACTAACAAGTTTCATCATGGTCAGAGTTTACATGCCAAGGCAAGTGTATCTAACCCAAATAAACCTGGTCCTCACACTCTGAACTCAAAGGTGGACTTCCTTTGTGTTTTCCTTTCCTTAGTCTTTATTACAAACAGTGAAGGCTCGTGTGTTCTGAACATAAATGCAGGCATGAATGAGTTTTTCAAAGCAATCTACAAACATTCCTGTTGCTGTTCATATTATTCCAAAGCCAAATTACATAACTCTCTGGCCTTGTGTTTATAATTCAAAGAAAGCAGAGGGAGAAAGCAAGAAAATTTGTGCTAGGCTGTACAGAGCTGGAAGCCTTTAGTGTTGCTTTTGTTGTAGGCTCATTCCTGACTGTACATGCCAGTCCCAACATCTCTTTCACCTGTGTATAACATGATGTATCAAAGGTAAGCACAGACGCAGATACTTCCTTTACATTAAAAAATATGAAGAACTGGCATCACTAGCGGTTCTCCCTCATGATCAAACTATGCTAATTGCAGATAAATCCTCAATATACTCACACCCAGTCATTGGTTACTGCTTAAATATTACGGTTTACTCTTAAAGGGACCCTTCCCAAAGACATAATAACGCTCTAAAAACGTGGTGCTTAGTTGAATAATTAGATGTAACTGGTAACTGGAATCACAGAAATAAACATTTAAACCTGATTCAGTGATCTTCCCCTCACTCTAAGCAACTGACAAATCCTTTCAAAGCCAGCAATCCAGAATCAGAATTGGCAGTAGAGTAATTCTATGCATTGTCAATGAAATAGCACAGTTGTGTAAGTTGAACTTACTACAACAGGGGGATGTTCTAATGACCTCTGCTACAGTAGCCTTAGCTATATGGGTTATATGCTGCCAAGAATATTACAGCTGGCCTGCTTCCAAAGCATCAAGGCACTTTTTACACAACCAAACTGTCAAGCAGCTCAAGATGAGCTGACTAAAAGGCAAGTTTGGGAGTGAATTCTTTCAGAGCTTTCCTGCCAGCAGAGAAAGGGAGACTGAGCAGTGAAAGAACAAGGCTAGGAATAACAAAACAAAACAAAAAAAAAAAAATGCCCACACCCTGGCATAAAAAAAAAACACTAAAAACAAGAGGGATGGAGCAGCTACTGCAGCACTGATCATTTGAACATGTACAGTTACTTTACTGTGTTCTTTAAATTGATCACTGCTGCAACAGCCTTAGCTGTATAGGTAGATTAGCACAGGTTACTATATATGGGAGGAGGGAAGGGTCATGGTGCACCTGGAGATTGGTCTCAGCAATACTTGATCTACACCTACAGGAGGAATCAAACTTGTACTGCTTTGTAAAATTTTGTAAAGAGGACCAAGTAGCAGCTTCTAGAATTCAACCTTTTCAAAAAAGCCCTATAGATGAAGCCAAGGTCTTGGTAGAGTGGACCTTGACCATGCCTGGAATAGATTTGTCCTGGTAAGTATAACAAAAGATAATGGCCTTAGACAACCATTTGGAAATAGTCTGTGTAGATAGAAGTTGTTCATTCTTTTTAATTTCAGAAGAAATGAACAATTGATCTGAAGATATAAAAGATTTAGTTCTGTCAAGATAGTACGAGAGCTGTTTGTGGATATCAAAAGTATGGAGTATCCTTTGTTCCTCAATTTTAGGTTCAAGAAAGAAAACTATGAGATAGATAGTTTAGCTTAAATTAAACATGGGTACTTCTTCAGGCATAAAAAGAAGTATTAGTTCTCAAATAAACCCTGTCCCCTATGGAAAAATGACGTAGGGATGACTCACAATAAGAGGTTGCAACTCAGATACATTCCTTGCAGAGGTCAGAACAATCAGTAAACTGTTTTCCATGTTAAGAACCGCAAGTTAAGCAAATTAGCTGGTTCAAATGGGTCAAGTGTAAGCTTCTAATACAAAGTTAAGATCCCAAAGAGAGGCCATTGGTTTACTTGGAGGCCTCTTATGCAAAACCCAATTTCAAGAACATTTTGTCAAGAGTCTGCCTTGAAAGAGGAGGATCCAGGGGCAGACATGCTGAAATGGTGATAAATGAACTTTGACAGATTAATAAGGAAAGCCATTGGATAGTAACTTACAAATACTGTAAAACCAGAGAACAATTAGCTCTGAATGGAAACTGGTTACACTGTTGGCACCAACTAGAAAACCTTTTCTAATTTGTTAATACATGATTTTCCAAGTAGCAGGTTTTCTTACTTCCATTAGTACCTGCTGCACATTCTCAAAAAACAGGTGCCTAACAGGAATTAAAACCCTATCATCTAGGCGGTTAACTGAAGACGACTGATGTTGGAGTGCATCAAACACACCTGTTCTTATGTGAGTAGATCCCTTCTAGGAGGAAGCTTGTGGTTATTGGCCCTGGCCATTTCCAAAGAAGAGAGAATCACTGTTGTCTGGGCCAGAAGGAAGTCACCACAAAGATTTTGGGGAACTCCTTCTGAATCTTAAGAATTACCCTGGATATTAGTGGAAAGGCATAGACACAGTCCTGACCAAAGAAAAGAAAAAGCATCTGTCTTTCAGGCAATTTTGCATATAGTCCTGGAACAGAATTTTGCCATTTTATTGTTCAGAGAGAAGGCAAAGTGTTCAGTTTGAGGAACTATCCATAGATGGATCAAATCTTGGAGACCACCTGATTTAGTTTCCATTCGTGATGGTCTGCCCTGGTCCTGCTCAGCTTGTCTGCCATACAATTCTGCTCTGATGGAATGTAGGATCCCTGTACAGTGAGGCTATATTCCAAGTTAACATGGTTAGTCTGCAAAGAGGGTATGACCTGGCTCCCCCTTGCTTGTTGATGTACCACATGACTGTGGTATTGTCTGTAACCATTTGAATAGGTCCCAGGGACCAAAGTTGGTTCAGAGAGTTGAGTGCCTTGATCAGGGCAAGCATTTCTTTGATATTTGTGTGCTTGCATCTGTCCTTGGTCCCCACACCTGCTGCACTTTTATCCCTCCCAAAACTGCTTCCCAAGCAAAGTCTGAAGTGTCTGTGGTAAATGACTGCTTTTGAGCAGGGATGGAGAAGGGGAGACCTGGATTAAGGATATCTGTCGTCTCCACCAAAACATTCCTCTTCTGACAAACCCCACTACTGGGATTTGAAAAGATAAAGGGTGTTGATGCTGGAACCAAAAGGATTCAGATACCACTGTATCTTTCATGTGGAGTATTCTCAGGGGTATCATGACAATCATAAATGTCATTAGGCTCAAAATTCTGACATATTCCCTCACATTGACCGAAGTCTGAGTGAAAAGTATTAGAAATAGATCTAGATAAAGATACATTTTTTCCTGTGGAAGAAAACCTCTTTGACTGGAGTTGTCTAGTCAACATCCCAGAAACACAATCCTGTGTGAGGGATTCAAGAAAGACTTTTGAATGTTCTCTTGGAATCCCAGCTTATGCAAAAGATCTCTCACCCAAGAGAAACTTAACATTTTAAAAAAGCCTCTGCAAAGATAACCAAGTAGTCTATATGTGGAAAAATGTGGATACACTGTAGGCTGCAATGAGATATAACTGGAGACAGACATTTTGTGAACACCCTTGGTGTAGTGGATAGTCCAAAGGGTAAGGCAGACAACTGATAATGTGATCCAGACAGACAAAACCTTAAGAAAGCTTGAAGTCTGGATGAAAAGGGATGTGATAATAAGCATCTTTTAAGTCTAGTGTTACTAGGAAACATAAAAGAGGAAGATGAGATAACAGGTTGTGAAGTGACATCATGTTGAATGTGGGCACCATCACAAAAACCGGACTAACTCATTCCATCCAGTACAGCTCTTTTGAGTGTGTATGTGTAACTCCCAGTGGGTGTGGCTTAAGCCTTAAAAAAATGAAGTTATTACTTTACATTTCAAACAAATATCCATACCTCTAGAACCGTGTTACTAAAAAACTGTAAATTTCAAACTATTCAGGATAAATTACTCTTTACATTACTGACATTCATTCAGTTTGATGCTTTAAACTGGATTTTATAAGCCAAAACAAAGGCAGTGAATATTAATTTTGTAATGTTGTATAAACAGCTTATGATATCTCAATAAACATTCAAGCAAGACATATACTGCCAGCAGGAGTTTCTTCATACAGCACTGAGCTTTCATATGAGACTATATAGCTCTGTCTGTGTTACCTAAATGCTGAGATAGTTAGAGAAATATGGAAATTATTACAATGCACATAAACAGTATACAACTAATAGTCAATATCTCTTTACCTGCATTAGATAGAGGTCAAATAACAATATAATTGTGTTTGCCATCAAGCATGCTTAGTTTAAAATGAAATATTCCGATGCCTTGTATGTAGCATGGTTTGGAATTTTGAATGCATATATGAACAAGCAATATTTGATGCCTATAGGTGTCAGGAAGTAACTGCAGAAACACCTGGAGGCATACTCAGCTGTAATAAGTTAAAAAAAAGAAAAATCCAGAACTGATTTCCAAGCACTTCCTTTTCTTTCTGGCACTAAGAACATTCTTGAATAAAACCCCCCTTCCCAACCTATGAAGGACGAACTGGTTCCATCACTCCTTGGGGCAGCATGTGATGAAAAACAGGAGTAAACAAGAGGACTTCAAAGATGGCTGCACAATGTGTAACAACATAATTTCAGCTCTCCCAGTGAGAGAACAGAAATTCAGCAAAGACAGACAATGAGCTTGTATTTTGGGGTAAATTTCAGTAACTGGCTGGTAAGTGCAGTGCCTGGATGCCCGAAAAAAAAAATTAAAAGAACCTGAAAGAAAATCAATCACAAAAGGTGAGGAGAAAACACTGACTGGAAAGAATTCTGAAGCTGTTCAGCAAAAAGCAGTGGAAGCCCAGCTTTGGTGTAAGACATGACTTCCAGTAACTTACAGGAAAAAAATAAGTCAAATGTACCCAGAAATGATTAAAATAAACTAAACACCGAAGGAGTATAGCAACTCAAATAACAAAAGGCTGGAAAAAAATAGAAGAAGCTTTAAATAGATATTCGGATGAGGTGATAAAACTGCAAAAATCAGAAGGTGAAATGAAGAAAAGGCTGGCTGAATATGAGACTGCTCAAAAAGAGGTGCTTCAAAAAACAGAATTAGAGGACAGAGAAAGTAGGGAAAACCTGAGATTTTCTGCTGTACTAGAGAAGCTGAATAGAACAGACCGCTTTACTTTTATAGAAGCACAAATAAGCAACTGGACTGGTATTCCACAGCAGGGATTGTTAACTGAAATGGCACATTGTGTGCATGCTCCAAACCTGACCATGAGAAAGCAACCTAGACCTTTAATAGTAAAGAAGCAATCCTACAAACAAGAATAGTTCATTCTGAAAAAACTGTAGCAGAAGGACAAAGCACTAAAAGAGGGGGACAGCAGAGTGTTTGTGGAAAATGATTACTCACTGTACACCAGACAGAAGAGTTGGACTAAATTTATTCCCCTAATCAGGGAATGTCAAGAAGTAGGCATGAGATTCAAGCCGCTGTATCCAGCTATTTTCAAAATATTCTTCCCTGGAGGGTCAAAATAATTTTTTTTGATGCAGAGGATGCGAAGGAGGAAATATAGACATTTGTCCAACAAAAAGTGATTTATGAAACAGAAGGAAATTCTGCTTCATTTTCTTCTGGTAATAAAGCCCATAAAGACACGTGCCAGTGAAACCTTTTACAATATTTCAAAGGAAAATGCTTGAGAGACGTACAAAAAGCACAAGAGGTGACTAGAAGAACTGGAAGTATGTTGGAAATAAACCAGGGACTGGATATGGGAGATGGAGATCAACAGGAAGAAAATCAGCAACTCAGAAATTGACAAATAAATGTGGAATTACAAAGCTTTAATTATATTTGGGAAATATGACAGAACAAGAAAACTTGGAAATATTGGACTGTTTTGACTTTGTTAAACTTGTAGGGGACTCCAAACCATATGCCCTACTTCATGTCTTAATGATTGGAAGAATATTTAGGAGAGTTGAAGAGAAAGGAAAGAGTTAACTGTAAGTAAAACAAAGTTTTGTTCTTAACAGTAGTATTTTTATAATGCATGACATAATCTGCATGATATAAAGTAAGTTTTCACAGTTATTTTCAAGTGTAATATGGATACTAAAGTAAACAGATGCCCCCTATTTATTTTCCCTTCCTTATTTCTCCCTATTCGGTTTTAAAAAATGTAAGGCATTACAATGTAAAAAAAAAAAAAAAGAAAAGACTCGTCAAACAAGAAATATTGATGTGCTTTTTCTTACTCTTACATAAGGAAATGACTGCATTAAGGCCCTTGGCCTGATGTACCAACACATTTTAAGGGGAAGAAAATAAATAACAAAAGAGCACTGAATACAATAAAAAAGTTTTCTCTCTAGCAAATTAATGAGTGTTTGCAGAGGCAACTGTGTATCTGGTTCTCATGTATCCATGAAGGCAATCTGATAGGAGCAATACAAACAGGATACTTTTCTTTCAATGTCTAGGAGATGATGTTTTCTGAAAGCATTCAAGTGTCTTCCCAGTTTGGGATAGGAATAAAGATAAGACACAACAGACAGCACTTAATAGAAGCACAGGCTGTACAATGCATCTCAGCTTGATTAACCTTACTTAATGGTTAATCCAAGTCTATGAGTGCGGCTGTAAAGTCTGGGACAATTGTTCCTTTTAGGAGGGTTAAACTTAAATATTTGAATAAATGCATAGTTCTGTGTGTTAGTATTAAGTTAGTAGGTTTTAGGGTTGTGTTTTTTTGTTTGAGGGCTTTCACTAAATAAAAGATCAACCTGCCAAACATTACCATATGCATGCAATGCAACAGCTGGAACAAGAGATTAAAAAAGCTGTTACATATAACAGGTGGGAATAATAACTTCCTAGCACAATGAAAACACTTTCTATATTATCTTCAATTGTAAATTGTCTCACAGATATATACAAAGAAAGAGAAAAGAAGTATATTAAAAATGTAGAGTGCAAATAGCTATGCTACAGGAGACAAATTTGGGAAGAACTGAGCATGTGAATTTGACAAAGAAAGGTTTTCAAGATGGTTATTCAGCAGAATATCTGGGACAAAGGAAAAGGGAGTACTTATATTAATTACAAGAGGAGCTCCTATAGTGATAGAAGAGGATAAAAAAATATAATAATGGTAGATATGTAGCACTAAGGGGCTACTGGCACAGGAGGAGGATTACACTGGCATATGTTTATAACTCCAGCTAAAACTGCTATAATGGAGCTTAAGAAAATTCTGGGAGAAACAATATGGTTTCAGCTGGGAATATTACTAGTAACTGGGGCTTAAATTTGATTTCCAATGGTGAAGAATGTATCTGGGATGCTCAGAAGGGAAAATATAACCAAAGAGGACATATTTTTGAAGAAAATTCTGAAACTATTTGACATGGAAGATGTGAATTCAGCAGTAGGATTCCAGAGTGAATTTACATATTATTCCCTAAGAACTTATATTTCACAGGAACATGTGCATTTAACTGAAAGTTTTGATATGTATCCAATAACTATTTCAGATCACATGCCAATAATAACGAAAATATAAATGCAGGCTAATGAAATAAAAATGAGACACTGGCGCTTTCTCACCTAGCTGTTGTAAAGATAGGAATTTAAGGAATTGTAGTGGAAATTATTTGGGAGTTATTAAAGAAGACAAATTTCTTCTGAAAATATAGCTAGGGAATGGTATAAAATTAAAGTGCAGTTTAAAAATAGGGTGGAAATAAAGGAGAAAGATGGTTAAGAAGTAACAAGAATTATTTAGATGGACTGACAAAGGTTAAAGCATTGCAGAATAGGGGAATCTCACAGAACAAAAGGAGGAGCAATTGCAGAACGCTAACCAGAAAATAAGGAATTACCTCAACAATATACACAAGTTTACAAAGACTGCTGTTAAGCAAATTTTTTTTTATAATAACTCTACAGCTCAAAAACTTTTAGCAGGACGACTCAGGAAACAAAACAGAAAGGGTTGTCGCCAAGCTTAGGGAGCCTATAACAAGAAAAATAACAAGAGATCCTGCAGAGGTGCTAAAAATATTTCAGAATTTTTCTGGAAATCTGTATAAAGCACAGAAATATGGAAATCAAGAAAAAGTACAAATGGAAATATTTATGGAAGAATTAAATATGCCTAGGTTAGAGGTAGATGAGGCTCAATTACTAACAGTTAGGATAGGAGAAGAGTAGATACAAATTGTGATGTATAACCAATCTACAGGAAAGTCCTCAGGAATAGATGGCATTCCTGTGGAAATTTGGAAGCTAGGATGGGAAAGACTGATAAAGATCTGGAAGGTTTTGTTTAACAGTATTTTAAGAGGAAGAGAAGCACCAACATCCTGGAAGAAAGTGGTGGTGGCTGTAATACCTAAAAGAGGTTGAAAACCCAAAGGATCCAGCTTCATATAGGCCCATTTCAATCCTAAACCATGACTATAAAGTGTTTATGTCTATAATGCCTAAAAGAATTGCAAAGGTGATGCCAAAATTGATAGATATGGATCAATGTTTTTTGTGGAGAGGAGGCAAACATTTGACATTAACAGAAAAAATGATGATCCAGTGGAAAGTAGAATGTAAGAAATACCACTGGTGATGGTGGGTTCTTGATGCAAAGAAGGCATTTAGCAGAGTAAGCTGGGATTTTATGGGCAAGGCAATGGAAGCATTTGCATTCTCTGATAAAATTATAAGGTTGATTAGGAGGATATATGAGGGATCGGAGATAAAATTTAAAGTAGGTGGGTTCCTCTCTGATAATTTCTGTTTGAGAAGAGGAACCAGACAAGGTGTCCTCTTCTCCCTTTGTTACTTGCATTATATTTAGAACCACTGGCAAAGAAAATAATGGACTCAGAAATTAAGGATATAATTGGCATGATAGTCAAGAAAAGCTGGTTTTATTTGCAGATTATATTATTTTATACCTGATAAAAACAGAAAATGACATTTCAGTGTTGTAGAACACTAAGTTTCAACTCTTTCTGGGATACAAAATTAATGAAGCTAAAGCAAAGGCAATATCTGCAAACTATGTACACACACATGAATTGGCTAAGCAATATTGTCTTTTATAAGTATGTACATACATTTTAAAATATGTAATTACCCCATCCTAACATAATTGTACTGTAAAGAATTAATGCCTTTCTCAATACGTAGATAGCACTATGTGTTTTTTATTACTTGATCTAAACTAATATGTATCCATTGTTGCTCACTGTCTGTGTCTCAGGCTTTTACTGTAATTGTTTAATTTCTATAGCCTTGTTTTAATCTGAGGAGCTTTTCTCCCCGGGCCTCCACTGAAAATGGAAATTATCCAGCTGGACTAGCCCGGTCAACAAATGTAAAATAAATAAATAATAAAATAAATAAATATCCATATTTATGAGGACATTTTAAAAATAAGTACTTAGGAGTTTGTATTAAAAACGTGTCTGTTATTGCAGCTAATATGTGGGAAGAGAGTAAAAAAAAGTTATGTACTCACCATAAAGGAAAGTTGTGTAAAATCTTGCCATAACAATAGATGTCCTTCTCTCCCATGTTGCAGTATTCTACTTGTGGGTTTACCCTTCTTCCTCTCCAGTTTATCCGGCCAGGTATCCAAAGATTTTCAGTCCCTCTTGGTGTGTCGGATATCTGACGTGGCTGCAGGAACATGGGCCATAAAAGTGATGTCTGCACACACCAGCCCTCAGAACATAGTAAAAGCCCCAGTCGGAGCCAGTCCTGTAAGGGCATAGCTTGTCCAATATCACCCTGGAGAGCAAGTGCAGTCATACAAGTGGGGAAGGTGGGTGGGAAGGAACACTGCAACATGGAAGAGAAGGACATCTATGGTTACGGTAAAATTTTACACAACTTTCCTATGTCCCTCTATTCCAATGCTGCAGTATTCTAGTTGTGGGTGAGTGCAAAAGCTCACTTGGAATTGGAAGGTGGCCTAGATGAAGTTTCCAGGAATCTGTGTACGATAGGCAGACCCCACCCTGGCTCTGGAGATATGGTCCAGTGTATAGTGTTTGGTGAAGGTGTGAACTGAGGACCAAGTGGCTGCCTCAAGTATGGTGTAGGTGTCTAACCCTGTAAAGAAGGCTCCAGAAGAGGCCATTGCTCTGGTGGAGTAAGCCTTGACATTGCCCTGCAAGGTCTTACCATGGTGTAAGTAGCAGAAGGAAATGGCCTGGGAGATTCAGGCTGAAATGGTCTGTTTGCTCACAGCTTTCCCCATAGCCCTGGGGTGGAAGGAGATAAACAGCTGGTCTGATTTCCTGAGGGGTTTAGTTTTATGAAGATAAAACCTAAGTTGTCTGTGGACATCTAGGGAATGTATCACTCCCTCACTAGCCACTGTGGGTTAGGGAAGAAGGTGGGCAGGTGGGATGGGCTGGTTCAATGATAGGTCATTCACTACTTTGGGGATGAATGACTGGTTTGTCCTGAGGGTCACCCTGTCCAGGTGGAAGATAAGGAAAGGAGGTGTAGCCATAAGAGCTTGCAATTCTAAAATCCTTCTGCTGAATTTTCAGCAGGACCCCTTGAATCAATGGGAAGGGGGGGATGAATACAGGAATTTCCCCTTTCAGGTTATCAAGAAGACATCTGTTGCTAATGCCTTGGGGATCTGGTGTCCTGGTGCAGTAGCCAGGAAGTTACCTGTTTATGGAGGAGGCAAACAGGTCTATTTGTGGAATACCCCACCTGTGGACCACAGTCAGGAAAACATCTCTTTGCAGCATCCATTCATGGTTGCTTGATATGGTTCTGCTTAGGTAATCTGCCTGGAAGTTGTGCAGGGATGGGGTGCAGGCTGCCTGAAGGGTGTCCCCTGTGAGGCAGCCAGTTCCCATGCCCGCAGAGCTAGTCTGCATAGAAGGTAGGATTTGGTCCCTCCCTGCCTGTTGAGATACCACATGACTGTGGTGTTGTCTGTGAATATTTATAGATGCTCTACATAGGGCTGGAAGGCCTGCAGAGCAAGGAGGATGGCTCTCATTTCTCTCACGTTTATGTGATCTTGTCTGTTTGTCCACAAACCTTGTACTTCGCTTTTTCCCATGGTTGCTCCCCAGCCCAGGTATGAGGCATCTGTGTATATGGTATGGGAGGGAGAGGGTGTTTGCAGAGGCAGTCCTGGGTTTTGGGCTATCTGAACCACCCACCATCTCACCTCCTGATGCAAGCAGGGGAGCAGTGGGATCCTGAACTCTAGAGGGTGGCAGTGTTGGGTCCACACCGACCGGAGGTACCATTGATGTTTCCTCATGTGCATCCTTGCCAAGGGCAACATGGGAATGGTAGCTGCTATGTAACCTAGAAGCCTCAGAAATTGTCTTGCAGTCAGTTCTGTTGATTGTAGAGCAGTAAGGAGGTGGTTTTGGAGGGATATCACCTTTTCTACTGGAAGAACGGCCCTCATGAGGTCTGTCCTGATCCTGCAACCCAGGAAGACAATATCCTGCATGAGGTTCAGGTGGGATTTTGGGAAGTTGATCATGAGCCCTAGTGACTGTAGGATTACCAGAAGGTCCTGGGAGTGGCAGAGAAGAGTTCCCTTGTCCTTTTCCTGGATTAGGAGGTCTAGGTAAGGGAATAGCTGAATTCCCTTTTCCCTGTAGTAGGCGATGACTGGAGCCAGGCATTTTGTAAATATTCAGGGGGCAGTAGAAAGCCCAAAAGACAAGGCACAAAAATGACAGTGAGATGAGCCTACCTGGAATCTCAGGTATTTCCTGAAGGTGGGCTTTATAGGTATGTAAAGGTAAGCATTGTCCAGGGTTGCCATGAAACCCTGTGATAGGAAAGGATAAGTGGAAAGAGAGTAGGTAGGATGAGCATCCTGAAAGCAGGAACTTTTAGGAAGGGGTTGAGGTGTGAGAGGTCCAGAATTGGCCTCCATGGCCCTTCTTTTCTGGGTACCAAAAAAGATATTGGAGTAGAATCCTATTCTTTTTGCTTGTGCAGGAAAGTACAGTTGTGTACACTTACCATAAATGTAGATGTTCGAGTGTATTCACTGTTGCAGTCATTACATTTGGGTAATCTGCTGGCAGGTTGCCCTCAGTCAGCCTGATTAACAAAGTCTTGGGTCCTGCCTCGGTTGCTGTCCCTTCTTCCATGACGTCAGGTCGTCAGGGGTATAAAACATGCAGCCGACTCCATTACATCAGTTTTTCTTGCCCCAGATGTCAGGTGCCCCGCAAATGGGGAGCAAAATATATATATATATATATATATATATATATATATATATATATATAATAAGAAACACAAAAATATACCTCCAAACAAAAGCAAATACACCAAAAAGGCTTTTAAGCATAATAAAAGAAAGAAGAGGTATAGTAAAAGAAAAACAGGGGGCTGGAGGGAGGGTAATCAGGACTGCAACAGTGAATACACTTGAACATCTACATTTATGGTAAGTGTACACAACTGTACTATGTTCATCGTGTTTCACTGTTGCAGTCATTACATTTGGGTAGATTCGATGCAGTTATACAGCATTAGGGCCAGCTATAAGGCCCTGCAAAACAGCAGTGGCAAAGCCAGCTCTGGATTTAGAGAAAATTGGTAAGTGATAATGCTTGGTGAAAGTATGAAATGAACTCCAGGTAGCAGCTTCTAGAATATCCTTGGTAGGAACACCTCTGAGAAAGGCTGCTGAAGTAGATGCAACCCTGATGGAATGAGATCTGATCCCCTGGGGAATAGGTTTTCCATGATGCTTATAACAGAAATGAATACAATGGCTTATCCATTTAGAAACGGTTTGCTTTGAAATAGCCTTCCCCTCTGCCCCTGCAGCAAATGCTACCAGCAGTTGGTCAGATTTTCTTCGAGATTTAGTCCTGTCCAAGTAGAATCTAAGTTGTCTGTGTACGTCCAATGAACGCAGAATCCGCTCTCCCTTGTTCTATGGATTGGGAAAGAAAGTTGGCAAGTGAATGGACTGATTAAGAGCCACACTGGATACCACCTTGGGCATAAATGATGGATTGGTCCTGAGTGACACCCTGTCCGCATGAAAGATGATGAAAGGCTCCACTGCCATAAAGGTCTGTAATTTAGATATCCTTCTAGCTGAAGAGATTGCTAAAAGGAAGGCTGTTTTCCAGGAAAGACATTTTAAGTCTGCAGTTGCAGCTGGCTCGAAAGGAGGTAGAGCGAGTTTCTCCAATACAAAGTTAAGGTCCCAGGCAGGGGTTGGAGCTCTCCTGGGTGATCTCAAGTTTTTGGCCCCTCTGAGATGCTGCTTTAGAAGAGGATGAGAGAAGGGGGGGGGGTCTGTGCTGAAATGGCTGAGGCATGGATTTTTATGGAAGAAAAAGACAGGCCCTTATGAAGCATCTCAGTTAAGTATTGCAAAATCTGAGGTAAATTGGGCACTGCTGTGCTCATCCCTTGAGATTGATTCCAGGCACAAAATCTTTTCCATTTGTCAGCATAAGATTTTCTAGTACTAGGTCTTCTTGCCTCCAAAATGACATCCATCACAGGTTTGCTGAGGGATGCTAAGGGTGAATTTAAGTGATTAGCCAAGCTGCAAGAATTAATGTTTGGAACTGAGGGTGCAGAATTTGGTTCTCCTGCTGAGACAGTAAGTAAAGTGTCTGAGGCAGGTGCCATGGAGAAATGTGTGACACACTGCACAGGAGTGGGTACCAGTGTTGGTGAGGCCAGTCTGGAGCAATCAAATTCATTTTTGGTTTGTCCTGTTTGACTTTTAGTAGAACTTTGGAGAGCAAAGGCAGAGGGGGAAAGGCATAGACTGATAAGTTTTTCCAGCTGAAGGACGGAGCATACACTTTCCAGGCTTTTTTGTGATGAGTTCTTGTGCATAATTTGTCCAACTGGTAGTTCTGGGGTGAGGCAAAAAGATCTATGTCTGGGCTCCCCCATTTGCGTGTCAACATGTTGAAAATCCGTGGTTCCAGTTTACATTCGTGAGGGTCCATGAGATTTCTGCTTAGTTCGTCTGCCAGAACATTCTGCTTTCCTGGCAGGAATTGAGCTTGTAGTTGTACTTGGTAGCTCAAGGCCGTGTTCCACAATGCCATGGATAGTCTGCAGAGGGGGTAGGAATGTGTACCCCCCCCCGCTTGTTTATGTACCACATAACCATAGTGTTGTCCGTCCTTATCAGTAATCGTCCTGGATGAAGGTAGTCCTTGAAGGCTGTCCGTGCATTCTGTACAGCTAGCATTTCTGTTTGATTGATATGAAGGTGCATTTGATTTGGACGCCATTTGCCCTGAATGCACTTCCCTGCCAGATTAGCCCCCCATGCATAGTCTGCTGCGTCTTTAGTTAGGGTTTGGGTGGCAGGGGGTGGTGTGAATGGCAGCCCCTTGGTTTGGTGGCAGGACTCTGCCCAACATAAGAACTCTAGGTGCAGGCAAGGTATGATAGGAATCATTGTTTCCAGGCTGTGACAATGTTGACTCCATAAACTTTTTAAGTACCACTGAAGTTTCCTCATATGCAGTCTTGAATATGGAATTAGAAGAATGCATGAGGCCATGAACACCAAGGCTTGCAGTATTTGCCTTGCAGATAGCAGGGTTTTTGTGGCCGCCTGTTTGAAGTAAGTCACCACATGAATTTGCTTTTCTGGCATAAGGAAAGCCATCTGGGCAGTTGTATTCAAGCTTGCACCCAGGAATGTAATTTTTTGAGAGGGTACCAGTTGAGATTTATTTTCGTTTATGGTGTACCCTAGGCAGGTTAGAAGTCTTTTTACAAACGCCAGATGTTTTAGAAGAATGGCCTGGTTTTCTGCCTGAATTAGACAATCGTCCAGGTATAGATTTATTTGAATATTTCTTTGCCTGCAAAATGCAATTACTGGAGCCAGGCACTTTGTGAATACCCTGGGCGTAGTAGACAAGCCAAAGGACAGTGCAGAGAACTGATAATGCATGCAGCCTGCTTTGAAGCGTAAGAATCTTCTGCAAAATTCCTTGATTGGGATATGCAGGTAAGCCTCTTTTAAGTTGAGAGTTGCCAACCAGGCATCCTTGCCTAACATAGGAAGCAACTGGTGAAGAGTCAGCATCTTGAATTTTGGAATGCCCAGAAAAGTGTTTAGAGTAGACAGGTCCAGAATTGGACGCCATGATTTGTCTTTTCTGGGTACCAGGAAAAGTCTGGAATAGAAACCTTGTCCCTTTTCCTCTTCTGGTACTAGATGAATAGCCCCCATGTTTAGGAGGGAAAGTACTTGTGTCTGAGCCTCTGCCCACTGATTTGGGGGCAGGTCTGGCCACCTGTTTGGAGTTGGCAGCATGTGGAAAAGAAATATGTATCCCTGGGACACTATATTTAAAACCCATTTGTCCTGGGTTATAACTTGCCAGTTTCTTGAATGAAGAGCCAGTTTTCCCCCAAAGGGGCAGCTAAGATGTACGTGCTTGGTAATTTCAAAGGGAAGTCACTGAGACAGTTTACCATAGGGTGGTGCCTTGTTGTTTCCTGATTTGGAAGTGGAAGCACCCCATTGTTTAGTTCTGAAAGTCCCTTGGGACTGAAACCTGGTGGTTTTGGAATGTCTGAGTTTGGCCGTAGTGGCTCTGGAAGGAGCTGGAAAGGACCAGTTCTTAGTAGGTCAATGCCTACTAAATCTAGGATGTTGCACTTGTAAGAAATCTTTCACAGTTTGCGTAGATTTAGCTTTATCTTCCATCTTTTTTTAGAACTTCCTCAGCCTTATTGCCAAATAAGCGGTCCTGCTGTAAAGGAGCATCCAAAAGTTTTGCTTTAACATTATCAGGCAGAGATTGCTCCTTAAGCCAAGCATGCCTTCTAAGCACAGACCCAGTAACAGCAGCCCTACAAGAGGCCTCTAAGGAATCAAAACCACATTGCAACTTGTTCAGCTGAATGCAATAAATCCTGCAAATCTTTATTTTCTACACAGTCAGAAATCATCATTTTATGTTTAAGCAGTCCCATGATATGCTGTTGATATTTTAGCATATGGAATTGACAGTTTAAAGCCCTGATTGCTAAGGTTGCAGAAGTATAAATCTTTTTACCTCATCTATCCAGCACCCTGGAGTCTCTATCAGAAGGGGTAGGATTTTTACCAGTAGAAGCCTTAATGCCCTTGGGTGTTTCAGGGTCTGCTACAGGATTTTTGAAAAGGAATTTGTGGGACTCAGGAACCCTGTAGTACCTGTCTGGTTTGCTAGGGACTGGAGGCAAAGAATTAGGGGTCATAGTGGATTCCGAAAACACATCAACAATATCTAGTACAGGAGGTATAGCGAAAGTCCTATGCTGAGGAAGAAGAAGGAAATCCCTAAGCCTCTTTTTGGATTCAGAGAAATCCTGACTTTCCCAGTGGAAATGCTCCCTTAAGGTATGTAAAGTTTCCCCAAAAGAGAAATCCTCAGGTGGAGAAGCAGAGGGAATGGAATCCTCTACATCAGAGTCCTCATAAGTAGGTATGGACAAATCCAGATCATTAGAAGAGTCAGAAGAAACAGAGTCCTGTTCAGAAGAGTCATAGTCAAATTAAATCCTAGGCTTCTTAGAGGGGGGGATGACTACCCCTGATTAGAGTAATTAAATCTTCAGCCATTTTGATCATTTGTTTTTTAGGTATAGGGGCCTGAACATGTGGGCTGGGCATTGTTTTTTTAGACATACATCGAGATTTAGGCCTTAGCACTGAAGTTGGAGTCGGTTTAATATGCAAGTCTGTAGGTCTGAATACACCTTCAGAAGCCGGTGCCTGCTCAGTGGCTAAGGACCCATCCAAGGTAGAGACATCGGCGGGTTCCATATGTGAAGCATCTCGCAGCATACCGGACTCTGAATGGGTCTTAGTAGAGGCCTGCAAATCAGAAGTAGCGGGTATCAGGGGCTGCGAAAGCACCTCACTGAGTACCGGCGAATTGGCGACTGGCTTAGAAGCGTCGTCGGCAGTTTTGGAACTCAACGGCCTGTCTCTGTCTTTTTCTTTGCGTTTTTTTGGTATTCTGGTAGTCGGATGGCTAACCGATGTCATTTCTGGATAATTAAACCAAGAACTGAAATATTTTGAAGCAAAAATGTACTAACGATGGATAGTGCACTGATTAAATAAAGCACAAAACCAAAAGCGATGTACATCGTGGTCAGGGCCTAGGCAAGGAATACAGTACAAATGAAAATCCTTATGAAGTATTTGCTTTCCACAAGTAATACAATTATTAACTTTTACTGACATCAGTAAGGAGCAAGAAAAAGTTTCCCCAACGGGATACTTAGCTTTAAGTTGAAGACTTCGGTTCTGAAACCCGAAAATGAAAATTTCAGGAGTCGGCTGACCGGCACTTGCGAACTGCTTCTGCTTCGGGCACTGCGCGGCAAGAAAGACTGATGTAATGGCATCGGCTGCAAGTTTTAGACCCCCGATGACCTGACGTCATGGAAGACTGAGGGCAACCTGCCAGCAGATTACCCAAATGTAATGACTGCAACAGTGAAACACGATGAACATCTGGTTCTATGATGCCCTGTAGTAGAGCGGTTTGCAAAACCTGATGGAGGAGGGGTAGTTGACTGGGAGGGGGCTGTGGTATACCCAGTCCTGATGGAGGGGTGATGCAGGACATGAAGTAGCCATCCTGTATGATGGACAGAAAGTACAGTTGTGTACCTACCATAAATGTAGATGTTCGAGTGTATTCACTGTTGCAGTCATTACACTTGGGTTATCCTGCTGGCAGGCTACCCGCAGTCGGCCTGAATTCCAAAGTCTAGGTCCGGCGTCAGTTGCTGTCACCTCTTCCCTGACGTCAGTACACCAGGGGTATAAAAGATGCAGCAGACACCATTTTCTTCAGTTTTTCTTGCCCCAGATGTTAGGTGCCCCCAAATTGGTAGGCTAAAAATTATGCCAATAAGTATGCATGCACTAAAATAAACATTTCCTTCATCTACAAGCAAATACACCACATAGGTTGTATAGGCTAGAGAAATACAGATAAGTCCCAGCAAAGAAAAGGGGGATGGTGGGTGGGTAACCTAGAAAAGGGGGATGATGGGTGGGTAACCTGGACTGCAACAGTGAATACACTCGAACATCTACATTTATAGTAGGTACACAACTGTACTATGTTCATCGTGTTTCACTGTTACAGTCATTACACTTGGGTTGAATCCCAAAGCTGAGGTTGGGTGGCTGGGTCTAAATAGGATTAGGAGAGAATATAAGGCCCTGCAGAACTGCAGTGGCAAAGCCTGCTCTGGATTTAGAGTAGAGAGGTAAGTGGTAGTGCTTGGTAAAAGTGTGCACTGAACCCCAAGTTGCAGCCTCTAAAATGTCTTTGGTTGGTACTCCTCTAAGGAAGGCTGCTGCTCTGGTTGAATGTGGCCTAATGCCCTTAGGCACTGATTTGCCATGTTGTGAATAACAGAAATGAATGCAGTGGCCTATACATTTTGAAATAGTCTGCTTTGAGATAGCCTTTGCTGATCCTGCGGCATATGCCACAAAGAGTTGCTCAGTCTTTCTGAAAGCTTTAGTTCTGTCCAAGCAGAAGAGTAGCTGTCTGTGTATGTCCAAAGAATGCAGGAGTCTCTCACCCTTATTCTGTGGATTTGGATAAAAAGTAGGCAAATGAATGGTTTGGTTAAGGGCCACACTGGACACCACCTTAGGCATAAATGTCGGGTTCGTCCTCAGAGAAACCCTGTCTGGATGGAAAATGATAAAAGGTTCCACAGGCATGAGTGCCTATAACTCTGAGATTCGTCTTGCAGAGGTTATTGCTAGGAGCAGAGCTGTTTTCCAAGATAAGAACTTTATTTCAGCTGTATTGGCTGGCTCAAAAGGCGGCAATGTGAGTTTTTCCAAGACATAACTGTGGTCCCATGCAGGTATTGGTGCTCTCCTTGGAGGTCTTATGTTTTTGGCCCCTCTGAGGTACTGCCTTAGCAACGGATAAGAAAAAATAGGTGGTTCCGTATTGCAATGAGCTGAAATGGCAGACGCATGGATTTTAATTGATGAAAAGGATAGGCCTTTGTTCAGCATCTCAGTTAGGTATTGTAAAATCTGAGGAATATTTGGTACAAACGTGTCAATTCCTTGTGCCTGGTTCCAAGCACAGAATCTTTTCCATTTTGCTGCATAAGATTTTCTGGTACTGGGCCTCCCGGCCTCCAAAATAACATCCATCACTGCTTTAGAGAGAGGTGTGTTCTGAATGGCTACATTATCCGCCATGCTGCCAGATTTAGGGTCCTGAGTTGGCTGTGCAGGATCTGATTGTTTCACTGGGTCAGTAAGTGAGGAATTAGAGGTAATGTCCAGGCTGGGCCTTGAGACAAGCTCTTTAGGACTGGGGGCCAGTCTGGGGCAATCAGAATCTTTTTTGGCTTTTCTTGTCTGACCTTTAGCAGTACCTTGGGGAGGAGAGGCAGAGGAGGAAAGGCATATACTGTAAGGGTTTTCCAGCTGAGTGATAGAGCATCCACTTTCCATGCTTGCAATAAGTCCTTGTGCAGAATCTCTGTAGTTGGCAGTTGTGAGGGGAGGCAAATAGATCTATGTCTGGGCATCCCCATTTCTTTGTTATCATGCTGAAGACTTGTGGATCCAGTTTCCACTCGTGGGGATCCGTGAGGTTTCTGTTTAGTTCGTCTGCCAGAGTATTTTTCTTTCCTGGCAGGAATTGTGCTTGCAGGTGTACTTGATAAGTCTATGCTGTGTCCCACAAAATCATGGCTTGTCTGCAGAGGGGGTAGGAATGTGTGCCTCCCTGCTTGTTTATGTACCACATGACTGTAGTATTGTCCATCCTTATTGGTAGTTGTCCTGGATGAAGTAGATCCTTGAAAGCTGTCAGGGCATTCTGAACAGCTAGCATCTCTTTTTGATTGATATGAAGATGCGACAATGTTGAGTCCAAACACTTTTTAGATACCACTGTAGTTTCCTCATATGCAGTCTGGCATATGGAATTAGCAGAATGCAGGATGCCATGAAGCCCAATGCCTGCAGAATTTTTCTTGCAGATAACTGGGTCTTTGTTGCCAACATTTTGAAGTAAAAAGTCAGTTGCCTTTGTTTGTCTGGCGTGAGATAAGCCATCTGGGCAGTTGTATTTAAGCTTCAGTAGAATGTCCTTGTTCTCTGCTTGAATAAGGCAGTCATCCAAGTAAGGATATATTTGAATTCCTCTTTGTCTGCAAAATGCAATTACTGGTGCCAGGCATTTTGTGAAGACCCTGGGCGTAGTAGATAAGCCAAAGGGCAGTGCAGAGAATTGGTAGTGCATTGAGCCAGCTATGAATCTTAGGTATCTTCTGCAAGATTGTCTGATTGGGATATGCAGGTATGCCTCTTTTAGGTCCAAAGTTACAAGCCAAGCCTTCTTGCCCAGCATGGGCAGAAGCTGCTGCAGAGTCAACATTTTGAAATTTGGGACGTCCAGAAATGCATTTAGAATAGACAGGTCCAGTATTGGTCTCCAGGCTTTGTCCTTTCTGGGAACCAAGAAAAGTCTTGAGTAAAATCCTTGTCCCTGCTCTTGCCATGGTACTTGCTGAATGGCCCTCATATCCATGAGGGATGAAACTTGTTTTTGTGCCTCTGCTCACTGATTGTGTGGCAGGTCTGGCATACCTTTTGCCCATGGTAGGGTGTGAAAGTGGAACCTGTAGCCCTGGGACACTATATTCAAGACCCATTTGTCCTGGGTGATCATGTACCAATTTTGAGAAAAAGAGTGCTAGTTTTCCCCCTAAGGGGGCTGCCAACAGATAAGTGCTTGGTGCTGGCAGAGGAAAGTCATTGGGACTGTTTCCTGTATGGCTGTGATTTGTCTTCTCCGCTTTTGGAGATAGAAGCACCCCACTGTTTAAGCCTGTATGAGCCCTGGGGTGGGATCTGCCTCTGGGGCGTCTGTATCTGCCTCTTTGTGGCCTGTCTGACACTGGAAAGGACCAATTCTTTGTAGGTCAGTTCCTGCTAAATCTGTGTGGCTGTACCTGTAAGAAATCCTTTACTGTTTGCATAGATTTCGCTTTGTCCTTCATTTTCTTCAACACCTGCTCTGCTTTAACACCAAATAAGGTATCATGCTGTAATGGAGCATCTAATAATTTTGCTTTAACATGATCAGGCAGATTCTGTTCCTTTAACCAAGCATGCCTCCTAATGACAGAACCCGTAACGGCGGCCCTGCAAGAGGCCTCCAGAGAATCAAAACCACATTGCAATGTATGCTTTCCTACTTGTTCAGTTGCATGCAATAAATCCTGCATTTCCTTATTTTCTGCACAATCAGAATTTGGCAACATTTTCTGTTTTAGCAGTGACATTAAGTATTGCTGATATTTTAAGCATATGAAATTGACAATTTAAAGCTCTCACAGCCAAAGTAGCAGAAGTGTAAACCTTTTTCCCCCATCTGTCTAATGCCCTTGAATCCCTATCAGAGGGGATAGAGTTTTTTGCAGTAGAAGCCTTGACCCCTTTGGGACCCTGAGAAATAGTTTCTGGGTCAGCAGCAGGGTTTTTATAAAGAAATTTATATGAATCTGGAACCCTGTAGTATCTGTCTGGTTTAACAGGGGCAGGGGGTAAAGAGTCAGGAGAAAGGCCGTACTTTGAAAATACATCATCTACAATGTCTAACACAGGGGGAATAGCAAGAGGCCTGTGTTGAGGTAGTAAAAGAAAATCTCTAAGCCTTTTCTTTGATTCTGGGAAGTCTTGGCTCTCCCAGTGGAAGTGCTCCCTCATAGTATGCAGGGTTTCCCCACAAGAATAATCCTCAGGAGGAGAGGCTGAAGGGATAGATTCTTCAGCATCAGAATCGTCATAGGGAGGAAGAGAGTATTCCTGTTCAGAAGAAGAGTCAGAGGAAATGGAAACCTGATCTGAAGATTCATATTCTGTTTCTTGCCTAGGCCGCTTATCAGGAGGGGGATGGGAACCCCTGATCAAGGTAATTAGGTCTGCGGCCATTTTGAGCATCTGTTTTTTAGCCATGGAAGTCTGTCCAGGAGAATGCTGTACTTGTTTCTTTGTCTTTAGAACTGCTTTGCTTTGGAAGCTGAAGTAGGCTTTACATACAACTGTGTAGGTCTGAAAACACCCTCAGAAGCCGATGCCTGCTCAGCGGCTCTGGACCCATCTGAGGGAATAGTTTCCGAGTGTCCAATACCTTGAGTATCCAGAGGCCCAGCTGGGCTCCACGTGGGAGTCATCAGCGGCATGTGGCTCTAAGGTAGCGGGCATCAGGGGCTGCGAAAGTGCCTCACTGAGAACCGGCAAACCAGCGACTGGCTTAGTGGAAGCCTCGTCATTGGTTTTGGACCTCGGATGCCTGTCCTTTTCTTTTTCCTTGCGCTTTTTATAAACTCCGGTCGTCGGCTGTTCCGACGGCATTATATAATTGAATCTTTGGCCAAAGTAATGAAAAGCAAAATCGTACCGATGCTTAATAGTACGTTGGTTAAATCTAGCACAAAATCGACAGCTAGCAACGTTGTGATCAGGGCCTAGGCAAGGAATACAGTAAGAATGAAAATCCTTATGAGGTATTTGCTTCGCACAAGAAATACAATTGTTAACTTTTTCTGACATTGGTCTGGAGCAAGAAAAAAGTTTCCCCAATGGGGTACTTAGCTTTAATGAAGACTTCGGATCTGAAATTCGTTTTTGAAAATCTTAGGAGTCAGCCGACCGGCACTTGCGAACTGCTTTTGCTTTGGGCACCGCGCGGCAAGAAAGACTGAAGAAAATGGCGTCGGCTGCATCTTTTATACCCCTGGCGCACTGACGTCAGGGAAGAGGCGACAGCAACCGACGCCGGACCTAGACTTTGGAATTCAGGCTGACTGCGGGTAGCCTGCCAGCAGGATAACCCAAGTGTAATGACTGCAACAGTGAAACACGATGAACATCCTATTTGTCTGTGGTAATGAGTGACCACTCAGGGAGACAGAGAGAGAAAGACGAGCAGAAAGGGGAATGGATGGGGGGCTGGGGGGGTTGAAATTCTAGCAGGCAGTCAGACACTACCTGCCCTATCAGGAAAGGGGGCCTTTGGCTGTAAGACTGAGAAGGCCTTGCCTGAGGAGGCTGTCTTCTAGGGGGTCTTCTAGACCAGAGAGCTGCAGGCCTGGAGGTTTTCCTGATAAAATGGGTCTTAGCCAGGTAGTTCCTCTGGAACTTGGGAATAGGCGAGACCAGGATATGTTTTAGGTCCTGTAATTCTTTTTCTTTCCAGCCACTTTTGCAACAAAAAGGGCTTAGTGATCCAAAGGTGCGTCAAGGAGTTTGGCCCTGAAGTCATCTGGTAGAGGCTGTAGTCGCAGCCATGAGTACCTCCTTAGTACTGCAGCTGATCTGCTTGAGGCTTTGGCTGCATCATAACTGCATCTTAAGGAATGTCTATTCACTTGAGAGATGAGTGTTATTAGTGAAGACAAGGAGGTCTTGGCCGCACAGTCAGGGATATCATCTAAATCTTTAGTAGCTTTGTCCAGCAGAGCTAAGGAGTATTTGGTCATATGAGTCTGGTAGTTGGTGACTCTAAATAAGAGGGTAGCAGAAGTATACATTTTCTTTCCCAACCTCTCCATAGTCTTGCTGTCCTCATCAGCAGGGAGGATAGTAGTGGTAGGCAGGAGCTTGGAGGCCCTGTCCGTAGAGATGGATATTAGTGGCAGGATCAGCAGGAGGGCACTTAAAGAGAAATTTCTCCATGTCAGGGACTTTACAGAGTATGTCTGCTCTACATGGGGCTGGAGGTTGGGAATCCAGGCTAATGGAGGCTGAGGCAAAAGCATCCAAGAATGCAGGCTAAATAGGAGGAATGGCAGAAGGACTGGTAGAGTCCATCTGAATAAGGTCATAAAACCTTTTTTGTACATCAGACCTATGGATTGCCACTTAAAGTGGTCTCTCATTTTAATAATAGTTTCCCCAAAGGTAAGATCCTCTACAGAGGAGTCAGGTTCAACAGAGCCCTCCTCAGAAGATCCATATCCTGGGGAAATGAAATCTGGAAGGAGTAAGAAAGAGAGTCCTCAGAGGAATCAGACAATTCCTCTTCTTCAGGCTGCTCTACCCTCCTTTCCTGAGTTGGAGGTCTACGACTAAGGAGGGGAGGAGCAGTGGTCGAGGGCTCTGCAGAAGGCCTAAGGGCCATAAAAGCATTGAACAAACTCTGGCTGAAGTCCTGTCAATTCAGCATGCTTTCAGAGGTTGGAGTGAGGTGTCTTGTCTTTTGTTTTATTTTTAAAGGCCTTGCCAGAGTCTGGCTAGGAATAGGTCTAGGGTCAGGTGTCGGGATGGTAAAGGGGGTATCTGATGGGCACCGAGTGAATGCTGGTCCCCCCCGCACCTGGCATCTAAAGCAGGTGCCAGTAAATTCTCTGTGGATGTGTCGTCCACTCAAGATTGTGCGTCTTCCTCAGAAGTACCCGCTTTATCTACAACAGTGGATGACGGATCCTCAGTCAAGCTGACATTGGCTACAGGCTGAGGTATGGCAGACAGAGAGACAGCAGACAAAGTAGGCCATGAAGACTTGGCCCTCTTCCTAGGAGGTTTAGACGGGGCATTGGGTGCGGCCACCATCCCTAACGCTATTTGTTTCAAGCTCTGATTCTCTAAATACAAGTGTAAGGCCTGCAAACAGCAGCGTATGGTCTTAGGGACAACGATCAGCAAATGGCACAGTTCTCGTGGTCATGTTCCCTGCCTAGACAAAAGAGACACTGGTGATGCGTGTCTTGGTGGGGAATCTGCCGACCGCACTTGCACTTACCCTTACCGGATGACATTAATAAACTATAATTAACAACAAAGCAGGACTGAAAGAATCCCCAACAGGTTACTTAACTGAAACTTTTTTCGATCCAATGTCCGCGAGAAGCAGGAGCACCTGGTGTACGACTGGCGGCTGAAAAGTTCTGAGGGCTGGTGCGTGCAGATGGCACTTTTATGGCCCATGTTGCTGCAGCCACATCAGACGTCCGATGCACCAAGAGGGATTGAAAATCTTTGGAAACTTGGCTGGACAAACTGGAGAGGAAGAAGGGTAAACCCACAAGTAGAATACAGCAACACTGGAATAGAAGGACATCATTCAATCTGTGCTGTCCATTTCCATTTCATCCTCAACTAATAGTTCAGATCTGATCCTCGGATCTGACTCGGCCGTTACACTAGCTCATGGTCTCAAAAAACTCTCAAGCGCCCTCCCTAACCATAATGCACCAGTCCCTAACATCCTTCACATCTTGATGAAGCAACCAGTATAGTTGCGAAAGCGCTAACCATTTTTATTTTTGGTTTGAATAAACGTATGTCTTTGTGTTAACTTTGTGCATTTTATTTCATTTTATGTATCTGTTTTATGCACCTTGTTTTTACCCTGAGTGGTTCGTATTCTTTTTGTGTGGATCCTTCAGATCTTGTTTGCTGCTTGGTAGAAAGACTATTAGATTATGTCATATCTGGAGCTCAGCACAAAGGACAGTCTCTTCCGTGAAGCCTCTCGTTCCTCCAGAAGTCAGTCACTAAAAAGGTTGGGGGTTTTGGTGGGTGGGGAGTTGATGAAGAATGAAAATGGACAACACAAATGGAACGTTATGGTGAATACATAAATTCTTTATCTGATGTTGTCAATTTACATTCATTCCTCAACAAATGAGACAGAGTCCCCAGCTACCTAAAATCCTGGGTGGACTCTAAGGAAGGATATTCCTGAGTGCAGTTGAGTCAAAGCCTGCTCTTCCCTTCGAGACCAGATCTACTTTGTAATGAGTGATAAAAGTATAAGGACTTGAACAAGTTGCAGCTGCACAAATATTGTCCATAGAAGCTCTAGACTAGAACACAGAAGAAGTTGCCATAGATTTGGGTGAATGAGCCTTTAAAGGTTTTAGTAAGGGAAAATTCAACTTGTTATAGACAAATGAAATGCAATCTGTCAACTTCCTAGCTAGAGTTACCTTTGATTTGCCCAATTTATTATATGCAAAGGAGATAAAATCTTTCTAAATTCTTTTGTTCTGTGTAGGTAGAAATGTAATTGTCTACAGACATCCAATAAATGCAACATATATTCCCCTTTATTTTCAGATTTTGGAAAGAATACTGGTAAGTTAATAGATTGGTTTATATTGGATTATGACAACAACTTAGGTAGAAAGAAAGCATTGGTGCATAACGTGACCCTATCCTTAAGAAAAGTCAAATATGGAGGTTTAAAAGATAAAGGCTGAAGTTCTGAAATTCTTCTAGCAGATGAAACTGCAACTAGAAATATAGCTTTCCAGGTCAAGATTACATTTAGTTGCTGGTTCAAAGGGAGAATGAATTAAGGCTTGAAATACCACATTTAAATCCCCTGCACAGCTTAGAGGAAGCCAATGAACAATTCTGAAATCCAACATGAAAGCTAGAAATTGCTGCAAGTTGAATTTTTGTAGCTGATGAACTAGCACCTCCATTAAATAGACACACCAAAAATTCCAGAACAGATTCAACTGGAACTGAGAAAGGTCGATTTGATTTTGCTCTGCCCACCAAGTGAACCTTTTCCATTTACTCCTGTAGAGTTTCCTATTAGAAGGTATATGGGGAAGATAAAAGCATGGAATGGACAGGGGAGGACAGCACTGGTTGTCTGCCTATTAAAGGAATTGGTGAACCATGCTGTTAGTCTGAGGTCTGAGATGTCCGGGTGAACCATGCTTGTCCGCTGGGACAGAAAGTTTGGAGTTGGATCCACCATCCAAGGTGGATACCGTAGGGGAGGCCAAAGGAATGGAAAACAAATCTGGAAAGGCCAGTAAGGTGCAATGAGGATGACTTTGCTCTTCAACCAGGATGCTTTCTGAAAGAATTTGGGAATTAGGGGAGTCAGAGGGTAAGCATACAGAAGACCCGGGGGGGTCGTGGAGTAGAGCTTCCCTAGGTGATACTCCGGTGGAGGAATAAGGGCAAAAAAAGATGTTGCACCTATTATTTAGGGAAGCTGCAAAAAGATCATAGCAAGGCTACTGACTGAAAATCATTTCATCTTGTTGTTTAAAGACCACTTGTGAGGTAGTAAGATGGACCTGCTCAGTTTGTCTGCTATCACACTGGTCTTCACTGGAATATGCTTTGCTATTAGCAAGTGGTTGAAAGATATCACCCACTGCCACATTCTGAGGACTTTTTGACAAAGGGGATAAGATCTGGCTCCCCCTTGTTAATGTACTAAACTACTGACATGTTGTCTGTCTGAATTGCAACTGTTCTAAGAGGGAGAGTGTCTTGGAATGCCTGCAATGCTAAAAGCACAGCTCTCATCTCCAGCACATTGACATGCAAGTTGGCCTCTTTGTGGGACCAAGTGCCTTGGACTGTTTTCTCCAGAAAATGAAGACGACAGTACAGCCTTGTAATACCTGTTGCAATTGCATCCACCAGCAAAGGTATCTTTTGCATACTTGAGTTATTCTTATCTTTGCTGACATTGGTTGAGAAAGAACTGACCACTGTACTGATAGCAACTATTGTAGAATTCTCATGTGGAATCTCGCTAAAGGAACTAAAATTATTGCCACTGACCCCAGGGTGTGCAGAATCAGTCGAGCTGAAATCCTGGTACTGCAAATTATTTTTCTGATCTACATCCTTATCATTTGCACTCTTGATAGAGTAAGAGAAGCTACCATAGATACTGTGTTGAGCACTGCTCTGATGAATTCTAATGTCTGAGTTGGTTTCTAAGTGAGACTTGTTGTAATTTATGGTTATTCCAAGATGAGAACAAGTCTGTAGCACCTGATCTTGTGCTTCTATCAGTCGATGCCTGGTTGAGGTGGTAATGAGCCAGTCGTCTAAATATGGAATCACCCGGAATCCCTGTAGTCTCAAGTGAGCTGCTACTACTGACATACATTTGGTGAGCACTCTGGGGGCTGTGGTGAGGCCAAAGGGCAGTGTTCTGAACTAGTAGTGACTAGCTCCCAGCCAAAAGCATAAGTATCTGCTGGATTGTCTGTTCATTTTTACATGACAATACGCATCCTAAAGGTCTATCGAGCATTGAGCACATCCAATCATCCTTGCCCAGAAAGGACAGAATGCTCTGAAGTGTGACCATCTGGAATTTAAAATTGTTTCGACCTGACTTATTCAATACACTGACATCCAAAATTGGTCTCCAGTCTCCTGTTTTCTTTGGCACTAAAAAGAATCTTGAGTAAGTTCCAGACTCCATTTGGCCTGGTGGGGTCTCTTGGATGAATCTATCTTAGCAGCTTTTGGATTTCTAGTGCTGCTGCTTTTCTTTGATTAGGTGGAACATATGGAAATTTTCTTAACAATGGAGGAGGTAGAGAAAAGGGAATTATATAACCTCTGCAAATCATCTCTGCACTCAACTGTCTTTTGTTATATCTAGCCAGGCTCTTAGGTGCAGAGATAAGTGACCACCAACTTCCTGCAGAGGTGGGCAATCGGGCCTCCTTTCAGGACAGCTGAAAGGGTCTGTCAAAAAATGAATCTCTAGACCCCTGGTTTTGTGGACCTCCTCTGCCACGAGGGTGTCGCCGTCCATTATAGCTGCCCACTCTGCCTTTGGGGGAACTATCTCCACTTGGAAAGGGCTCTAGGACTTTCTGAACCACATTTTTTGGCCTCTCCATTGATTCCTGGAAAAGGTACCTTGCGGGCTTCAAAAATAGACACCCACTGCAGAGAGGGTCTTTCTGTCTTTCCCAAACCTGGAGTGGGTTTCCTTCACTGTGGGGCTAAATAAAGAAGTGCTGTCAAAAGGAGCACTGATGAACAAGGACTGGAAGGGCTCTGCAAAATCACACAGGAACATCCAGGCATGCCTCCTGATGAAAATACCTGAACCCATGGCCCTTGTGGTGCCTTCTGCAGCATGTGAGATAAGCTTCATGGATGAATTGGATATAGCTTGTAGGTAGCCAACTGAGACACTACAGAAGATTGAGGCCCAGCAGTTTCAGTTCCAGAAAGAGATTGTGACAGCTCTAAGTCTTGTAAAATGTCCCAGATAGTTCAGCAGTCTAAGTGCAAAAGTTGCTGAAGCATAAACACACGTCCCAAATCTGTCAATCGCCCTAAACTCTGTTGGGGGGATGGACAGTGGAACTCTGTTCAGCAAATTCCTTTATTGTAGCAGTCACCATAACCATGGCATCTATTGATACCCCTTTACCCAAACTTCTCTTCCTACTGATGGAGCCAGAATCTGGTCTGGTCTCTCTTAGGGATTGGCTCAACTGAATCAGGCTCCTTCCACTCCCACCTAGAGACCAACTCAATGAGCTCATCAGTGGGTAGAGTAAAACAGGAAGTAGACAGGCCAGCTCCAAAGGCCTCCAGAAATACTTATTCCTCTGGAGAAGGGTCTTGGGTAGACTAGACACCCTTCTGCTTAAGGATCTGAAGAATGTCTCCAAATGAGACATCATCAGGTAGTGATTTTGTAGATCCCTATCCTTCATCAAAATCAGTGTCCTCAGTGACCGACTTTTGAGGAGAGTCCAAGTGCCTCCTTTTCCACTTTCTCTTCCTAGGGACTTTCTCAGTGGGATGGTCCAGTGAAGTATCAGAAGAGATTAAGATACCCTGCTGGGTAGTCTGGAAGCTTTGAGCTGGCTGCCCCTGTGGGGGAGAATGTATAGGCTCACGCTGGAAAGTCATCTAAGAAATACAGCGTGGATCCAAGGGGGTAGGACTCATCTGTCCCTGCCAGAGCAGAGAACACTCTGTTCACAACTTCAAAGGCAAATCACTCCAGAGAGAAGGAAGACAATAGAGTTGAGAAAGCAAGTTTAGGGCCCATCACCTCCATCCTCTATGAAAACAATCCATCTGAGGTGGTAGTTGGAGTGGAGCTGTCCAGTGCCGAGGCTCCAAGAAGAGGAGAATGCTCGGAAAACCTCAGAGTTGACTCCAAACTCTCAGACCCAACAGGGATCCTTCAGCTCAGAGTCATCTTGCTCCAAGGAAATCAAAATAGGTGCAGTCAGAATGGCAATCAGATCTGAAGAAAGTGCTTTCTTTAGATCCAAACCAGATTGACTCGGAAGGCTCATATCCAAGGGCTCTAAAGCAACAGGCTGTATTAGAAGGACCTGTAATGGGTGGAGTAGTGGACAATCGGGCTTCCTAACCCAAACAGCTAGGAGCCATGAGAACTCCCATCTGAATTTGCACCATGAGGAATTTCTTCATCATTCTCTCCACATCTGCTTCAGTGCGACTCCTGATAGAATGAGAAGATGCCAGAGATGGAGATTTACAGGGCTTTACCAAAAAAGAAGTCAGTCTGGACATAACTAGTTCCAAATGGGAGGAGTATATGGTCCTGGTTAGAGGATTCAGATGTAGATTTGGTCGGATCCAAAGATGGTCAGATCTTATCAAGTTTCGGATCCGATTTCTGTACTTTTGTGGAGGGTCTGATGAGGAAGAGGTGGAATACTCTTAAGGTTTACACATCTTCAACAGGTCTTTTGATTTTTGTTTGGGGAATTGAGCCAAAGTCATAGCTTCAGAAAATGAGTTGGGCAGCAAACCCTTTAATATTAGTTTATTCCTTCTGTCAGCAAGAGCACGAGGGTTACACTTATTGCAAATGCTGTAATCTATCTTTAAATGATCTGGACCTAAGCAATATAAGCAAAGAGAATGGGCATCAGATAAAGGCAATGTGTGCCCACAATTCTCACATTTCTTGAATCCCAAAGAACCTTTTACGGACATCCTGCTGAAGAGATATCAAAGCAAAATATACAACAATAACAACTTTTTTTCTTTTTTGAAAACTAAGAAAGGATAAACAAGTAAAATATCACTAATGGCACTGAAGAAATTACACCAGGTTAACAGAAAGCAGTGGCGGCTGGTGACTTCAAATCAAAGGGGGTCAATGGGAAGGGGTGTGGCCAATGAGAAAGGGGAGGAGCTGTGCTCAAAACCACAAAAACTAACTTTAATTAAATATGCTGCCCTGGGTGCCAAACCATCGTTATGAGAGTCCAATCAAGACAAAATTAAGTGTAGAATAATAAAAATATTTCAATGCACTGGCTGCATGACAGCGTACTTAATATCTAGATGGAAACAAAAAGGTTGTGAGGCATGAAAAAATAAATTACTATTTAAATACATTACTGGAATGCCAGTCAAAATCAAGTACAAGAAAAACAAGCAGCACACAACTCAAACCACTTCTCTTTGCACTGTAGTTCTAATTATAATTTATATTCAGCTTTATTAAAGTTCCAAGTAACATGCTGAAAGTAGCAATCTCTGTGATGCCCCCACTTGTAAAAATGTTTCTTATCCAAAAATACCTGCTGCCTGACAACTATCTACTTGTTTCATGGGGAAAACATGATCAAAATGAAAAAATGAAAAGCAAACAAGAAACAAGATCAAGATACATTGCTTAAAGGATTACAGTACAGGTTATGGACCACACATGATTGGCATTCTGTTTAGTTTTCAGGTAAAGCCCTCAAAGATGACTGGAAGTCTCCAACAAGTGTAATGAGCTTCTTAAAATAATGTAATCCTGTACTTTATTACAAATACTGTCATATGCATTTCAATACCCAAGGCTTATACATTATCTAGTTAAGTATTCTCTGCATGGCAACAACAGAAAGGCTTTCAATGTTGACAATTCTTTAACAGTATGCTTATAAAAGCTTACTTGCATCTTACAATCTTAGACAAGCTTACCTGATGGTCATTAAAGCATTGCTATTTAAACACAGAGCAACAGGACACTGAGTAATAAGCATAAATCAACAGTAAAAAATATGACAAACCAGACCATTCTGCAAAATCAAAAACAGACGAAAAGCCACTGTAGTACTTGTGTCTACCTTGGATGGGGGGATACTCTGCACATTTACACTGCATAACTACTCCTTGCCTTGCTTAGACACATCCAGAGTCACTACATGGGGGAGTGGGGTGCAACAACTATGTCACAATTTGAAATGTCTTTGAATGACTGTGATGGCCCTGACACATTTGTCATACCTCTCAACCTCAGAGCAAGAAATCTGGACAAAACCATACACAGAAGTGGGACAAAGGCCCAAACATATTTTAAATATTGCTCTTATAAACTTAGAAAGATAATAGAATAGGTTTTGCATTAGTATGAATTTTCTGAAGTGTATGAAATCTGAAACTCAAATGTCTGCCATTATTTTCTAACTTCAGTCTTTAATGATTTGTCACTAATTTGCAAAAAAAAAACAATTTTATGAAAAATGGACCAAAAATGTGATGCAAAAATATAAAATAGCCACACAATACAGCTGGGAACCTGTCAAAGAAAGGACACTTTAATATTAGTATTGCTAACTCGAGCAGGTGACAAAATAAAAGAATCTACATGCATTTCTGAAATAAAAGTAATCTATAACTCTGATTATTAGCAGTTATTTCTTAATTGTAAACCCTCCATGTTTTCTTTTAAAATTGCTATTTTGCAGACGGATTATTAGGGGGAAGAGCAACATTTTGACCCAAAATCGGGGACAGTTGAGAGGTTTGGCTATGCCTAATTCTATAAAGCAATGTATTTGCAAGTACCTCTCAACCTGTTAATACAATAAATCTGGACAAGGCCAAATATATTGGGGGAACATATAAATAGTACTAAAAATTGCTCTTGTATAAAGTGAGACAGTTGATAGAATAACAGGTCTTACTTTAGCATGCATTTTTCGGAAGGTTATGAAGTTTGAAACTCAGTGTGTCATTATTTAGTGACTTAATTCCTAAATGATTTGCCAGAAAACCACAAATTTTATGAGGAACAAATCAAAAATAAGAAGCAAAAATCTATTCATGCTTTGAAAATCTGGACAGTTGGGAGGTAGTTCAGCTGGGGCTGTCTGAGTTTGCCGCCCTTCCCCCTCACTACATGGTCGAATGGAGCCTCCCCCCTGCAGCCATTCTAATGATCCATTACTTGGCTATTTCACTCCATTTACCATAAACACTAATGTGCATACTGCTTTACTTCTATGATGATATGGACTTCATTTGAAAGTTTTATTTTGCATTTTACAGCACAAACACTAAGACATCTGCTAAACAAAGCAATGCAGTCTCACAATGGAAACAGACTTAGCATTAAAACTTCTCTGCCCTTGAAACTCACATTCATTGAAACAGCATTGAAACCCACATTCACAGAAAATACATTTTGCCAGTGGCAAATAAAGATTAATTCTGGGCTGTTTACAAATCATAGGCCCCTTGCATATGAAACATACATGTGCTCTTTGATGCACCTTTCTGATTGTACTAAATTATATTCCTTGTACAATACAGTACAGTTGTTAGAGGGCATTTTAAATGTATTAAACAATGAAACAAAACGCATGCACCAATAATGACAAAACTGCCCACTTCAGAACATTTCCATCATAAAAGTCTACTCAAACTTCTACAGTCCACCATTATCAGTAAATATGCACAATTCAACAGTCCACCATTATCAGTAAATATGCACAATCTCTGAAGTAAAAGTCATCTAAATAATTCCACATTAAAGAAATCTGTAACTAATGAAGAGGTTGCTGCTAGCAAAAACCTTTACATTTCATGGTTTCATCGAAAAATAAAGTATCTGTTGCCCCTGAGGAATTAATTGCCTATATTACATTAAAAATGATAAGCTAGTAATATTGCAATAGGAAATGGATGGCAAACTGATAACAGGCTCATAGTTAGTATCTTCGCCAAGGAAGACACTCAGTACGGCAGCATCCACCCCTTGTGGGAGTAGAACCCACAGCCTTCTGCATCAAAAGAACGTACACAACCTGTTGTGCTATTAACAATGCAAGCAGACTTAGCATAAGCAGCACTAAACTTCTCTTCTACAGCTCTCAGCTCCTTGTAAAATCTACTCAATACTCAACTGCATCTCAACTTCGCAGCACAAGAAATCTGGAAAAAGTCAAAATTTATTGGGAGGGGGGAGCCCAAAAACCAGGGACACATTAAACACTGCTTGTATAATCTTGGAAAGTTGCTAGAATAAAATGCTGTGTTACCACCATACATTTTACTGCCAAGGTCCCTGTGCAAAACAGTCAGAGCAATATACCACTATGCCATATCAGCTGCCTTGTGAAAGAAAAATGCTGCGTTACCACCATATATTTTACTGCCAAGGTCCCTGTACAAAACAGTCAGAGCAACATACCACTACGCCAAATCAGCTGCTTTGTGAAAGAGGAGGAAGACTGAAACTTAAATGGCTATCATTTAGTGAATTCAGTTCTCACCATAGCGGTCAGCCTCTTAGCACAAAACACCTGGACAAACCCAGTAATGAGGGAATACAGCCCTCAAACATATTCAGTGAATTCAGTTCTTGCCATAGCTGTCAACCTTAGCACAAAATAACCTGGACAAAGCCAATAATGGGGGAATACGGTCCCAAAAATAGGGACAAATTTCAAATATTCATCTTACAAACTTAGAAAATTGCTAGAATAAAAAAGTTGTGTTACTATGTATTTTCTGAAGAATATGAAGTCTGAAATTCAAATGCCTGTCAATTTTATTTAACATTTATTAACCAGGACAGTCTGACTTGGAACAAAAAAAACAATTTTCAGCAGAGGCCCGGGAAGAAATAATGCAGACATGTCTTTGTAACATGGGAGGACACAAAAGCAAACCCACACAAACACAGGGAGAAGATGCAGACCCCACACAGAAGGCACCCCAGCCAAGAATCAAACCTAAGAACCTGCAGCTGTGAGGCAACAATGCTACCACTGCACCATCAAATATCAAGCATTTAAACATTTAGAAACCACAGATATTATGAGGAATAGAACAGATCAAATATGAGGCAAAAATCTGCAAATTTTTTACAAATGGTGGTGGGTAGGGAATTCAGGCCCTTAACACCTGCATACAAGGTACAGGGTTCAAGCCTGAGGTATTCCCTACCACACCACCATGAGTTTGCTCTAGCCACCAGTATAGGGCAACTGGGGTATTAGACACACACAGACACACACACACACACACACACACACACACACACACACACACACACACACACACACACACACACGCACACACTTTTAAATGTGTCCAAGTCCACGAAGTAGCCCGCTCGACATCCATGAAGCAGCAGTACAATTCGACATCCAAGTCCACGAAGTAGCAGTACAATTCGATATCCAAGCTCCGAATCCATGAAGCAGCAGTAACAAGTCCACCATGAAGCCCGCTCGAAATCCAAGTCCGAAATCACACGCGAGAGCTTAAAACTTACCTCACCTCTCTCCTGATTGGTCCTGTCTGCTGATGAAGCATTCCGGAGCTTCTCTGTTCTGTGCGGTCGTCACCGCACAGATTCCTGGGCATCTGTGGGGCAGAAATGCCTTCCCTGTATCCGGACTGCTGACTCAGGCAGTCTGACTTCGCACAGATTCCTGGGCATCTGCGTAGCAGTCTGAGTGTGTCTGCGCATGCGCAGAGTTAGTTCTGGGACTTGTGAAAACAAATTTTTTGTTTTCTTTTTTCTTTAATTTTATGTTTCACGGTTTGTTTTTCTTTTTGTTTGTAGGTGGGAGGGCTGCAGTCCTGCAGTCCTATAGCATGAGCTGCCCCTGATAGAAAAGAGAAACTAATTATACCTGCAATGGTAAATTTAGTAATATAGAAAGTGTATAAGAGTTGGGAAGGAAAACTAGGCCTACTAACAATGGTAGGTAGAAATGTACATTAACGAGTGTACGAAAGGAGTTAGTAATACAGAGATGAAAAAAAAAAGGTATATATCTAACAAATAAACTGTTCGAAAAGGAAAATTATATTACAAAATCTTATCTCCCACAGTCTATGACTCGACAGCTGAAGGCAACCATGTCTAGACATGAAAGCGGCAAACAAATTTTGAGGGATGTTAGGGATTGGTGCATTGTGGGTAGGGAAGGAGCTCGAGAGTTTTTGGAGACCACGAGCTAGTGTTAACAGCCGAGTTTGAATGAAAACTGACATCAGATCAAAAGATAATACAAAAACTGAGAAACTGGAAGCTCTGTTTTATGGATATGGATAGCAAGATACAAGCAGTTAAAATGTTTTTAGTCCTTTTAGTTTTATACACAGGTCAGGCGTATTTTTATCAACCAGAGGAGAAGTTGTGGATAGCAATTAATAAATAGCTGAAGAATTTTACCTGGGAAGGGAAGATGACATGAGTCAAGTGGGATAAGCTCATTCTTCCAACAGAACAAGGTGGACTGGGATTACCTGATTTGAAGTGGAATTTCAGAGCAAAACAGCTAATGTTCCTATACATAGCACAAACAAAAAGCTATAAATCAAAGTGGAAAGGGGTGATGAAATAGAGGGGAATCTCAAGAATCAAGGAGAGATTGGGATGTCAGATGCAGATCCTTAAGGAACATAACAGTAACCATAAATAAAGTAGCAGAAACTATTCTAAGAACTAAGCCAACATGGAAATGGAGAAAGGAACTTCTGCCCATAGGGATGACTGCAATGACGGATGGAGAAAACAGGCGAACGGAGGCTGGAATTTACTGCAGAAAACTGGCAAAGGAATCAAGGTATTGGGAGCAAATAACTACAGATGGAAAGGTAACAGAATGGGAAAAGGCTAAGAATTTATTTGGACTGTAGGCTAGAGTCCCTATCAAGGATTGACATCAGAGTATAGGCAAAGAGAAAGAAATAGGAGATTCTAAGCAAAAGACTAGGGCTGGTAGAGTTTTTAGTAGACTCTAGGACAGAGGCTGTTGTTAAAAGAGGGACAATTAGTAGAGCATATAAAATATATGACAACTATACAAATCAATCAGAGGAGGTTACAGAGGATTGGGAAGAAAGACTGGATAAGCAATTCACAAAAAGCAAAGAGGGGACTATACATATGTCTCCCAAACATGCAACAAAGTCTGGAGGATTTAGGATCTTTGTTTGGAAGTGTTTTAGATAGGTATTTTTATACCCCAAGTAGACTCGAAATAATTTTTCCTCAGGTAGCTAGCAAATGTTGGAAGGAGTAATGAGGAAGAAAGAGGCAATTGGGAACATATATTCTGGGAGAGTAATGAGTTGGCAGAGTTTAAAAATTCCCTGGAGACTACTCTATCAGAAATAACAGGTGAGCAAATTGTTATAACTGAAGAAATTATTTTTCTGAGCTATGATAGAGAATCAGAATTGCCTAGACATAGTACGGCCTTGCTGAGTCAAAGGTGACTGTAAAACAGCAGGAACTAGAAAATGGAAATCAAAGTCTAAACCAACTATACTAGAAGTATATAGTAACAGAGATAAAATAAGTGAAATGGAACCTTTATAAAAGGGTAGGAGCAAATTTCATAGAAGAAATGGGAATTGTTAGAACAATGCATGCAGGATCACGTTTTGGAGGATAAATGAGGTTTAAAAAAGGGCAGGACTGAATAAGCTACATACTGTTTGACAATGATTGGCTAGACTATAAGTGATGTACAATATTTGCAGCTGATAAATATGTCGATATGGTTTGCTTTCATTTATATAAATGTATGATCACTTATGTCATAAGTCATAATTTTATAAAGATGCTTCTTGTTAAAAAAAAAAAAAAAACAGAAAAGGAGGGAAAAAAAGTGTCTGATCTGCAGGATGAGTGACCCCCCTGGAAAGCAGGAATTTCCTCCCATCGTCATCTGTAACCTTGTTGAATGATTTTCAGAATCCACTTTTTTTGTAACGATCTGTTGCCACAGAGAAAAACTGAGATTCTGACATTCTGGAAGCGAATAGGGGCCAGGGTGTGATGGGGTCACGAGGTCTCTTTAACAGTCAATCAGGCTTGTTGGACTGTCCTTGGTTTTGGGAGGTTTGAGACTTATTTTTGGAAACCCCTTACCACTTCCTCTTAAACGTCTGTTTAGCTGAATTCTATTAACTGTTTATTCTGTTTTTTGTCAAAACAGGATGAGGAGAAACAAAATCCCTTGGACAATTTGGAAAAGAAAAGCTGAAATATGTTAGACATTCCATGGATCAAACTGCCACTTTCATCACACTTTTTGATCACCTCTGAAGCAGAGGGGTCAAACACATTCTCTAAGGGAGAATTTAAAATCTCATCATAACTATACTACCTTGGCTGTGATACAGTAGCCTTCTGGTAACTATTTAGATTGGTTAAACTAATAATGTTCGTTGGCACTTGTTATCTACACTGGTGTCATGTTTTCACTCTAAGCTTAAGATCAAAATATAATTCAGTGTCACTGGGGAGCTGGAAAATATCCTGGCACTCATTTGGCACAAGACAGAAGAATTGATGCTGAAAAGGATACCAACAGATGAATGCATACTTACTCATTCTCATATAGTACACATGCCAATGAGAAAACTGAAGCAGCAGGTGAAACCACAAGTAGACACAGAAAAGGCATGCAGACTCTACACAGAATGTACCCCCAACCAAGAACAATACTAAAGAACCAAGCACTATGAAGCAGCAATGCTAACTGCTGCACCACTGTGTCAGCCTAACCTAGTGTCCTGAAACAAATTTCAGGATTTCACATAGCGATTCATATTCTCTTTGCATTTTCCTAATGGGATGAGAGTACTTTTTCCAGGCCAATACAAATAATTATGTACTTGTATCTATGAAGCTTCGGGTGACTTTTTTATATGACAGTGGAGAAGACATGGTTATACCAGGACAAATGATATGCTACACTGTTTGCATAGCTATACTGTTAACCTAATATAATTTATTTTGCACTGTATAACCCTCTGTTATTCTGCGTGGTGATTGCAGTATTGTATTTTCTATTACTTCCATGCATTACTAATGCAGTCATGCTTTTCCAGACATTTATTTTTCCTAATTATCAAGCCTGTGTAAAATCTGTGAAGCTTTTCTTCCTGTGTTCCTTATGTAAATAACCATCACGCAGCAGATACAACCTATTCATTAAAACTAAACAAACAAGCAAACAATGTCCATTACTGATATTCTTCTCAATCATATGGTATTTTGCAGAAAATATTGATTTCAGCCTTCCTTCACAGTCAGTAATGAAATAACATCAGGTCCCTCTAAATCACAACTTCTCTCCAGAACTGATAAGGAGTAGGGTACAGACCATCAAGACAGAGCTATGAGATAATAGAAGTTTGAGGTCATAGAAGGGGGCAGAATTCTGTGCATGTGACTGCACATGCTTGGAGTTATGATTTCTGTTTCTACTGGTTCAGTATGCTTCAGTGAAGATCACTTGAGGCAACCTAAATGAAAGTAAAACATGTGAACACAGAGGTACAAGCATGGAAGCATTTTTTAATTGTAACAGTACTATGCCAGTCAGTCCGTAGACACACTTTATTTTGAATGTGTGTGGTGATGGTGGTGGTGGGGGAAACCACCTCAATCCACATTCGAACTGACCTCTTTTCTTATTAATGTGTGCATTGGAGCACTAAGCTACTGCTCGTCAGTTTTGCCTATTATATGAAGCTGTACGAAAATAATTCAGTAGAACACCTTACCAAATTGACAAGAAATGCAATGCTCTCCAGAATGAATGTGTATAGACTGACAGTACTCTAAAGGGTAAAAAGAAAAACTGCTCTGCTAATGAAACAAAGGAATATTTTTAAAATAAACCTTGTTCAGTTTGTTAGTCGGGTTTAGCTATGAAATCATTATATGAAACAATAACAGTACTGTTATAATGAGGACACTGTTTACCTTTTCTCCATCCTAAAAGAAATACAAGAAAGCCAAGACTAAAACATGAATATGCTGAGACATGAAATCAATCCTTTTTGTTATCTATATATTATTCAAACAGTCTCATAATGTATTAGATTACAGGCGAGAAGACACAAAGTGATACAATCTTGCGAGCATCATAGAAACAAACTCTTGCAGCTTTTTAACATTAAACTATGCCAACAGAATACTTCTCAACTGCTACAAGGAAGGCATAAATATAATTTCTTCCCTTGCTACTCCTAATTTTACTAATGTTCACAGTGAACATTGTTCTGAGAAATAATTTTAATAATTAAAATTAACTGCAGGGGATATACAAGTATTTCTAAAGGTAGTATTATAAAAATAAACTACCTTTAATGCCCTGTACTATGATCTTTGAAAGATGAGGTACAATAAGGCAGACTTACATATTTTTTTACCTTGGCTTTACTGTATTTGTGGATGTTATCCTAATGATCATTACCAACCACTGTACTTACTTGTTGACAGAAAGCTGAAAAAATTAGGCAGATGCATATTTTAACCACAGCCCCATTGTGCCAAACACAAAGACAGACACACCGACAGATACAGAGGTTACTTGCAGGCTGAGGCAAGACTAATGTGTATTTCTGTCAAGCAAATTGGAACACTTTATTAAAGAAGAATTAAATATGCCAAGGTTGGAGGTAGATGAGGCTCAATTACTGTTAGGATAGGAGGAGATGAGATAAAAATTGTGATGTATAACCAATTTACAGGAAAGTCCCCAAGAATGGATGATATTCCTGTGGAAGTTTGAAGCTAGGAGGGAAAAAAAACCTGATAATGATCTGGAGGAGGTCATTGTTCCACTGTACTCATCCCTCATTAGACCCATTATAGAGTACAACGCCCCATTTGGTATGAACCTCACAAGACGTCTGCTAACAGCTGGAAGGACTGCAGAAATACCTCACTAAAAGAATCACAGGCCTAAAGCAGATGCCCTATGCTGACCGTCTAAAAAAAACTCCAGCTATACTCTGTGGCATATTGTCTACTCAGAGGCGATCTCTGCTTAACATACAAGGCCATGTCAAACCCTGAGCTGTTGGACATACTCCACCTAAAGAAATCCCAATCCCTCAGAGCCACACGCTCCAGGGATCTAAACCTTGTCATCACAATGAACAAATCATGCTGGAGGGATAGGTTCCTGACCCAGAGACTCCCCAGATTCTGAAACAGACTGCCCATACATGTCAAGCAGAGCGACTCCTTGGCCCTCTTCAAAAGGAACCTTGACAATTGGATGGGAGATAGGAAATTCACCACAGGGATCACGTCAGTTGCCCTGCTAGACAGGGGTTCAAGGAAGTAAATATTGTGGGAAGAAATATTCAGGGAATTGTCATGGCTAGGCTTGTATAGGCCCTAGGGCCGATAGCCTAGTACCAATCTATGAACCTATGGAAGGTTTTGCTTAACAGTATTTAAGAAGAGGAGACGTACCAACATCCTGGAAGAAAGCAGTGGTAGCTGCAATACCTAAAGAGGGTAAAACTGATCAGCTCCTGCTTCATAGAGGCCCATTTCAATATTAAACCACGATTATAAAGTGTTCATGTCTATAGTGGCTAAAAGAATGTCAAAGTAATGCCAAAATTGACAGATATAGAGGGGAGGCAAACATTTGACAATATTAACAGAATATTGATGATCCAGAGGGAAGCAGAATGAGAGATAACAACACTGTTCTTGGTGGGTCTTGATGCAGAGAAAGCATTTGACAGAGTAAGCTGGGACTTTATGAACAGGGCAATGGAAGCATTTGCATTTCCTGAAAAAAATATAAGGTTGATTAGAAGGATACATGAGGTATCAGAGGCGAAAATTAAAGTGGGAGGGGTCCTCTGATAATTTCTGCTTGAGCTGAGGAACCAGGCAGGGGTGTCCTCTTTCCCTTTGTTATTTGCATTATATTTAGAACTATTGGCAAAGAAAATAAGGGACTCAGAAATTCAAGGATAAAATTGGTATGGTAGTCAAGAAAAACTGTCTCTATTTGCAGATGATATTATTTTATACCTGACAAAACCAGAGAGAGACATTACCGTGTTATGGAACATTTTGAGAACGTTTCAAATCTTTTCGGGATACACTATATTAATGAAGCTAAAACAAAAGCAATAGTGGTAAATTATGTACCCTCACATGAATTGGTTCAGCAATATTCATATTTATTGGGACTTGATAAAAATGAAGTATTTAGGAGTATGGATTAAAAATGACTATGGTGTGGCAGCCAATGATATGTGTGAAGAGACTAAACAAAAGATAATACAAAAACTGAGAAAATGGAAGCTTTGTTATATGGATATGGATAATAAAATACAAGCAGTTAAAATATTTTTAGTCCCATTAGTCTTATACACAGATCAGGCATATTTTATCAGCCAGAGAAGAAGTTATATGGACAGCAATTAATAAAGAACTGAAGGACTTTATCTGGTAGGGGAAGATGCAAGAGTCAAGTGGGATAAGCTGATTCTACCAGTAGAATAGGGCAGATTGGAAGGGATACTTCAGAACTACACAGTTAAGGCTCCTATACATAGCACAAGCAGAAAACTATAATTCAGAGTGGAAAGGGATGATGATGAAACAGTGGGGAAGCTCAAGAAACAAGGAGAGACTGGGATTTTGGATGCAGGCCTTTAAAGAGAATAAAGTACAGTTTTGTACCTACCATAAATGTAGATGTTCGAGGATCTACATTGCTGCAGTCATGACCTGTGGGTAGTCCGCTGTCCTCGGTCGGCCCGAATACCAAAGGGCTAGGCTGGCGTCAGTCATTGTCGCTTAGAGCTGACGTCAGTACGCAGTAGTACTTAAGCGCATGACCGACGCCATATCCTCAGTCTTTCTTGCCCCAGATGTCAGAAGGCCTAAAAGGAAAGGCCAAAGCCAAAAATAGGAAAAGCCCAACAACCCCCAGTGTGTAAGTAAAGAATATCTCCAAACGAAACCCAGCAATCCCAACCTATAGAGGGGAAGGAGGGAGGGAAAATTGGACTGCAGCAATGTAGATCCTCGAACATCTACATTTATGGTAGGTACAAAACTGTACTATGTTCTTCATCTCACATTGCTGCAGTCATGACCTGTGGGTAGAATCCCAAAGCAAAGGAAAAGGGAGACTGGCAAATTACAAAGAATTAGGGGCTGCTAACATGCCCTGTAAAACTGCAGTGGCAAACCCAGCCCTGGACTTGGAATAGAGAGGGAGATGGTAATGCTTAGTGAAAGTGTGCACAGAACTCCAAGTAGCTGCTTCCAAAATATCCTTAGTAGCTACACCCCTCAAAAAAGCAGTAGAAGTGGCAGTAGCCCTAGTAGAATGAGGCCTGATCCCAGCAGGGACATCCTTCCCATGATGAGAATAACAAAAGGCAATACAATGACCAATCCACTTTGAAATAGTCTGCTTAGAAACAGCTTTCCCCTGCAAACTCAAAGCAAAAGAAACAAATAACTGTTGAGTCTGTCTGAACTCCTTAGTTCTGTTCAAGTAGTAACGTAACTGCCTATGGATATCCAAAGAATGCAAGACTTTTTCCCTTTATTTTGGGGTTCAGCATAAAAAGTAGGCAAATGAATAGACTGATTCAAGGCCACACTAGAAATCACTTTAGGCATAAAAGTAGGGTTAGTCCGCAAAGAAACTCTATCCTTATGGAATATCAAAAAAGGTTCAACTGCCATGAGAGCCTGCAATTCAGATACCCTACTGGCAGAGGTAATGGCCAACAAAAAAGCAGTCTTCCAAGACAAAAACTTCAGTTCAGACGTAGCTGCAGGTTCAAAAGGAGGTAAAGTAAGTTTCTCCAAAACAAAATTGAGATCCCAAGAAGGAGTAGGAGCTCTACGTGGGGGTCTTATATTCTTTGCCCTTCTAAGAAATTGTTTGAACAAAGGATGGGAAAATAAAGGAGGGTCACAATCATAGTGAGCAGAAATGGCTGCAGCATGAACCTTCACAGAAGAGAATGACAAACCCTTGTCCAGTAATTCAGTAAGGTACTGTAGTGCAAAACTCAAATTAGGCACTGAAACATCAAAACCCTTTGCAGTGCTCCAAAGAAAAAATCTCTTCCATTTATCAGCATAAACTTTTCTAGTGCTAGGCCGCCTAGCTTCCAAAATGACATCTAAAACCTGTTGAGGAAGCTGAGACCCCACCGGCTCCATCACAGAATACGCCAGGCTGTCAGATGGAGGGACTGCACCTGAACATTGAGAAAATGATAGTTTGACTGGGACAACAAATGAGGAACCTGTGGCAGAGGCCAAGGAGGCTCCTGGATTAAACTCCTCAGCAGAGGATACCAATGTTGACATGGCCAGTCTGGAGCTATTAGAATCATGCAAGGCTTGTCCTGTCTGACTTTTAAGAGCACCTTGGGGAGAAGAGGCAGAGGAGGAAAAGCATAAACGTGAAGGTTGTTCCAACTGAAAGACAGAGCATCCACTTTCCAAGCATCTGGGTGGAACATCTTTGTGCAAAATTTTGGAAGTTGAAAATTCAGTGGGGAAGCGAATAGATCTATGTCTGGAGTTCCCCAAGCCACAGTCAATTGTTTGAAAATCTGCTTCTGAGCCTCCAGCCTTTGCTGAGGAGGCACATCCGGCATGCCTTTGAAAGGAGGAAAAGTGTGAAAATAAAACTTGTAGCCTCGATTTATTATATCCAACACCCATTTGTCTTGGGTGATCAAATTCCAGTTTTCTTTGAAAAGTCCCAACTTTCCTCCCAGAGGAGCTGCCAGTAAGGGAGGGTCTGGCAGCGGAAGATACAGGTCATTGGGTCTGCTTACGAAAGGGCTGACCCCTGCCCTCACCAGAAGACTGTGCAGGAGAACTCCAAGTCCTAGGTCTGAAGGAACCCTGAGCGTGAGCCCTGCCTCTACCACGTCTAGACCTGCCCTTAGGCTGATAATCCGAAGAAGGATAAGACCATCCCCTAGCAGGCCAATTCCTACTAAACTTAGGGGGCTGCACCTGCAAAAAATCCTTGACCGTCTGCATAGACTTAGCCTTATCTTCCATCTTTTTCAAAACTGATTCCACAGGAGGACCAAAAAGAACTTCAGATTGAAGAGGAGCATCCAAAATTCGAGCCTTTACATGTTCTGACAAATTTTGATCCTTAAGCCAGGCATGTCTACGAATAACTGAACCTGTAGCAGCCACCCTAGAAGAAGCCTGAAGAGCATCAAAACCACACTGCAAAGAATGTTTGCCAACTTGATCTGATGCATGAACCAACTCCTGGAGCTCCTTACACTCTATACCCTCAGATAAAGCATCCACCTTAGACTTCAATTGGCCTAATAAAAAATTCTGATACTTCAGCATATGAAATTGGCAATTCAAAGCCCTCATAGCTAACGTAGAGGAGGTGTACACTTTTTTCCCCCACCTGTCTAACGCCCTAGAATCTTTATCCAAAGGGACTGGATTTTTAGCCACAGAAGACTTAACACCCTTAGGTCCTTGAATAATGGTTTCCGGATCAGCCCTAGGACTCTTATACAAGTACTTATGAGCTTCTGGAACTCTGTAATACCTGTCAGGCTTAACAGGGGCCGGAGGCAGAGAATCAGGATTAAGGGAAGATTCAGAAAACACATCCTGAACAACATCTAAGACAGGAGGAATAGCCAAGGGCCTATGTTGTGGCAGAAACAAAAATTCCCTAAGCCTTTTCCGAGAATCTGAAAAATCTTGACCTTCCCACATGAAATGCTCCCTCATGGTATGTAAAGTTTCAGAAAAGGAAAAATCTTCTGGAGGAGAAGCAGAAGGACAGGAGTCCTCTGCATCCGAATCAGAATAGGAAGGAAAATCCTGAATTTCTTCAGCTGAGGAATCAGAGTAGTCCGAGGAATGATCCATTCCCTCTAAATCTGCCTCCACCCTAGGCCTTTTCTCTGGGGGGGGCATAGAACCCCTGATCAAAGTAATCAAGTCCTCCGCCATTTTCAACATATGTTTTTTAGGAACAGGGGCTGGAGAGCTAGAAGAATGACCAGGTCCAACAAGACCAGGTTTGGCCTTAGCATGGCCTTTAGCCACTGAAGTAGAAGGCCTGATAACCTTTTGTAAGGATGGAACTACTGAAACCTGAGAAGCACCCTCGGCCTGTCCTAACTCCTGAGAGGCCAACTCCTGTAAAAGTAAAGGTTCCCCCTGGGATTCAGCCGAACCCTCGGCAGGATCCATAGATTCAACCGGAGGCTCTGAAGAACCGGCGTCCGCAACGGACGACTCATCCGGTTTAGATCTCAAAGATTTATCCTTACGCTTCTTAGCGGTAGCGGGCGTCGGAGGATCCGACGGCATGTTATAGTTACACCGCTTACCGAAAACAAGCCTGGCACAGTCTAACCTTCGCTTAATGGTGCGCTTATTAAATCTAGCACAAAAGCAACACCCGACTACGTCGTGCTCAGGCCCTAAGCAAGGAATACAGAGAGAATGATAATCCCTATGAGGTATCTGTTTCCCACAAGAAATGCAATTATTAACTTTTTCTGACATCCGGATAACTGAGGCAAGAAAAAACAAAAATTTCCCCAACGGGGTACTTAGCCAACTTGGTCTTCGGTCTGAAACTCGGTAAATGAAAATTTCAGAACACCGAACGGCACTCGCAAACACTGCTTCTGCTTCGGACCACACGGCAAGAAAGACTGAGGATATGGCGTCGGTCATGCGCTTAAGTACTACTGCGTACTGACGTCAGCTCTAAGCGACAATGACCGACGCCAGCCTAGCCCTTTGGTATTCGGGCCGACCGAGGACAACGGACTACCCACAGGTCATGACTGCAGCAATGTGAGACGAAGAACATCAATAATCATACAGAATATTATATCGATAAAGCAGCAGAAAGTATCCTAATAACTAAGCCAACACAGGAATGGAGAAATGAGATTCTGCAGATAGGGATGACTGTAGTTAGCGATACATACAATAGGCAAGAGGGGGCTGGAATTTATTAGAGAAAACTGGCAAAGGAACCAAGGTATTGGGAGAAAATAACTAGAGAGAGATGACGGAATGGGAAGATGCCACAAATGTATTTTGACTGCAAGCTGCAGATTGCTTTCTCTTTCAAGGATTGATATCAAAGTACAGCAAAGAGAAAGAAAAACAGGGATCCTAAATGAAAGACCAGCACTGGTAGAGTTTTAGTGGAATCTAGAACAGAAGCTGCCATTAAAAAAGGAATAATTAGTATAGCATATAAAATATTGCATTGTGACTACAAGAATCAATCAGATGAGGTGAGAAACAATTGGGAAGAGAAACTGAATAAGCAATTCACAAAGAAACAATAGGAGGATATATGTATGTCTCCCAAATATGCAACAAAATCTAAAAGATTTACAATTTTTGCTTGGAAATGTTTATATAGATAGATCGCAAATGTTGGAGGTGTGACAAGGAATAAAGTGGTAACTGGGAACATATTTTCTGGGAGTGCAGTGAGTTGGAGGACCTTAAGGATTCCCTGCGGAATTCACTGTCGAAGATGCTGGGTGGGCAGATTGACTAGGGGAGATGATTTTTCTGAGTTATGATACAGAATCAGAATTGCCCAGACATGGTAAGGCCTTGCTGTGTCTAATTATAGCGGTTGCCAAAAACTAGATAATGGAAATCAAAATCTAAACCAATCATACTAGAAGTAGTGAATATAGTAACAGAGATAAAACAACTGGAATGGAGATCTTTAGAAAAGGGTAGGAGCAAACTGCATAGGAAAAAGGGGAATTGTGGGAATAATACATACAGGGGAGAAATGATGTTTAAAAGAATGAGCTATGTAATGTTTGACTGAAAATGATTGGGTAAAAGATAAGCGATGTATAATGTTTGCAAATAGGAGCGTGTCAGTATGGTTTGTGATGTAAAATGCTTTCAACTAGGATTGTATCGGTGTGGTTTGTTTTCATTTCTATAAATGTGTGATTGCCTATGTAGTAAGTGATGGTTTAATAAAGATGTTTCTTGTTTAAAAAGGGCAGAACTTGAATAATTTATGTAATGTTGCATAGGTTATATGACATATAGCAATATATGTGAAGTGTAATGTTTGTTAATGGGAATTTGTTAATACAGTTTGATTACTTTTATATAAATGTAATGCCACAAGTGATAATAATAAAGGTACTTAATAAAAAAGAAGGTACTCAATTGGTACAAGGCAAAAGAACTAATTCTGAAGAAGATCTCAGCCAGTCATAGGATGCACACATGCTCTCAAGTAGTAAATATACCTATGAGTAAACTGAAGCAAATATGAAACCCTGAAGTGGACACAGGAAAGGCATGAAAACTCTGAACAGAAGGTTATCCTGTATTTAGTGTTAATTACAACATACAACAGTAGTCTCTCCATTCTTCTTCCCACGTTATAAACTAATTTATTTCTACTGCTATCATTTGAGAAGTACAAATGTCGATTACTGCTCTTCCATATCCCATGTGTAATCTTTCTATATTAACTACCTCATACAGACACATCTCAGTCCTCCCTACCTCATTTAGACTCCTGAAATTAACAGTACACAGCCACATTAATGCACAGTTATGCTATACTGCTCAATGAGAACCACAACTTCAGAAATAAAACAGTGAAAGCACAGCCGTGCTTAATCTTGTGAACAAAAAAAATCTACAAAGGGATAAACTGAGGTATTCTTACATGCACCAGTTCTGTCGGCATCATAAAGGCTTTTGATTCAATATCTCAACTTTGCTGATTTATGAGCTAAAAAGATACGACTTTGACTGCATTAACCTTACATGCTTCAACAGCTTCCTTATCAGCTACATTTTCATGGTGCAGACAGATAAAATACTCTCTACTGCTGTACTGCTACCAAGGAAAGTACTCCAATGGTTGGTACTCAGACCTTTGTTTTCTAAAGTACTTATAAATGCACTGATGACAGAAAATCCTTAGCTACATGTTTATCATTTGATAATCTAACAATATTTGCTACAGGCTAAAGGCAGCACCTAACATTAAAGCCGCCATGTAAAGTCTAGCGCCATCATGTTACTACATTAAATACCCTCTCTTAATCTCTTACTGAGTCCACCAACAGGTCATGTATTTTAATTTGTTGAATTTTATATATACTCACTGGGTAAGTATGCTACGTTTATTTACTATATGTAGGGAGGCAGGCTTGTACTCAAAACACTAATGATCAACATTCTTATTCATTATTAATTGTGAGGGACTGGTGAGTGTTTCCCAAAGGAGAGCTTTTCCATACTACTAGGAATTTCTCCTTTCCTAAAGATGGGCAAACCTCAGAGTTAGTACATATAAATAGGGAGGATGCAAGAGTGCAGCCTCTCACTTTGGTGGTGTTTGTATGTGGAGGGGGGAGAGGGTAAACCCCTGCAGACACTTTTGTGAAATTTCTTTTTAATTGTAAATGGTGTTCATATTTCTGTGGCTTCTATCTTTTCTGATTGTTTTTCTGTGTCACACTTACAATAGAATCAACAACATGTCAGTGGGCCTTTAAGTATATTTAAATTTTCAACAGTCAGTAGAAAAATAAGGTGCTTAAACTTGCCCTTGATGGCCCACTGGTCACAGATGTAGAAGTGCAAGCTTATTTCTAATTATGGATTACTTGCGATGCTACATGTTTACTGGGAGATTTTGACTATAAATTATTTATATATTATTACTCAAACCACTCCACAAGACATCCAAATTCTTCCAACGACAAACACAGGCCAAGTGAAATAGTAGAAAACTTTTTTTATTAAATAAAACGTGCAAATCTCTAGCACCTCGGCTATGCAAGCCTTTACAGAGTATAACATATTCCATTCCCCATACACTTACATACATTACAATTCCTTTCAATTACTCAATAAAACAATATTCTAATTAAAAATAAAAATACCATCTAATTACAATAAACATTCCCAATTACACTTTTTATTCAAACCTCTTGGAAAGAATGTATCAAACTTTAAACATGGTTTCCTTTCTTCTTAATTTATTCTTAATGGCTTATAACAGGAAAGGATTTTGCTGCACCTTTTCTAACACAGTTGCTTGCAATCCAACTGCCCCCCCCCCCATGAAATTAATTAAAATGTATTGCCACTGGGCTAGTTTGTTTTTGCTTTCTTATGTCCCTTATGTGTTCTTTCAATCTTGTAGAAAAACTTCTCTTACTTTCCATATGGACATTGACGTCCATAAATTATTCCCCGACTTTCACAACTGTGAAAGCCTTGTTCCTGAAACTATTTACCATTAATATAAGGAAAATTTCTAACCACAAACTCACATCCCACATCTTCCAGAAGGGAATGTTCCTTTTAAATTAACACTTTTACTTCTCTCCACTAGGGGTGTTTGAAATTTTCCATGCACCAAGAAGTCGCCAATAATTCTACCCTTTTTATAGGAGAAACTAGTTTTTCTGTCATTTAAAAGCATGACATGTCTTTCCACATAACCCCAATAATATTTAATCAGATTTATCAATTTCTCAGTAAAAAGTGCGTATGTTGAGACAAAATATATGCATTCCTTCTCATATTCCTTACTGCATAAATACCTCCTAGAACTACCCTTCTATTCTTATTAATACCTGTATCATTGATCTTATTTATTTTTCCCATTCCTTCTCTCACTAATTTTTCATCATACCCCCTTCTTTCACAGAACTTTTTAAAGGTCATCTAAGTCCACTGGTCATAGATGTAGAAGTGCCAGCTTACTTCTAATTATGGATTACTTGTAATGTTACATATGTTTATTGGGTGATTTTGACTATAAATTTATATATTATTGTTTGATTCATATTAATTTGTTTTTATGCTCTTTTATTCAATTAACATATTTTATCTAATTACCTTAATCCATATAACTAAGGCTGGAGAAAAAAAACTGTCCTAGAAATGCAGCCCCATCTGCATTCTAAGACAAATGCTGCAGATAATTACAAACCTTCTCAGCACTGACAAAAAGAATTACTGTGTCAGAGGATTAGCCTACAGGTCAGAAGATTTTTTCAGTGGCTTCCAGGGCACTGAAGTTAGTGCAGCTGAGTGCTGCAAGGTGAGGACCAGTTTATCGTAGTCTGACTAATGGCATAGTATTACCAGCATGGTCTGTTCAGTATGGAGCCCTACGTGTCTGGACGATTCTGTAGTGGAAAAGTTTAGGTACTTCAGCAAACAAGTTTATGTGGACTGTTTGTGGGACTGCATCGCCCTGAAAGCTGGATATTGTAAAAGGAAAAAAAAGTACAATAAGTAATGTATCCTGATCACTTCTCTTGGTCATTTTGCCCTCAGTGCCTGCCTGCCATCATGCCCCTACCATATGGTCTGCTGTCCATTCATTCAGCAGGTGCCTCAGCCACTGTATCCTACATCACCCACGGAGGAGGCTCCTATTCGTCAGTGGAATTGAACTACACAGCATCTAAACCTTAGGCAGCTGGTACTTGGCAAGAACCGAGTGGTGGAAAGACCATCATCCCGGTGACAAACAGGCTTACAGGTACATCACCCACGGAGGAGGCTCCTATTCGTCAGTGGAATTTAACTACACAGCATCTAAACCTTAGGCAGCTGGTACTTGGCAAGAACCGAGTGGTGGAAAGACCATCATCCAGGTGACAAACAGGCTTACAGGTAGCGATTAGACAACCAACTGTCACACTATTAATGGCCTAGCCAGAATGCCCATCATCAAGAATCAGAGTTACTGCCTGCCTCAAGGAGGATCACATAAGATAAGCCTGGGGACAACCTGTGAATCCCAATCATTTTTTTTGTTATGGTATTATTTTGTTTAATATGCTTGGTAGTTTATACCATAGTTAGGAAATATGTCAAGGATAAGAACATATCTTACCAATGTGTCTTACTAATTTGCTGACAAAGGCTGAAGTTCATTGCACTTGTGTTTTAGAACCTTTTAGCTCCATAAACACATATTAACTCTAAGTTAGTGGGGTCTTTCATGGCTGGAAAAAACTAAACACAGATGAACGGAAAGGAGTCTAGAAAAAAACTAATATAGAAACAGAGCAGTCAGTCAGTTTGATTAACCAAGGGACTTCAGGATTGTGACTTTTTTGACTAGAACAGTATGACTGTATAAATAAATTTAACATGACTGTAGATTTTGAATACATCACTGTTACAGTAGCACAAATCTACGGTACATACCCAGCCAAGGTTATCAATTGTCCAGCCAGTATATTAAAACTTTTAAGTGTTTTCCTCATGTATTGTACTTCCACTCAAGTACAAGAGCTTGTTGATATAAAAAGAAGATACGTGTACCAAATTTCAGACCTTTCTTTCCCTAAGAAGGGAGAATGAAGCCTAGAGCTCTAGAGAAATCCTTCAAGTAGCAAAATGCCTTGCAATGTCAAGTCAGAAAAAGGAATAAATAGAAAGAAAAAGAGGGATCCCTCCTAAGAAGAAATAAAAAAGAAAAGGGGAAAGAAGGAAGGGTGGGTATACTGCAACAACGATTTATTCAAACAGCCACTGTTACACTAAGTTTACTTACAAAACTGTATATCAGTTTATGGTCATCATTAGGTGGCTGTTACAGTAGCATAAAGCTATATTGGATGACTGCCAAAGTTTAGATGGTAAGTGAGGAGGAGGAAGGACAAGAATCCAGAACACCCTTGAGAATATGTCTAGAAAATCAGGTTCTTTTTTCTGGAAAAATACTTTTATAGTGCTTAATAAAATGTGCATACAGGACCAAGATGTTGTCTTTAGAATACCTCTAGAGTCCGCCCTTTTCCAAAAGGCCTCAGAAGTAACTACAGCACTAGTGGAGTGCATCCTGACATTCTGGGGGGGCTTTTCCCATGATGACAATAACAGAACTAAATAGTCTGGAGCAGCCATTTGGAATAGTTTACTTGGAAACTGGCTGTTCTTGTTTTTTTTTTCTTACTTTCAAGGAAAACAGAGTTCTTCTGTCATTCGGAAATCTTTTGTAATATCCAGAAAATATCTGGGTTGCCATATGGACATAAAAGGTCTCCTGTTCTTAGGGTCAGGGAAATATACAAGATTAATAGACTGATTCAACACAAACCGAAAAACAAGCTTGAGCATGAAGGAAGGGTTGATTCTAAAAGTCACTCTATCTTTGTAAAAAAAAAAACAAAAAGGGCTGAGAAGGCATGATGACTTAAAATTAACATACTCTTCTAACCAAAGTCAGAGCAATAACCAACATCGTTTTCAAAGTAAAAAACTTCATGGAAGTAGTAGATTCAAATGGAGATAGAATCAGCTTTTCTAATACACAATTAAGATCCCAGGATGGAGTTATCTGTTTCTTAAGTGGTCTAACATGCAAAACCCATTTCAAGAACTGTTTGAACAGGGACAAGGAAATAAATGTGGTATCTAATGGCAGACAAGCAGAAATATCTGAAAGAAGCACTTTGATAGAATTGTAAGACAGACTCCATTTCAATAATTCATATTAAGTACGGGAGAACTTCAGCCCGTGTGTGGAGTGGGTCCTGGTCTCTATTACGACACCAACTAGAAAATCTCTTCTATTTAGCTCAGTATTACTTCTTAGATTCTTTTAACAACCATTGCACATATTTTGAAAATAGGTGCCCAACTGGCATAAAAAACTATCATCCATGCAGTCAACTATAGGTTCAAAATGATGAGGTGAATGAGAGATACTTATTTTGTGAGTAGGTCTAGTCTTTAGGCACGTTTTTGGTAACTGCCTCTGGTCATGTGCATGACAAAGGGAGAAAGTACAGTTGTGTAAACTCTTACCATAACAGTAGATGTCCTTCTTTTCACTAGTGCAGTATTCATCTCTGGGACCTCTTGCCAAGGACAGTCCAACTGTCCGGCCAGTATACCAAACCTTTTATTACCAAGGGAGCGTTGTACGTCAAAATTATGCTCCCCATGCAAGCACAGGTCATCAAGGTGATGCATGTACATGCCCAACTCAGAAAAGAGGTGCCCCAGGAAAACTAAGACCTCCAGTGAAAAGGAGGACATGTCCATACAGAAAAGGAATGAAGGAAGAGAGGGAGATGAACCCCTCGGACAGTACCAAAAAGCCACCCATACAAAAAGAACAGAAAAGGGAGCAGGAGAGAGAGAGAGAGAGAGAACACTGCAACAGTGAAAAGAAGGGCATCTACTGTTACGGTAGGAATTCATACAACTGTATGATGTCCTTCCATATCACGTTTGCAGTATTCATCACCTCTGTGTGAGTACAAAAGCTACAGTGAAGGTAGAGAGGGGGAAGGCAAAGAGGAGCCCTCCACAAACTCATGCAAGATAGCCTTGGCAAAACCTACCTAGGCTCTGTAAGCAGCACCTAATTTGTAATGTTTGTGAAGGTGTGAACTGAAGACTAAGTAGCAGCTTCAAGGATGGAGTCGGTGTCCAAACCTTAGAAGAAAGCCCCCAAGGTGGCCACTACACCAGTAGAATGAGCAGTCATGTAAGCCTTTAAGTATATTTTATTTTTCAACAGTCAATAGAAAAATAAGGTGCTTAAACTTGTCCTTGATGATGTAGAAGTGACAGCTTAATTCTAATTATGGATTATTTGTGATGCTATATGTTTATTGAATGATTATGACTATAAATTGGCCTCGAAAAACCAGGAGGAAATGGTTTGCTTACAAATTGCCAAACCCGATGTCCTGGTATGAAAATAAACAAAAACTTATCAGATTTGTGAAAGGCCTTAGTTCTGTCTAAATAATACTTGAGCTGTCTATGTAAACCCAAAGTATGCAAAACCTTCTAACTAGCGGATTACACAGAAGGGGAAAAAGAAGGAAGCTGGATAGACTGATTAAGGGACAGCTAATTACTGCCTTAGGCATAAAAGAAGGATTTGTGCAGTCAGACACCCTGTCTATTAAAAACAAAAAAGGAGGGATGGCCATTAAGGCCTGTAGCTCATATACCCTTCTGGCAGAAGTTAAAGCAACCAATAAAATAGTCTTTCAGATGCAATGCTACAAAGAAGAAGAAGAGGTAACAGGCTCAAAAGGAGCCAGAGTCAGCTTTTCATGAATAAAACTAAGATCCCAAGGAGGAGGGATGGGCTTTCTTGGGGTTTAATATGAATGACACCTTTAAGAAACTGCTTGACCTCAAACCTAGAGGTCAAAGGAGAAGTAAGTGGCAGACAGGCAGAAATGGCTGACAAGTGGGCTTTCGCTAAATATGCCAAGCCAGAATGCAGGGGTCCACACAGGTAGGAAAGAATCAAGGGGACCCCCACTGAAAAGGGATCCTGGTGATGTTTATGATACCAAACAGAAAATCTCTTCTATTTGGACATACATGATTATATGGTACTGGGTTTCCTGGCCTCCTGCAGGACTCCAAGCACATCCTCAGAAAACTGAGGTCAGAAAGGAATCAAAACCCTATCACCCAAAACACAAAAGTGGACAGAGAAGGGTAAAGAAGAGTGCCTTTGCCCTGTGTGAGAAGATCCATGTAGTGATGCAACTTGTGATGATTACTCCTTGCCAGATGGAATAAGGAGAAAGTACAGTTGTGTACACTTACCATAAATGTAGATGTTCGAGTGTATTCACTGTTGCAGTCATTACATTTGGGTAATCTGCTGGCAGGTTGCCCTCAGTTGGCCTGATTAATAAAGTCTTGGGTCCTGCGTCAGTTGCTGTCCGTTCTTCCATGACATCAGGTCATCAGGAGTATAAAACATGCAGCCGACACCATTGCATCAGTTTTTCTTGCCCCAGATGTCAGGTGTCCCTAATGGGGAGCAAATAAACACAAAAACACAAAAGTATACCTCCAACCAAAAGCAAATACACCAAAAAGGCTTTTAAGCATAGTAAAGGAAAGTAGAGGTATAGCCAGAAAAAAGTAAGATGCTGGAGGGAGGGTAACCAGGACTGCAACAGTGAATACACTCAAACATCTACATTTATGGTAAGTTTACACAACTGTACTATGTTCTTCGTGTTTCACTGTTGCAGTCATTACATTTGGGTAGATTCCCAAAGCTATGGTTGGAAGGAGGAGTTTATACAGCATTAGGGCCAGCTATAAGGCCCTGCAAGACAGCAGTGGCAAAGCCAGCTCTGGAGTTAGAGAAAATTGGTAAATGATAATGCTTGGTGAAAGTATGTACAGAACTCCAGGTAGCAGCTTCTAGGATATCCCTGGTAGGGACACCTCTGAGAAAGGCTACAGAAGTAGATGCAGCCCTGGTGGAGTGAGATCTGATCCCCTGGGGGATAGGTTTTCCATGATGCTTATAGCAGAAATGAATGCAATGGCTTATCCATTTAGAAATGGTTTGTTTGAAATAGCCTTCCCCTCTGCCCCTGCAGCAAATGCTACCAGCAATTGTTCAGATTTTCTTCAAGATTTAGTCCTGTCCAGGTAGAATCTAAGTTGTCTGTGTACATCCAAGGAATGCATAATCTATTCCCATTTGTTCTGTGGATTGGGAAAGAAGGTTGGCAAATGAATGGACTGATTAAGAGCCACACTGGAAGCCACCTTGGGCATAAAGGATGGATTGGTCCTGAGAGATACCCTGTCTGCATAAAAGATGATGAAAGGCTCCACTGCCATATGGGCCTGTAATTCAGATATCCTTCTGGCTGAAGTGATTGCTAAAAGGAAGGCTGTTTTCCAAGAAAGAAATTTTAAGTCTGCAGTAGCAGCTGGCTCGAAAGGAGGTAGAGTGAGTTTCTCCAAAACAAAGTTAAGGTCCCAGGCAGGGGTAGGAGCTGTCCTGGGTGGTCTCAAGTTTTTTGCCCCTCTGAGATACTGCTTGAGCAGAGGATGAGAGAAGAGGGGTGGTTCTGTGTTATAGTGAGATGAAATAGCTGAGGCATGGATTTTAATGGAGGGAAAAGACAGGCCCCTGTGAAGCATCTCAGTTAAGTATTGCAAAATCTGAGGTAAATTGGGCGCTGCTATGCTCATCCCTACAGACTGGTTCCAGGCACAGAATCTTTTCCATTTGTCAGCATAAGATTTTCTAGTACTAGGTCTCCTTGCTTCCAAGATGACATCCATTACAGGTTTACTGAGGGATGATAGGGGTGAATTTAAGTGATTAGCCAGGCTGCAAGGTTCAATGCTGGAAGCTCAGGGCGCATAATTTGGTTCTCCTGCTAAGACAGCAGAAAAGGGGTATGAGGCAGGTGCCATGGAGATATTTGCGACACACTGCGCAGGAGGGGGTACCACTGTTGGCGCGACCAGTCTGGAGCAATTAAAATCATCGTTGGTTTGTCCCGTTTGACTTTTAGCAGAACTTTGGAGAGCAGAGGCAGAGGGGGAAAGGCGTGGACTGATATGTTATTCCAGCTGAAGGACAGAGGATCCACTTTCCAGGCTTGTTTGTGGGGAGTCCTTGTGCAAAACTTGTCCAACTGGTAGTTCTGGGAAGAGGTGAATAGATCTATGTCTGGGCTCCCCCATTCGCTTGTCAACATGTTGAAAATCTGTGGTTCCAGTTTCCACTCATGTGGATCCATGAGGTTTCTGCTTAGTCCGTCTGCCAGCGTATTCAATTTTCCTGGCAGGAATTGAGCTTGTAGGTGCACTTGGTAGCTCAAGGCTGTGTTCCACAATGCCATGGCTAGTCTGCAGAGGGGGTAGGAATGTGTACCCCCTGCTTGTTTATGTACCACATAACTGTGGTGTTGTCTGTCCTTACCATTAGTTGTCCTGGAAGAATTTAGTCCTTGAAGGCTGTCAGAGCATTCTGTGCAGCTAACATTTCTTTTTGATTGATATGTAGGCGCATTTGATTTGGGTTCCATTTGCCCTGAATGCACTTCCCTGCCAGATGAGCCTCCCATGCGTAGTCTGATGCATCTGCAGTTATGGTTTGGGCGGCAGGGGGTAGTGTGAATGGTAGTCCCTTGTTCTGGAGGCAGGTCTCTGCCCACCATAGGAACTCCAGGAGTAGGCAAGGTATGATAGGAATCATTGTTTCCAGGCTGTGACAATGTTTACTCCATAGACTTTTTAGATACCACTGTAGTTTCCTCATATGCAGTCTTGCATATGGAATTAGAAGAATGCAGGAGGCCATGAACACCAAGGCTTGCAGTATTTGTCTTGCAGATAGCAGGGTTTTTGTGGCCACTTGTTTGAAGTAAGTTACCAAATAAATTTGCTTCTCTGGTGTGAGGAAAGCCATCTGGGTAGTTGTATTCAAGCTTGCACCCAGTAATGTAATCTGTTGATGGGGTACCAATTGTGATTTATTTTTGTTTATGGTGTACCCCAGACAGGTTAGAACCCTTTTTTACAAACGCCAGATGATTTAAAAAGTATGCCCTGGTTTTTTGTCTGAATTAGACAATCGTCCAGGTATGGATATATTTGAATATTGCTTTGCCTGCAAAATACAATCACTGGAGCTAGGCACTTTGTGAATACCCTGGGCACAGTAGACAAGCCAAAGGGCAGTGCAGAGAACTGATAATGCAAGTAGCCTGCTTTGAAGTGAAGGTATCTTCCGCAAGATTCCCTGATTGGGATGTGCAGGTATGCCTCTTTTAAATCTAGAGTTGCCAACCAGACATCTTTGCCTAGCATAGGAAGTAACTGGTGAAGAGTCAGCATTTTGAATTTTGGAATGTCCAAAAAGATGCTTAGAGGAGACAGGTCCAGGATTGGACGCCATGATTTGTCTTTTCTGGGTACCAGAAAAAGCCTGTAATAGAAACCTTGTCCCTTTTCCTCTTATGGTACCAGTCAAATAGCCCCCATGCTTAAGAGGGAAAGTACTTGTTTTGAGCCTCTGCCCACTGATTTGGGGGCAGGTCTGGCCACCCGTTTGGTGTTGGCAATGTGTGGAAATGAAATCTGTATCCTTGGGACACTATATTTAAAACCCATTTGTCCTGGGTTATGAGTTCTCAGTTCTCTGCATGAAGAGCAATCTTTTCCCCCAAAGGAGTGGTTAAAAGATAAGTGCTTGGGAATTTTAAAAGGAAGTCATTGAAACTGTTTACCATAGGGGGTGTCTTGCTATTTCCAGATTTGGAAGTGGAGGCTCCCCCACTGCTTAGTTCTGAGAGTCCCCTGGGACTGAAACCTGGGGTTTTTGCTGTGTCTGGGTTTGGCTTGAGAGGATCTGGAAGGGACTGGAAAGAACCAATTCTTAGTAGGCCAGTGCCTACTAAATCTTGGAGGTTGCACTTGTAAAAAATCTTTAACAGTTTGCATAGATTTAGCTTTATCTTCCATCTTTTTAAGAACTTCTTCAGCCTTATTGTCAAACAGGCGGTCCTGATTTAAAGGAGCATCCAACAATTTAGCTTTAACATGATCAGGCAAAGATTGCTTCTTAAGCTAAGCATGCCTTCTAAGCACAGACCCAGTAACAGCAGCCCTGCAAGAGGCCTCTAAAGAATCAAAACGACATTGCAAAGTATGTTTTCCAACTTGTTCAGCAGAATGCATTAAATCCTGTAAATCTTTATTTTCCACACAGTCAGGAATCAACATAATTTTCTGTTTAAGCAGTCCAATAATATGTTGTTGATATTTTAACATATGAAATTGGCAGTTTAAAGCTCTGACTGCCAAGGCTGCAGAAGTATAAACCTTTTTACCCCATCTATCCAGCGCCCTGGAATCTCTATCAGAAGGGGTAGGATTTTAAGCAGTAGATGCCTAAATGCCCTTGGGCCCCTGAGAAATGGTTTCTGGGGATCTGCAACAAGATTTCTGAAAAGGAACTTGGACTCAGGAACCCTGTAGTATCTGTTAGGTTTACTAGGAGCCGGAGGCAGGGAATCAGGGGTCAAACTGGATTCCGAGAACACATCATCAACAATGTCTAGCACAGGAGGTATAGTCAAAGGCCTATGCTGAGATAGAAGAAGGAAATCCCTAAGCCTCCTTTTTGAATCAGAAAATTCCTGGCTTTCCCAGTGGAAATGCTCCCTTAAAGTATGTAAGGTTTCCCCAAAAGAAAAATCCTCAGGAGGAGAAGCAGAGGGAATGGAATCCTCTGCATCAGAAACCTCATAAGTAGGTATGGACAAATCCAGGTCATTAGAAGAGTCAGAAGAAACAGAATCCTGATCAGACTATTCATAACCAAGCTCAGGCCTAGGCCTCTTGGGGGGGGGGGGGGTTTGACTACCCCTGATTAGAATAATTAGATCTTCAGCCATTTTTATTAATAGGGGCCTGAACATGTGGCCTGGGCATCAGTTTTTTACACAATGGATTGAGATTTAGGCCTTAGTAATGAAGGCGGTGTCGATTTAATATGCAAGTCTGTAGGCCTGAACACACCCTCAGAAGCCGGTGCCTGCACAGCGGCTCCGGACCCATCCAAGGTAGAGACATCCACGGGTACCATAGATGAAGTATCTCGCGGCATACTGGACTCTGAACGGGTCTCAGTAGAGGCCTGCAAATCAGAAGTAGCAGGTATCAGGGGCTGCAAAAGCGCCTCACTGAGTACCGGCGAACTGGCGACTGGCTTAGGAGAAGTGTCGTCGGCAGTTTTGGACCTCGGCAGCCTGTCTCTGTCTTTATCTTTGTATTTTTTCAGAATCCCGGTAGTCGGATGGCTAACTGACAACATTTCTGGATAATTAAACTGAGAACTGAAATATTTAGAGGCAAAAATGTACCGACGACGGATAGTGTGCTGATTAAATAAAGCACAAAACAGACAGCAAGGTACATCGTGGTCAGGGCCTAGGCAAGGAATACAGTACGAATGACAATCTTTATGAGGTACTTGCTTTCCACAAGTAATGCAATTATTAACTTTTACTGACATCGGCAAGGAGTAAGAAAAAGTTTCCCCAATGGGGTACTTAGCTTTAAGTTGAAGACTTTGGTTCTGAAACTCGAAAACGACAATTTCAGGAGTTGGCCAACCGGCACTTGCAACTGCTTCTGCTTCGGGCACCGCACGGCAAGATAGACTGATGTAATGGCATCGACTGCATGTTTTATACCCCTGACGACCTGACGTCATGGAAGAAGGGACAGCAACTGACGCAGGACCCAAGACTTTGTTAATCAGGCCGACTGAGGGCAACCTGCCAGCAGATTACCCAAATGTAATGACTGCAACAGTGAAACACGAAGAACATCTAGTACCGTCTGGGCCAAAAGGGAGTCACCAACAAGATTTAAGGAGAGTCTTTCTTGATTTTTGTGAAGGACCCTTGGAAGAAGAGGAAGGGGGGGAAAGTCATACAGAAAACATTTCCTTACAAGAAAAAGACATGGCATCCTCCTTTCAAGCCAAAGGACTTGGGACTCTGGAACAGAACTGAGGGAGCTGCCTATTCAGAGGGGAGGCAGCAAGTTCTACTTGAGGAATACTCCACTGATTAAATATGTCCAGAAACACATACCTGAGAAGCATCCATCCATGAGGCTGCGTCCTGGACCTGCTGAAAAATATCTGCCACAAGATTGTGCTCTGAAGGTATACAGACTGCCTGTAAGATTACCTGCAGATTGATGGCTATTTCCCATGCTTGATGGGCCAACCTGCAAAGAAGGTAAGACCTCTTTCCCACTTGTTTGCTGATGTACTGCAAGACTGTGGTGTTGTTCATATAAACTTTCAAGGGACCTGCTACCAGAGTGCATGGAAAGCTTGAAGGGCTAGAATGAGAGCCTGCATTTTCTTGATGTGGACGTGATCCAACCTCTGCTGAGATGACCAAAGGCCCTGTACCTTCAAGGTGCCTGAAGCAGTTCTCCACCCTAGCTCTAATGCATCTGTGAAGAGTTCCTGAGATGACTGAGGAGGGAGGAAAGAAATACCCAGACAGAGACAGCTGCTGAAACCACCAGTGAAATTCTAGCTTGAGACACGGGAGCAGAGGAATGAGATGGTCGAAAAGGTGCAGATGTTGAAGCCAGACTGATTTCAGGTACCACTGGAACTTCCGCATATGAAGCCTGGCCCAGGAAAGCATGTGGATAATGGAGACCATGAACCCTAGAGCTCTGAGAAATTCTTTGGCTGGAAGACAGGACAGGGAAAGCAGGGACAGAAAATAACTTGTGAGGGACAAAACCTTGTAGGCAAGAAGAGAATGCCAGCAATGGAACAGTCTGGAATCTGCAGACTAGGAAACATGATCCTGAGATAGAGTCAACATTGACTTCTGAAGGTTGACAGTGAACCCCAGGCTGTGCAACAGAAGGTGGGCAAAATGAATATCCTGCACCAGCTTGGAATGGGATGAAGCCTGCAGCAAGAGTTCATCCAGATAAGGAAATATCTGATGCCCTGAAGCCTGCAAAGGACGACTGCAGGGGCTAGACATTTGAACACCCTTGGGGCTGTTGAAAGTCCAAAGGAAAAAGCAGAGAAAGAATAGTTGTGTAAAATCTTATCAGAACCATAGATGTCTTTCTCTTCCATGTTGCAATATTCATAACATGAGCGATTCTCTGCCAAGGTGACCCGAACATATGGCCAGTATACAAAAGACTTTTACTGCTGCAAGATACGTGGATGTCGCATGAAGATAGCAGGAAGTGTAAGCCATAAAAGGGATGTCCGCACTTACCATCCTCAGAATGGAATTCCCCAGTCAAAACAGCAGTCCAAGGATTAAAAGGAGAGAGAAAATATCATCCAGAGGAATACAAGGACCAAGCGGGGTGGAGGGTGGGATAGATTACTACAACATGGAAGAGAAGGACATCTATGGCTATGGTAAGACTTCACACAACTATTCTATGTCCTTCTATTCCGGTGTTACAGTATTCATGACATGAGAGACAGTACCAAAGCTCATGAAAGGGAAAGGGAGGATGGAACAGAGGAACTCTCCATAAAACCGTGCAGGACTGCCCTGGAAAACCCTGCCCTGGATCTGGAGATACCATCCAGCTTGTAATGTTTGGTAAAGGTATGGACAGAATACCATGTACCGCCTCCGAGATGGGAGCAGTGTCCAAACCCAAAAACACTCCAGATGAAGCAACAGCCCTAGTGGAATGAGCTTTCACAGAGGAAAAAGATTTTTTTACCACGGAAAACACAGAAGAAAGCAATGGCCTTAGAAATCCGTGAAGAGATAGCTTGTTTTGACACAGGCTTTCCCAGTGCCCTGGAGTGAAAGGAAACAAAAGGTTGCACTGATTTCCTTAAGGACTTGGTTTTATCCAGGTAAAATCTGAGTTATCTATGCACATCCAAAGTATGCAACACCCATTCACTGGAATTTTGAGGTGAGGAAAAGAAGGTATGTAAATTAATAAACTGGTTAAGGGACAAATGATTAACTACATTGGACATGAAAGAGGGGACAGTATGCACAGAGACCCTATCTTTGTGGAAAATGAGGAAAGGTTAAGATACCATTAACACTTGGGGGTTCTGAGACTTGCCTAGCAGAAGTGATGGCCACCAGCAGCACAGTTTTCCAAATGCAAAGCTTTAAGGAAGCCAAAACAGCAGGCTGAAATGGGGCTTGGGTGAGTTATTCCAGTACAAAATTCAAATTCTATGGTGGAGAAACAGGTTTCCTGGGAGGTCTGATATGAAGGACGCCTTTAAGAAAAAGCTTAACCTCTAGCCTAGAGGCTAAGGGAGGAGACAGAGGCAGACATGCAGAAATGGCAGATAATTGTGCCTTTACAGAAGAATAAGCTAATCAGGCCTTAAGCAGCTCACACAAGTAAAATAAAACTAGAGGGATATCCAATGAAAATGGGTCCAGCTGTTTCTTTATACACCAGATGGAGAACGTCTTCTATTTGGACGAATAGGATCTCCTAGTATTAGGTTTCCTGGCCTCCTGCAGGAGTAGAAGCATGTCCTCAGAGAAAAGGTGTTGGAAAGGGATCAGAAGCATATCACCCAAAGAGTTTGGTTCAGGGTTGATAAATGTGGGTGAATGAGTGAGTCCTTGTTTTGTGTGAAGAGGTCAACCCTATGAGGTAACTTGTCATGATCACCCTTGGCTAAATGCAGAAGAAGAGGGAACAAGTGCTGTCTTGGCTAAAAGGGGGTCACCAACAAGATTTTTGGTTTATCTTGCTGAATCTTCAGCAGATCTTTTTGAATAAGAGGGAAGGGGGGATTGCTTAAAGAAACATCCCCTTCCAAAACATTGAAAGTGCGTCCACTTTCCACATCAGAGGACCTGGGACTCTGGCACAAAATTGTGGGAGTTGGCTGTTCAGATGGGAGGCAAAAAGATCTATTTGAGGTGTAGTTCACCTGTGGAGAATGTCCAGAAACATATCCCTGTGGAGCATCCAGTCATGGGACTGAGTCATGGACCTGCTTAAAGTGTATGCCAGAACATTTTGAACTCAAGGAGTGTAAACTGCTTGTGAGGTGACTTTTTATTGGGAAGCAATCTCCCAGGCCTGAAGAGCCAACCTGCAAAGCACACAAGACTTCGTTCACCAGTTGGCTCACATACCAAAGGACTGTGGTGTGGTCTGTGAAAAGCTGAAGGGGGCCTGGCTGAGGAGAAGATTGGAAAGGTTGAAGAGCAAACATCAAAGCCCTCATTTCTTTGATGTTTCTGTGTTCCTTTTTTATAGAGGGGGCCAAAGACCCTGGACCTTCAGGTTTCCCAAGGTTGTTCCCCACTCCTGGTCTGAGGTGTCTTTGAATAGCTTTCTCACAGGAAGTGGAGGCTGCAGAGGGAGACTTAGGTTGAGTGAAATTTTCTGAATCCACCACTGTAGTTCTTTCTTCCAACAAGGAAGAACAAAATTCAGGGGATGTGCATGCTGGAACCAGAGAAATTTCAGATACCACTCGAATTTCCTCATGTGGAATTTGGCCAAGAGTAGCATGGGAATAATGGATGCCATGAATTGTAGAAGTCTGAGAAACTCCCTGGCTTTCAAGGAAGTGAGTGGTAGGAGTTGCTGAAAGTAGGCTAAAAGAGACTGCACTTTCTGAAGGGACAGAAATGCCATCATAAGATCTGTCCATATCCTACACCCCAGCATGACCTGGTCCTAAGAAGGAGTGAGGGATGATTTCTTGTAATTGACTGTGAACCCGAGGTTTAGAAGCAAGCTGATGATTGTGTGGAGATTCTCCAGCAGAAGTTAAGAATGAGTTGCTTGAATGAGCAAGTCATCCAGTTAAGGATAAACATGGATTCCTTGAAGTCTGCAAAAGACAACAGGAGCAAAGCATTTTGTGAATAACCTTGGGACTATGGAGAGTCCAAAGAGCAAAGCAGAGAACTGAAAATGAGATGAAGCAACAGAATAATGTTAAGTATTTCCTGAAAAGGGGATGAATGGGGATAAAAATATATGCATCTTTGATGTTCAGAAAAAAGCAGAAGGCTTGAGGTGGTAAAAGTGGGAACAAGGTTTGGAGGGACAGCATAGGGAAGGTGGGAACCTGAAGAAAGAGGTTGAGGTGACAGGTCAAGGATGGGTCTCCATGGGTTATCCTTCCTGACAACTAGAAACATCCTTGAGTAAAATGTTCTTCCTCTTTGCTGGACAGGGACTTCCTGGATGGCTCCCTGTAAAAGCCAGTCCTGAAGTACCAGAGGGAAAAGAGAAAACTGGTCTTGAGGGGGTTGAGGGATACCCATGAAGGGTGGAATGGACTTCCAAACCATGTAATATCTGTTTTGGACAACTAAAAGCACCCATCTGTCTGTAGCAATGCTTGTCCAAGAAGAAAGGGAGTGAGAGAGGCAATGGGAAACAGGAACATTTAGTCACAGACTACTGGGTTTGTCTGGAAAGGGGGGGGGGTTATTGAGTAGTGGCGGGCTGAGTCTTGAAGAGCTTTGTTTGCATAGCCCTTTCTTGGAAGTGGAAGGAGGGGTACTGGACTGTTTCCTCACAAAATGTGCCTTGGAAGGATAATTAATATGGTACTTAGGAAATGGGGACCCAAAAATATGCTTAACTCATCACATCTGAATGACACCTCCAGGTACATCAGCAGTGAACTCCAACTGATGAATCTAGGTGTCAAATATTGCTTTTCATATTTGCATCAATAATTCCAAAACCATGCTGTGTACAAGGTTTTAGAAGATTTTATATTAAAAGCTTACACAATGGCAAACTCAAATGCATTAATATTGGACCTCTGTCTGGTGCAGGTGAAGAGATATTAACTGTTGTTTTCATGACATTAATTTATATAGATATAGTTTTCACATTTTTCTAAATATCTCAGTAACCAAGTAACACAGACAAAACTCCTTAGTCCCATATGAAAGCTCACAGCTAGATGAATAAAATGTTGCTGACAATATTTGTGTAACTTTTTTTTGAGATATTGCAAGTTGGTTACAAAATGTTAAAAACATAATTAGTTACTGTGTTTACTGTGAATTATAAAATTCAGTTTAAAACCTAGAACCTAAAGAATACTACCACTATAAAATAGTTTGTACTGAAGGGTTTTTGCCATTCATACTTTTTCATAACCCCTATAGTTCCAGAGATATGAACATACAATTGAAATGTGAGGACAATTTGATTCTGTCAAAAGGCTTAGGTTCTACCCACTGGAGGTCACAGTGCAAACTGCCTAAACTCCACGGCAACTCCTTCCCTTTAACTTGAAGAGATCTGAAAAGGGAAGCAACATTAGCTCCAAAGAGGGCAGAATTATCAAGAGGAGCATCCATAAGTTTTGCCTTGATATCATCAGGCAGGACCTGTAATCTCCACCAAAAATATCTTCTAAGGACAAATCCAGATGCAGCTATCTGGCAGACACTTCAGTTGTATCACAGCTGCACTTTACTGAATGACGAGTCACTTGGGAAGAGGCTGTCATGAGGGAGGAGAGCTGAACCTTGTCTGCAGAGTCTGGAAGGCCTGACAGCAGCTGTGAAGCCTGAGAGAGCAGGGCCAAAACATATTTGGACATATGTGTTTGGTAATTAATGGCCCTGAAGGCCAGTGTAGATGAAGTATAGACATTTTACCCAGTCTCTCCATCATCTTACTGTCTTTATCAGATGGAAGTAAGGAAGTGAAAAGCAAAAGTTTAGAAGGTCTATCTGCAGGCACTGAAATAGCAGGATCTGAATAAGGGCATTTAAAAATAAATTTACTGTCCTCTGCCACCTTGTAAAATCTATTCAGACTTTTTGGAGCAGGGAGTCGAGAATCAGGTGCCTTGAATGCTGACAAGGAGGTATCCAGAAAGGCAGACAACACAAGGGGTAGAGCAGAAGGGGAAGGGAAGTCAAACTGTAAGATATCATCTGCCCCTCTGAGACTTGAGAGCAGTCCCATTTAAAGAAGTCTCTCATCCTAGAAATGGTTTCTCCAAAAGAGATGTCCTCCTCGGGGGAGTCAGTACTATTTGGCTTTATTTCAGGAGAAGCATGACCCAAAGGAGAAGCTATCTGGGTGGACTAGGCAAGAGACTCATCTGAAGAGGAAATTTCCTCTTCAGAAACTCCCCCAAAGAAGAGCTCCTTGGAACTGAAAGTGGGAGAAACCAGGGGAAGAGAAACAGCAGAGGAAGGTCTCAAAGCCATAAAGGCATTAAGAATGCCTGTGAAAAAGCATGCCAGTCTGGAATAGGGTCCTGACAAGGTGAAACATGCTTTAGCTTTTGTTTACTTTTAAGAGGAGGATCTGATTTAGGCTGAGAAGAAGGGACTAATGTAGGCCTACAATCTGGCACAGATGTCAGACTTTCTTCACTGGCTATGTAAAGAGAAATACTTTGAGGGGCATCAAAAGAGATGAGCTGTGATTCCCCCTTACCATCTTGACTGGATGGCTGTGAAATGTCTGTGAAAGTGCTAATGGCAATTTCCTTAGCAGCCTCTGAAGCGGTACCCGCTACAGGAAAACAGCCGGCAACTGTATGGACTTCCAGGCCTTCATTCTTCTTTGGAGGGGACAAACACCTGACAAATTGTGTACACATTATAGCTGTGTGCAGATCCTAGATAGACTACACACTGGTTGTTATTATCTTTGTGTGGAATCTGTCCTCGACAATAGCACTTATCTTTCTTTGATGACACGAACTTCAAAAAACATGAAGTAGCAAAAAAAATGAATACAAGAAAAAAACCCAAAGGGACACTTATTTGAAAAAAGCAACCACTCGGTGATCATAAAAATGAAAGAAGATGGCATTTGGACTGGTGGCAGAGAAGTTCTGAGGATGGTACATGCAGACATCACTGTTATGGCTTATGTTTCCTGCTGCCTTCATGCAACATCCCACATACCTTGCAGAAGCAAAAATCTTTTGTACACTGGCTGGACGTTCGGGTCGCCTGGAAAGAGAATTCCTCATGCTATGAATACTGCAACATGGGAATAGAAGGACATCAGAAAAAAAGAAGAAACAGGGAAACAAATATTTCCTGAATAGAGGGGTGGCTAGGGATGTGAAGGGAAGCATCCTTCAGATCCAAGGAAACCAGAAAGGCCTGGGGAAGCAAAAGAGGGAAGAGTCTGAAGAGAGAGCACTCAGAAAGAAGGCACTATGAGATATGAGAAAGTGTTCAGAAAGGAAGGATCTAGGACAGGTCTCCAAGACCCCTCTTTCCTGGGGACCAGAAACATCCTGAAATAAAAATCCAAACCCCTCTGTCGGTGGAACTGGTTGAATGGTACCCTGCCCCAGCAGACAGTACAAAACTCCTGGAAAATGAGGAAGCCTTTCTGCAGGGGGTTGGGGAATACCGGAAAAGGAGGGAAGGGTTTTCCAGGTCATAAAGTAACCCTATAATAATGGAAAGAAGCCTGGTGCCATCACCTGCTAAATTGGGAGACAAATAGAAAGTCTAGGGACAAGGGAGCGTGGCCAAGAGGAAGGGAGGACAGACAGTCAAGATGGCTGCAGATTTGTTAGGAAAGGACCCACTTCTAAGGCCTGGGCATTTGAGTAGGCATACAAAAAAACACAAGTTTAAGGAGCCTTCTTACCTTTGGAAGACTGTCTAGGCAGTCTATGCAAAAAACAGTCTTAGAAGGACAGTTCCTCTGAAACTTGGGAATAAGTGAGACCAAAATCTGCTTCAAATCATTCATGACCTTACCTTGATCCTGTAAGGTCTTTAAAAGGTCAGCCACAGCAGTACCCAACAAATTCTTGTTTTCCAACGAAGCGTCTAGGAGTTTTGTTTGTATATCATCTGGCAGGCCCTGAAGGCGAATCTAGGAATAGCGCCTCATCAAAGAGCCAAAGTCAGATGTCCTGGAAGATGCATCTACTGTATCATAGTTGCATTTGATAAGAGTGATAGGTAACCTGAGAAGTGGAAATATATGAGGAGAGAGCTGAGGCCTTACCCTTAGAGCCAGGCATATCAGAAACAATCTTCCCAATCTGGGAAAGAAGAGGCAGGATGTACCATGTCATAGGAGTCTGATAATTGAAGACCTTGAGAGCTAAAGTAGCCTTAATGTATACGTTTTTACCAATCTTTTCCATGGCTCTACTGTCCTTATGCGAAGGAAGGAGTTTGGAAGAAGACAACAACCTAGGAGGCTTGTCAGTAGCTACAGAAATCACTGCAGGATCAAAGGATGGACACTTGGTACAAGAACTTGCCGGCATCTGGCACCTTATAGAACCCGACAGGTTTCTTAGGAATTGGAGCTGAGAAAAACAGCAGAGAAGGTATCCAATAAAGCAGCCAACACAGGAGGGACAGAAGAAAGTTTAGGAGAGTCCATTTGTAGCAACTCATAATACCACTTCTAACTATCTGATACTTGGGAGCATGCTTCATTATACACTGAACTGTGTCACCAAAGGATAGCTCCTCCAAAGCAGAATCAGGACTGACACATTTCTCCTCCTAAGAGCCATAGTCTGAAGGTGAAGACAACTCTGAGGAATAGGATAAGGAGTCAGCCTCAGAGTCAGAATCCTCATTCAGAGACTTCAGGTCTCTAGACCTCTTACTGGTACAGGACCAATGGGGTGCAAGAACTGAAAGCCCTTGAGGCTTCACTGTCATAAAGGCACTGAACAAGCCTGGAGTGAAATCCTGATATTCCCATTGTGGATCCCTGGAAGCTGACACCACATGCTTACTTTTCTGCCTTTTCTTCACTGGGGCATCTGCTCACACAAAACATGGAGGTTCGGATCTCTGCCTGGATTCAATTAAGGTACTTGGCACTTCTTCCCTAACAAGGATCTTAAGAATCCCACTGGACCCCTCAGAAATAATCAGCTGTGGTTTCTCCTCAATGACCATGGCAGACGTTTGCAAGACCTCCCAGGATGTGCAAGAAGTAAGTTCCATACCAGCCTCCGAGAAGGTCATAGCAAAAGAAACTGAAAGACATAGGCTCGGTATAACCAAAAAATGTAATAGTCATTCAGACTGATGTATAACAATGGCATTTGAACTGATGGCAATGAAGAGCTGTGAATGTACTTACATCACCTTGATGCCCTATGCTTCCACAGGGCATACATCTATCATACGACTCTCCCTAGGTAATAAAGGGTTTAATATATTGGCCAGACATTGCACTATCCTTAGCAGAAGATCCCAGAGGTGATGAATACTGCAACAGTGATATGGAAGGATATCCAGTGTTGCCTGGACCAAAGGGAGCTACCAGCAGTATCTTTGCAGAGTCCTTTATCTTTAGTAAGACTCTGGTAATCAAAGGAATGGAGTAAGGTATAATGAAACATCCCTGTCCATTGGAAAGAAAGGCATCTGTTTTTTAGACTTGTTTGTAAGGAATCTTGGCACAGAGTTGCTATAACTGTCAATTATGATTGGATGCAAATGGATCTATTTGGAGAGTTCCTCATAGGTGGACAATCTCCTTTAAGACCCCTGGGTGTAACATCCAGTTGTGAAGGTCTGTCCTAGATCTGCTCTATTTTCTGCTCTGATGGAATGTAGGTAGTCTGAAGGGAGAGTTTGTGTTGAGCTGCCAGCACCCAGGCAACCACAGCTAGTCTATGCAAGGGATTCAGTGCTATTTTTTCCATATAATTGTTTTATTTTAAAAACCATGTGAACAGGACACAGAACTCTTGAAAAAGAGAAATCAAATAACTGTTAAGTACAAACATTTCACACAATTTGCACAAAAAAAAAACGCTCAGAATAGAGTTTAGAAAATATATTTTGCTATGTACAAATAAGTAAATAAATACAAGAAGACAAAATACAAAGCATAAACTTCAGTTTAAGTACATAATCCATGAACTGCTTATTTATGCCTGTTTTTACATAAATACGACATCAGCACTTAATAGGATAGCCTCATAATTGCACATACAGAAGAGTAGTCATCGAATTTGGTTATCCAAATATCTAAGCCATGGAGTGGAATTTGAGAATTCACTGTGTTCACAGCAAACACAAAACTACAATGTTGTAATCACGAAGATTTATAAAATAAGGTACTGGACAATTTTCAGCTTTAGCCTAGAGCTTTGAAGTTTAACACAGTGAGGTTAACAGGAACAGTGTGTGGCTGGATCTGAATCATGACTCTATTCTAAAGCATATATGCATGCAATGTATGTGTGAAAATACACATGCTAAATATCCAAGAAGGACCACACCAAAGAGGCTTGGGGGGATGGTGATGCATCCCATAAGCTGCAAATTGGCCATTGTTGACAGAATGTGGACTTAAAGTGTACAAAGATGCTTAACCTACACATTACTATGCCACTGTGTTCAATTAGCTTGGCAAAAAGGTCACAAAAGCATTGGATGAGGGCAAAATAGTTCACACTGCCTACTATGACCTGGTCAAGGCATTTGACACAATACTCCACTCAGGCATTGTCGACAAACTTAACAGGTTAGATTCAAAGCCTTATGCTACCCAGTGGATAGCCAGCTGGCTCACAGCCAGGACCCAGGAAGTTAGAACTGGGGAATCTATTTATACAAAGAGGCTAGACAGAAGTGGAGTCCCTTAGGGATTGGCCCTGGGACCACTCCTTTTTCGCATTTACTTCTCTGAAGTCAAGGCCAATGTCAATAGCCTCTGGCTGACTAAATTTGCAGATGACAGCAAATTACGAGCTGTCTTTGAATCATCCATACCACAAATGTTCTCCAGGAAGGGCTGACACAGACAAACAATTGGTTTCAGAGCCATGGACTAAAACTAAATACAAAGAAATGTATAACTATCTTTCAAGAAGCCACCCACCCCTGGTAACTATCATACTGACAACACACCCCTAAACGTTGACCCAGCAGTCAGGGACATGGGGACACACACAGACAGTAATCTAGCCTTTGATCATCATGTGTCTACAGAAGTGAGGAAATCATTCTATGTTGTGCAACTTAAAAACAAAGGTATGACATCTACGTCCAAGGAAGTCATTGTTCCACTGTTGGCATTCATCAGACCTATCACGGAGTACAATGCCCCTTTGGTATGTACTAAACCAAGCATATCCAACAACTGGAACATCCACAAAAGTTCCTCACTAAAAGAATATATGGCTTAAGTAACATGTCCTATGCAGATTGCCTCAAGGTCCTCTCCCTCTATTGTTTCCTACAGGCTGCTGAGGGGAGATCCATGCCTGGAATACACGGCACTGTCAGACCCCACTCAGATGGACATCCTGCATATCCATAAAACAAATACCACCAGAATTACTTATTCTAAAACCTTAAATCTTGCCTGTAATAATAAATAGAAAAGGCTCCCCATGCACATGAAGCAGAGTTCCTCACTAAACCAACTCAAGTCTAACTTAGACAACTAGATGGGGACAAGAAATTCATCCCCGGTTTGGCACCTTGTCTCTAACGGGCACAGGAAGCCTGTAACTGGCTCGCCTCTCAGGCCCCTTAAATGTTTCACCTCTCTAACTCCTGCTTACACTTATCAAGGGTACCAGAACTTGTCAAAGACTTGGATGCATGGCTAGGCTTAAAAAGCCCTTGTGGTCATTAGCCTAATAAACACCTATGAACCTACAAAAAAACAGAGAAAGAGAGAACATAATGAAATCTACATAAATTCAACCAATGACAATACGTTACCTTGGAGAAACGGCTCTGGCTGATTTGTCACATGTATTTGGAGTAGAAAATACACCTGCAAATAATAAAATAAGCAGAGGGTGACAAACTGTCAAGTAATGACCAACATTAAATACAGTACTGTGCCATGGATAAATGTTTGCGGCTGGTTCTATTTTACATATGTCTGGAGTACAAAAAATAAACTAATGATATTAAAATAAATGCAGATACCCAATAGCACCAGGTAAGATTTTTATTGAAAAAATTAGCACGTCCATCCACTTGTTTACTAGAGACTTATTCACATTAAAAAGAAAATTTGAAGATGTCTGCAATAAAAAAGTGGATGAAAGCACTCATTTTTTTCAATAAAACTCGTACCTGGAGCTAGTGGGAGTCTGCATTTTTTTGTTTTTTATGTTTTTACAGTTCCGCAGTTCAATTTCTCTAAAAGGAATATAACTGATAGAGCCAAATGTCAATTTTTGAATGTAGTACTAAAACATACTTAATACAAAGTACACCACATGTGTTTTTCAACATTCTGCACCAAACCACAAATGATGTCATGTCTGAAGGATGCAAGAAGAGAAGTATGAAGGAATGTGACCCACTGTAAACTTAAACAATATTTGCAGGGCGATGATATGCCACCAACCTGTGAGTTACAGGGTATTCTACATTACATCATGTGAACGGCTGCATGAGTGGTTGAGTAATCTGTCTACAGTAAAGATGCACTATCTTTTAAATGTCTTGTTTGCTTATTCATCTTTTAGGATCAGAGAAAGTTACTAGGCTATTGGCCCTGAGGCCCTTACAAGCCTAGCCAAGAATTTAGCCCATGCTCCAACAAGTCAGCACTCTATGCCACTGTCAAAAAGGGGCACAGTTGGAAATCCCAGGGGTGTATCATCTGTTCCCCATCCAGTTATCGATGCTGTGTTTAAAAATGTTTAATGAGGTACTCTGCTTTACATGGAGAGGCAGTCTACTTCATAAAAGGGGGAGTCTCTGGGACACAAATCTGTCTCGCAAACAAGTCTTATTGATGTCACAGACCAGAATGTGGTCACACGTGGGTTCCTCGATTGGAGCTTAACTTGGGGATATGCAGCAGTCTGATCAGGGTAGGGTCTGAGATTGCTTTGTATGCCAGACAGAGGTTACCTCTGAGGAGTCTGTAGGAGACTGAGTAGAGGGACAGGGCTTTTAGCCTATCTATGTAGGGTTGATGTTTGAGGCCCTGGATTCTCCGGGTGAGGAACCTCTGTGGTCTCTCCAGCTGCTGCATGTGCTATGCTGAATGGGGCATTGTACTCAACAATGGGTCTTATAAGGGAAGAATACAGGGATGTTATGACCATCTTGTCCCTGAATACGATACCCTTCTAATGAGGTGGGCCATGCAGAAAGCTTTCTGTACAACGGAGGAAATATGTTGGTCAAAAGTCAGTTTGCTATCAACCTGGGTGCCCAAGTCCCTCACAAATGATTGCGTGCTTAGTGCCTTATTATCAATGTGATCATTTGTGGGGACATCATTCTTCCAAAAAGGGATGATGCATTTTTTGGCATTCAGTTTGAGGCCATGGTTCTGGCACCAGTCATTTGCTTGGGTGAGACCCTCTTGAAGGATGCCCACATCACTAAAAGAATTGATGAGAGCACCCAGCTTGCAGTCATCTGCAAACTTGGTCAGCCATAGCACTAGATTTGGCCTGCACCTCTGAGAAGTATACCCCAAACAGCAGAGGCCCCAAGATCGATCCCTGGGGAATACTTGAGGTGGCTTCCCCTATTTTGACTAGGTGGGTTCTATCAGTGAACCAGTTTGCTATCCATCTGGTAACATATTGATAGATGTCTAGTTGAGCGAGTTTATCTATTATACCTGAGTAGGGAATAGTTTTGAAGGCCTTGGCCAGGTGAAGGTAGGCGGTGTGCACCATCTTCCCCTCATCTATGGTCTCGGTGACTGTCTCAAAGAAGTCCACCAAATTTAACAGGCATGACCTCCCCTTGACAAAACCAAACTGTGTGGGATCAAGTTTATGGAGATTGCCAATGTCCTTGTTAATGAGGTCCATGATAATCTGCTCCATGGCCTTGCAGATCAGGCTAGTTAGGCTGATGGGATTATAATTTCCTGGATCGGTGGACACTCCACCTTTGTGCAAAGGGATGAAAGTAGATGTCCTCCACTTGGCTTGGGTGAAGCTGGTACTCAGGCTTTGGTTGAATAGGGTGCCTAATGGTGCTGCAAGTTCCTGCCTGAGTTCATGTAGGATGTAGCCTGGGATGTTATTGGGTCCCATGGAGGCTGTATTTTTTGCCTTTAAGAGGGCAGTGATGACTTGCTCCCTAGAGATAAGGGGAGGTGGCAGGTACTGGGGATGTCATGTTTTACTGATGGGGAGACAGAGGAGTCAAGTCTTCACTGATCCTGTCTGCCACCAGGTTGGGCATATCTGCAGGGTTTGTGTATGTGGTGTCCTTGAACATCAGTTCTGAGCAGATTTGGGTGTTTCCCCTTAGATTGCAGATGTACGTGAAGAGGGCCTTATGACCGTCTTTAGTAAATGTGGCCAATTTGGACTCAAAGTTAGCTTTGAAGGACTTCAATAATACCCTTATTTGCCTGTTTAGGCCACGGAACGATTGCTTCGAATTTGGCACCTGTTCCTTCTTGGTCCTGGACAGCAATTTTTTCCTTTGCTGAATCCCACGCATTTATATAAATAGTCGTATAGTACTTTGGTATAGGTTTGGACATTAGTGCTAGTTCCTACTGTTGGGGAGAGGGCTGTGAAGCTGTTTAGACCTTCCCTCAGGAGGTTGTAAATAGCTTTGGAGAAGTTTTTTTGATTAACCCTAGCTGGGGGGGGTGTATGTGGAGATGGTGACTTTGAAGATGACCTCTTTGTGGTATGATCTTTACAGGGATGATGACATTGCAGGGATGCTGCAGTGGTTTCCTATGCCGGTTAGTACCAAGTCCAAGATGTTGTCATCTCTTGTGGGGGTGTCAACCGGCTGGTCCAAGGTACTGGCATTGACGAAGTCAAGGAATCTTTGAGTATTTGTGTTCTGGCTCGAATGGTTCTTCCAATCAATGGTTGGGTAACTACACCTGAATAATCTCCTGTGCATCATACTGTTTGACCAGTCTGGAGGTTTATGTATCTTTAATATATATTGAAAACCATCTCCTTTGGCTTTGCTGTCCTCAATTTGGGGTCTGTATGTATGACAGGATGAGTAAGTAGGTAAGGCCGGGGTGCTCTCCACAGCTTTTAACCAGGTTTCTGTGACTGCACAAATGTCAGCATCTTCCAGAGTTAAGATTGCTTGTGTGCAGTTTCATGTTGAGACTCCTAGTGTTCAGCAGCATGACCTTAAAATTTCATTTAGATGAGACTCTCAAGTTGGTAATTTTGACCTCAAGATGTTGCCTAAAAAAGGCACTATGGGGAAGGCAAGAGCCTTTGCCGGGAGTCTGAAGCCCAAGGGAGACAGATGCAGGCCATCTCTAGGAAAGCATCGTGGTCTGTCAGTTATGTCTTCCGAGGCCGATAGGTACTGGATCCCCTTAGAATGATACCAGAAACTAAGCCAATTGTTAAAGTCAATCATTTTTTGTTTGTATTGAGGCATCAATCTGGGTGACGGTAGAATGCTGCTTAAGGCTAGTGACATACCCACCTGGAACACATTCAGCGAGCTTGATCATGTCTCTCTTCAAATAGTCCAGAGAGGTACTTCTCAAGTCATTCACGCCAACATGTACTATGACAGAGTCTTAACAGTACTTGTTGAGAGACTTGAGTGCATGGATGATGTGGCAAATTCTGGCACCTGACAAACATCTTACCTTGACTTTCTCCTTATCCAGCCTGGTGAGGGGCATATCTGTGTGTCTCACAATGGAGTCTCCTATGATTAATATATTGGGTTTATGGTTAAGCCTTAATGGCTGTGAGACACAGGCATGTGGACGGCTGTGGAGTTAGCATGTGTTTTTGTCTTGGAGGTTACTTTTGTTTAGGTATGTTTTTGTTAAGAACCTCTGGATATGTGGGTATGTGTTATGTTGGTGTAGGTGATGTTTGAGATGTGGCGTTTGTGCAGACAACCTTCTCAGTGCCAGGTATACTGGCTTGTGAGGAGAGAGCACAGACTCCAGCTTTTTAATGTAATTGCATCTCTCACAAATTGTATTCCTAGGTGGTAGTAAGAGAGGGTTGTCTGTGTACATGACAGAGTTGCTACGCTACCTCAGGATACCCGTATCAATCAGACTGGCAGGAGAAGCTGTAGGACATTGTCCATCCATATTTGTCAGAATCTCTGTGGGGGATGAGCTAATGGGGGGCAAAGTTGGAAAAATTTGAGATAGGTACCAGTAGCTTGTGTTTGTACAGATGCTGTAAAGAAGCTTCACTACTTCAGGATCGAGAGAGTGCGAGTAATGGAATACCTTGCAATAGGTTAAATAAGTGCAGCGGCGGTGGGTGATGTGCAAACAAGCACAGCCCCAATCAAACACGGAGTTTAAATACCAGAAAAGATGGAAGAATCTTGAAGCTGAGATTACTACCTAATCCTGCTAGCCCCTGTGCTTTCAACCAATCACTCTGGCTAGAAAAGGTCAGGCAGCCCTGTTAATCTCACTAACAGAGAAGGCAGTGCCCTACTAGCACAAAAGGGTTGCCAGGAAACAAAGCAAGCAAAACAACCAGGCCTGGATGCAGCAAACTTGTATCCAGACTATGCTATTTGACTGGAACACAGAAAACTGCTAGAAAATGCACAGAAAAGCACAGACAGAGCACTCACAAACAGAAAATACAACTCTCAGTATGACAAAAGCAGTTTACAGTTAAGTAATTCAGTAAAAATGCATTTACAGTAATGAAACACTACCTAGCAATGAAAATAGCATAAAAAGTACAATAATGCATTGAAACAGTAAAAACTATTAACAGTGCAAAATGTAGTAGATTTGCTGTGTAGCAAAACTATAAGCATTAAGAAGTGCAATTCAATGAAGTAAATGTAAAAAAAACAAACATTTATTCTGCTCTTGAAGCCTCAGGTAATTTCTGCTACATCACAGTGATGAATCACCACTCCTCAGCCTGGTAGAAACAAGCTCAGCCCCCAGCAAACACTGGGTTTAAATACGAGAAAAGATGAAAGAATCTAGAAACTCAGATTACTACCCAGTCCTGCTAGCCCCTGCATTTTCAACTAATCACTCGTGCTAGAGAAGGTCAGATGGCCCTGTTACTCTCACTAACAGAGAAGACAGTCTCCTACCAGCACATGATAGCTGCCAGGAAACTCAGCAAGCAAAACAACCAAGCCCAGATGCAGCAAACCTGTACCCAAATTATGCTACTTGACTAGAACACAGAAATTTGCAACAAAATGCAAAGACAAGCACTCACACACAGAAAATACAACTTTCAGTATGAAAAAAGCAGTTTACAGTTAAGTAATTCAGTAAAAAGGAAGTTCCAGTAATAAAATACTACTTAGCATTGCAAATAGTTAAAACAGTATAAAACAGTACAAAAAATGCAGTAAAACAGTAAAAAAAAATGTATAACAGTGCAAAATATTGCAGATTAGCTGTATAGCACAAGTATAAGCGGTAGAAAGTGCAATTCAATGAAATAAATGTAAAACAAAAAGAAGTTATGTACTCACCATAACGTTCCATCTAAGTAGTTGTACTTCATTTGTCTTCAACCTGTGGGAATACGGATCAGTGTCAGATCCGAGCCGGCAAAGATTACTAGCATCAGTTCCGAGCTCCAGACTCCTCCCCTTACCCATAATCCACCTCTCTTGCCTTCCATCCCCAGATCGAGTTTGCTGAACTTACACTTATAACCCGATCTGATAACATACTTGTGACCTATACTTATAGCCTGCAGGCTGAACATGCGCCAAAGGTCTGGGGGAAGGAGGGAGGGATGGTTGAGGACAAATGAAGTACAACTACTCAGATAGAACGTTATGGTGAGTACAAAACTTCTTTATCTGAAGTAGTTTACTTCATCTGATCTTCAACCTGTAAGACAGAGTCCCCAGCTACTAAACTCCTGGGTGGCCCTCATGGAAGGATATTCCTGAGCACCACGGAGCCAAGGTATGCTCTCCTTCTAGATGTCAAATCCCATTTATAATGGGAGATAAACGTATGAGGTGAGGACCAAGTAGCTGCCGAGCAAATGTCATCTAAAGATACCCTAGACCAGAAATTTGCAGATGTAGCCATGGACCTAGTGGAATGAGCTTTAACCTGACCTGGAGGAGACATGCCTTTGTCCTGTAGATCTGCAGGATGCATGAAGAAATCCATCTAGCTATCATGACTTGGAAACAGGTTTGCCCATAAAGGGTCTATAAAACGAAACAAACAATTGATCAGATTTACGAAAATATTTTGTCCTGTGTAAATAAAATCATAACTGTCTGTGAACATCCAACATGTGTAGTTTGTATTCCATTTTGTTGGTAAAATTGGGAAAGAACACAGGCAAATTTATAGTCTGATTGATATTGACTGGTGATGCCACCTTAGGGGGAAAGGATGGATTGATGCAAAGGGAAATTCTATCTTTATGAAAAATCATGTACGGGAAGTTTATGGACAAGGCCTGCAATTCCGAGACCCTCTTAGCAGAGGTAATAGTGACCAGAAAAGCTGTTTTCCACGATAGAAATTTTAGATCAACAGTAGTGGCAGGCTTGAAAGGCTTAGCGACCAGAGCTTGAAGAACCATAGTAAGGCCCCACGGGGGGACAGGATCTTTGACCGGGGGGGGGCGTAGCAAAAAAGTGCCTTTAATAAAGGCCTTACACAGTCTAGAAGATGCCAAGGATACAGAATTCTCGGCCACATGAAAATGAGAAACAGCAGCCAACTGAACTTTGACAGTAGAAGAACTAGCTCCGTGCTGGAAAATATCAGCTAGGAAATCAAGAATAGTGGAAATAGGAGGTGTGAAAGGATCCAAACTGATCTGAGAGGCCCAAAAAGAGAAATGTTTCCACTTGCTGCAATAAACCTTTCTGGTTGAAGACTTATGAGCAGCTACCAAAATAGACTTAACTGAGAAGGAAAGTCTGGGAGTCCTAGCAATCACAGGAACCAGAGCAGCCAAGGCGTGAGCTTCAGGCTGTCCAGATTCAGATGAGACACCCCAGATGGGTGTGAAATCAGATCCAGAAAGGGATCTAGGATCCAAGGTGGAGCCAGAAGGTGAGACCAAAGGAAGGGATACCATACCTGGCGAGGCCAAAAAGGGGGTAATGAGGATCACCTTGCTCCCCAGTCGACAAGCTTACTGCAGAAACCTCAGGATGAGAGGGACTGAAGGGTAAGCATACAGAAGACCGGGAGGCCAAGCATGAACTACAGCATCTCTGGGGGTCTCCCCCCAGCAGAGGGTTTAGAGCGAAAAACCTGTTGCACTTTGCATTGGAAGGAGATGCGAAGAGATCTCAGCAAGGTTGACCCCACTTGCTGAAGATCTATTCTGCTACTGATGGATTCAGAGACAACTCGTAAGGCATCAGAATGGTCTGACTTAGCCTGTCCGCTATAATGTTGGACCATCCCAGAATGTACGTTATGATAAGAAAGCGACCAGTGGAGATCACTCTCCCACACTCACATTGCCTTGCGACAAAGGGGATAAGATCTGGTCTCTCCCTGTTTGTTGATTTACCAGACTTACCGACATGTTGTTTGATTGAATAGCAATTGTCCCCAGAGGAAGAAAGGTATGAAGGGCCTGCAACGCTAGAAGGACCACCCCCATCTCTAGGACATTGATATGCAAACTGGTCTCCATGGGGGACCACAAGCCTTGTGCTGTCCTGCCTGAACAATGCCCCCCCCATCCAAGTTGGGAGGCATCCGTGGTCACTGTGGCTTGGGCTGGGGCTGGAGTGAAGGGTCGTCTCTCCAAAATGTCCGGAGAGCTCAACCACCATATGAGGAATGACCGACACACTTGATTTAGGTGGATAGGAAAAGTTAGTGGTAAATCCAATAGGGACCACTAAACCGCCAAGGTCCACTGAAGAATCCGCATGTGTAGTCGGGCACAAGGAAGGAGAGTTATGGTCACTGCCATAGAGCCTAGTGCCCTCAATACAGATACCACTGTTGGGAGATGAGAATGGTAAATTAGGGGGACATGCATTCTGAGGTTTTGAACTCTCTCCGAGGTCAGGAAAACTTTGCCCTGGAGTGTGTCTATCCTGGCACCAATGTAGTCTATCACTTGTACAGGCACTAGTAGAGATTTGGATGTGTTGATTGTGATACCCAAACTCAGGGCAAGTGTCATAAAGTAGTCCCTGGTTTCGGAAAGTAGATACCTGGTGGGAGCAGTGAGGATCCAATTGTGCAGGTACGGATAGACCTGAAGCCTCAGGTGAGCTGCTACCACTGCCATCACTTTGGTAAACACCCTGGGGGCTGTGGTGAGACCAAAGGGTAGGGCTCGAAATTGGTAATGACTGGCCCCTAGCAGGAAGCGGAGGAACCTCCTGGAGCTTCTGTGCATCTTTATGTGATAGCAAGCATCCTGGAGGTCAAACGAGCACATCCAGTCGCTCTCTTGCAGGCAAGGCATGATGGACTGTAGTGCGACCATCCGGAACTTTTCTTTGGCCACTGACAGGTTCAAAGTAGAGAGGTCCAGGATGGGCCTTAAGTCCCCCATTTTCTTTGGCACCAAAAAGAACCTGGAGTAGAAGCCTGATCTGAACTGATCTGGGGGGACAGTTTTGATGGCTCATTTTCCTAGCAGCTTGGAAATTTCCTGTGCCTCCCTTTGGTTGGGTGGAACATCTGGGAGGTGTTTGAGAGGGGTTGGAGACCCACAAAGGGGATAGAATATCCTCTGGATATGGATTTGAAGCACCCAGTGGTCTGTTGTTATGAACTCCCAAGCCGCTGGGTGCAAGGACAATCATCCCCCGACTGACTCCAGAGGAGAGCAGACGGGCAACCCCTCAGGGTTGCTGCCCGGGTCTGTCCGAGAAAGGTTCTCGAGACCCGAAATTACACAGACCCCCTCAACCTTTGGACCAGTGTCCATTCTGTCCCCCTCTGCCTCTAGGGGAAGAAGAGCCCTGAGTGTCCCAGAAATACTGAGACTTCCGGCAGTGTCTTCCTGTCCTTTTCACTCTGGACTAGAATCTCCATGACGGTCTTACCGAACAGAGTTGAGCCATTATAAGGGGCACTGGCAAAGGACGCATTAAAGGGTTTGGTAAATTGGCACAACCTGAGCCAGGTATTACGCCTCATGGACACACCGGACCCAGCCACCCTAGCTGCTCCTTTCATTGCATGGGAGAGGAGTCGCATGGACGTATTTGATACTGCTCTCAAAGTGGCCATTTTCACAGAGAACAAGGCCTTGTCGTCCTGCAACATGGACTTGGGTGGAGACTCCTCCAGCTCCTTCAGGTCGCATTGGAGTCTCGTAACATGGGCCAAGTAGTTCACCGCCCTTATTGAAAAGGTAGCTGAAGCATACACCCACTTCCCTAGCCGGTCCATCATCTGAGACTCTCGGTCAGGAGGGTGAACCGAGGAACTTTCGCGAGATAGTTCCCTCTTAGTGGCTACTGCTACCACCATGGCATCCACAGGGGAGCCCTTGTTCCAGGAAGGCATGTCTATAGGGGGACTCAAAACCTTATTGGGGCGGTTAGGGATCGGCTCCACAGTATCAGGTTCCTTCCATGCCCGCGAGGTCATCAAATCCACTAAGGGATCCGTGGGGGGGGGCACCCAAAACATAGACGGGCCCATGGTGAAGGTATCCAGAAACACAGACTCATCAGAGGAGGGCTTAGGGGCAGACCACCCTCCCCGCTGATGTAAGATCCCCATGATGTCTCCAAAGGAGACCTCATTGGGAGCTGACCTTGGGGAGCCCTCCTCTTCATCTAAGTCTGTGTCCTCAGTTAGGGACTCAGGGGAGTCCAAGTGCCTCCTTTTACATGTATACTTGCGAGGCACATCTCCCGTGGGGTTCACCGGGGAGTGCTCGCAAGTCATCTGTTCCTCTGAGGGAACCGTCTGGGGCCATTCGGGAATGGGCTGTCCCTCTGGTAAAATGACGGGGACCATAGACAGAGCCCAAGGGGGTTTGGGTGGAGCCCAAGGGGGCGGTCAGGGGCCTCGATCCAATGAAGAGGACCCACTCTACCACATCGAATGCCGAAGGAAAGCGGACCTCCTGTGAAGCCAATAAGGAGGCCGGTCTCCACAGGACTGATGCGAGAATCGGAGCTGGACCCGAAGTGGCCGGAGCTCTGAGAGAAGAAACCTGGATGGACAACGTCAGAGCCGATGGGAAAGGTTCCACTCCCTTGGATCCGACCCCCAGGCTCCAGCTCAGAGAGCACCTCGGATCCAAGATGCTCCAAGCAGCCACCGGCGATGAGGACCATTGCCGCCGACTCCCTGACCAAGAACAACCTCGTATCAGAGAACTCCAAAGCCAAAGGTCGGATCAGGGAAGGAGTAATAGTCTGAAAAAAAGGAAGCGAGCTACACCCTCCTGAGGGAGGGGGGCTGGCAAGACCCCCATCTGGATCTGTGTATGGATAAAACACCTCATCATCTTATCCAGATCCATGTCTGAGAGAGACCCAGTGGACCAAGACGAGGCCACAAACTCTGACCTGGCTGGTCTGGGAGCTGAACCCTGGGAGACTTAACGTGCCTCCTCCGGCTCCGGGGGAGAACCTCGGAGATCAGAGCCAGGGGGAGTCATGGATCTAAGCGGATTTACTGGGTGACGCGAGGTCCAGAGACCTCTTCCTCTTCTCTTTCGGCCTTGACTCTCTCTCCCGCTCTCTACCCCTTCTCTGCTGCACTACCACAGGCTTAGAAAAGGGAGTTTTGAGTCCCAGCCTGGGAGGGAGGGGAGGCCAGAGGCAGAGAAGCGGGAGAGGCAGCCACGGCAGCCACCGGGACTGAAGCCGAAGACGAGGAGGGAGGTTCAGTGGTAGGAATAAGCCCCTTGAGGGACAACTTGGCCTTTCCGTCTTTCAATGCCTGAGGGTTGAACCCCACACATATGGTACAGTCAACATTAAGGTGGGCCACACCTAAACACAGTATGCACAGAGTGTGGCCATCCGCTGGGGAGAGTTTATGGCCACACTCTGTGCAGCGCTTAAAAATAAGCTTTTCAGCCATATTCTAGAAAGAAAACTTTCCACTTCAAGTTTAACACACACCCACTCACCACACACTGACTAGAAAAGGGGGGGGGCACACAGAGACAAACTACACTAACAACTGCTACAAGCCTACACACGATGCCAAAGCGATGGGAGGGGAGAAAGGGTACTTATGCTAAGCTAAAAAGGCTAATAAAACAAAAATTATAAATTTACAACACCCAAAAAATATACTGCTAACTGGAGCTTCAGAGACATGATGCTTTCACAAATCGTGGCAAACGAGATCGGGGATGGAAGGCAAGGGAGGTGGATTAAGGATAAGGGGAGGAGTCTGGAGCTCGGAGCTGATGCTAGTAATCTTTGCCGGCTCGGATCCAACATGGATCCATATTCCCACAGGTTGAAGATCAAATGAAGTAAACTACTTCAGATACATTTCTTCTGTTCTTGGAGCCTCAGGGAAATTCTGCTACATTACAATGATGAATCCCCACTCCTCAGCCTGGTAAAAATATGTATGATTTGGGTACCTCACACTTGAAGGAGAGTACAGTTGTGTACACTTACCATAAATGTAGATGTTTGAGTGTATTCACTGTTGCAGTCATCACACTTGGGTTATCTGCCTGCAGGTAGCCCTCAGTCGACCAGAATACCAGAGTCTTAGTATTTCTGCATCGGATGCTGTTGCTTCTTTCATGACGTCAGGTCATCAGGGGTACAAAACAGGCATCCGATGCCATTACATCAGTTTTTCTTGCCCCAAAATGTCAGGAGCCCCCAAACAGGGAACTGGTATATAGTGGGGAACACCACCAGTAAAAAGTAAATACCAATGCCATTAGGAATGGCCATAGAGAGGAGAGGTAGAAAGACAGAGAAAGCCAGGGGGCTGGAGGGAGGGACTGCAACAGTGAATACACTCGAACATCTACATTTATGGTAAGTGTACACAACTGTACTATGTTCTTCGTGTTTCACTGTTTGAGTCATCACACTTGGGTTGATTTCCAAAGTTGAGGAAGGGTGGAGGCAGTCAAGAAGTCTTAGGGCTGGCTAGTAGGCCTTGCAAGACTGCTGTAGCAAATCCAACCCTGGATTTAGAAAAGACAGGTAAGTGGTAATGCTTGGTGAAGGTGTGTACAGAACTCCAGGTTGCAGCTTCCAGAATGTCTCTGGTAGGGATTCCCCTGAGAAATGCTGTAGAGGTGGACATAGCCCTAGTGGAATGTGGTCTGATCCCCTGTAGGGTAGTTTTTCCATGGTGCTTCTAGCAGAAATGGATGCAGTGTGCTATCCATTTGGAAATGGTTCATTTTGAAATGGCCTTACTCTCTGCCCTGGCCTTACCCTCTGCCCCTGTAGCAAAGCGGACTAGCAGCTGGTCAGATTTTCTGAAAGGCTTAGTCCTGCCAAGGTAGAACCTGAGCTGTCTGTGCACATCCAAGGAGTGCAGAATCCTTTCCCCTTTATTCTGGGGATTAGGGAAGAAGGTTGGCAAATGCTTGGATTGGTTTAGAGCCACACTGGACACCACCTTAGGCATAAGGACAGGTTAGACCTGAGGGAAACCATGTCATCATGGAAAATAATGAAGGGTTCCACAGCAATCAGTTCCTGTAACTCATACACTCTTCTTGCTGAAGTTATGACTAAAAGCAAGGTTGTTTTCCAAGAGAGGAATTTTAACTCTGCTGAGGCAGCAGGTTCAAAAGGGGGAAGCCTGAGTTTTTCCAGTACAAAATTATGTTCTCAGGCAGGGGTGGGTACTCTCCTACGGGGGCCTTAAGTTGATAGCCCCTCTCATGAATTGTTTGATGAGAAGGTGAGAAAATAGAGGTGGCTCAGTATTATAATGAGCTGAGATGGCAGAGGCATGAATCTTAATGGAGGAGAAGGATAGGCCTCTGTGGAGTAGTTCTGCTAGGTAATCCAGGATTAGAGGTAAGGAGGGCACTGTTGTGTCCTTCCCTTGAGATTGATTCCAAGAACAACATATTTTCCACTTTTCAGCATAGGATTTCCTAGTACTAGGCCTTCTGGCTTCAAGAATGACTTCCAACACCTGTTTGCTGATGGTTGCTGGTGGGGAATTCAAGGGATAAGCCAGGCTGCAAGGTTTAGGGTTTGCAATTGTGAATGCAAAATATGTCCCTCCTGCTGAAACAGCAGGGTAGGAGTCTGGTGAATGTGCTAGGGTACCAGTGCTGGAGTGGCCAGTCTGGGGTAGTAAGAATAGCCCTTGGCCTGTCCTGTTTTATCTTGAGTAGCACTCTTGAAAGAAGGGGCAGAGGGGGGAAGGCATAAATTGAGAGGTTTTCCCACTGAAAGGATAGGGCATCCACCTTCCAGGGCCTTCTGTGAGGGTTCCTGGTGCAGTATTTGCTTAACTGGTGGTTCTCAGGGGAAGCAAAGAGGTCCACCTCCGGTGTCTCCCACCTCTGGATCAGAAGGTTGAAGGTGTTGGGCTCCAATTTCCACTCGTGTGGGTCTAGGAGATTTCTGCTCAAGTCTGCCAGTGAATTTTGTTTGCCTGGCAGGAATTGAGCTTGTAGGTGCACTTGGTTGCTCAAGGCTGTGTTCCACAGAGCCATGGCTAACCTGCAGATTGGGTAAGAATGGGTTGGTTGGTTCCCCCCTGCTTGTTTATGTACCACATAACTGTGGTGTTGTCTGTTTTTATAAGCCGTTGTCCTGGAAGGATTAGGTATTTGAAGGCTGTCAGGGCATTCTGTACAGCTAGCATCTCTTTTTGACTGATATGCAGGTGAATCTGTCCTGGGCTCCAGTGGCCCTGAATGCATTTGCCTGCCATGTGAGCCCCCCCATGCATAGTCTGATACATCTGTTGTCAGGGTTTGGGCGGTAAGGGGTTGAGTGAAAACCAGTCCCTTGTTGTGGTTGCATGCATCTGCCCACCAAAGGAACTCTGTCCTTAGACAAGGTATGATAGGAATGACTGTTTCCAGGTCCTGAGAATGCGGACACCAAAGACTTTTTAAGTAACATTGAAGTTTCCTCATATGCAGTCTTGCATATGGAATTAGCAGAATACATGAGCCCATGAACCCTAGGGCTTGCAGTATTTTTCTTGCAGAAAGCTGGGTTCTGATGGCCATTTGTTTGAAGTAGTTTTTCAGATAGACCTATATGTCTGAAGTGAGAAATGCCATCTGGGAAGTTTTGTCCAAGCTTGCTCCCAGGAATACAATCTTTTGACTGGGTACCAGTTGTGATTTCTTTTCACTGATGGTGTACCCCAATGAAGTGAGAAGGCTTTTTATGAATGCCAGGTGCTGAAGTAGCAATTCCTAACTGTCCACCTGAATCAGGCAGTTGTGCAAGTATGGGAAAATTTGAGTATTTCTTTGCCTGCAGTATGCAATGGCTGGAGCCAGGCACTTTGTGAATACTCTGGGCGCAGTAGATAAGCCAAAGGGAAGTGCAGAGAACTGATGATGCATAGAGCCTGCCCTGAAACGTAGATATTTCATGCATGACTCCCTTATGGGGATGTGCAGGTAAGCTTCTTTTAAGTCTAGAGTGACTAAACAGACATCCTTGGCTAGCACAGGGAGAAGCTGTTGCAGCTTGAATTTTGGGATCACCAGAAAGGTGTTGAGAATTGAAAGATCCAGGATTGGGCACCAAGAGCCCTCTTTTCTGGGCACGAGGAAAAGTCTGGCGTAGAAACCTGACCCCTTTGTTTTACTGGAACAGGTTGAATGGCTCTGATATTGAGCAAGGAAAGTACTTGCTTTTGAGCCTCAGCCCACTGGTTTGGAGGAAGGTCTGGAAACCCTCTTGGGGTTGGCAGTGAATGGAAGTAGAATTTGTACCCCTGGGATACTCAGCAGTCCTGAGTATTGGACGTCCAGTTTTTTGCATGAAGGGCAACGGTGAACTTTTTCCATAAGGGGGCGGCTTACCATTCCCTGTTTTTGGGGTGGGGCACTCCATTGTTTAGATCTCTGCATACCCTGAGACTGTAGACTGTGTGGCCTGTTTCGTCTGGGTCTGGGAAGGCCTGGAAGTGGCTGGAAAGGACCAGTTTTTAGAAGGCCAATGCCTACTGAATCTAGGTGGTTGCACTTGTAAGAATTATTTGATAGTTTGCATAGATTTAGCTTTTTCTTCCATCTTTTTAAGAACTACTTCTGCTTTGGTGCCAAACAAACAGTCTTTATTTAAAGGAGCGTCTAGTAATTTGGATTTGACATGATTTGGCAAGGTTTGTTCCTTCAGCCAAGGATGCCTTCTCAGTACAGACCCAGTGACTGGAAATATAATTTTTTGTTTAATTAGTTCCACAATATGTTGCTGGTACTTCAACATGTGAAACTGGCAATTCAATGCCCTGATGGCAAGAGTTGCAGAGGTATATACCTTCTTACCCCATCTGTCTAAAGCTTTGGAATTCCTGTCCGAAGCGGTAGGATTTTTGGCTGTAATAACCTTAATACCTTTAGGTCCCTGGGAAATGGTCTCTGTATCTGCAGTAGGATTCCTGAAGAGAAATTTGTGAGAATTAGGTACTCTGTAGTACCTGTCAGGTTTCCTAGGGGCTGGGGGTAATGTACCTGGAATAAGACTGGATTCCATAAAAACATCATCTACAACATCTAGGACAGAGGGTATAGCTAAAGGTCTGTGCTGAGGCAACTCTAAAAATTCTCTGAGTCTCTTTTTGGACTGAGGGTAGTCTTGGCATTCCCAGTGGAAATGCTGTCAAAGTATGCAAGGTTTCACCCAAAAGAAAAATCCTCTGGAGGGGAGGCAGAGGGAATGCATTCCTCTGCATTTGAATACCCATAGGCTGATAAGGGCATGTCCTGATAATCAGAAGGGCCAGAGTCATTGGACTCCTGATCTGTAGAATCAGAAGGAAACTCAATTCTTTGTCTCTTAGCAGGGGAAGGCTGGCTTCCCCTAATTAGGGTAATAAGGTATTCAGACATTCTAAGCATTTGTTTTTGTGGCATGAGAGCCCGAGCATGTGCTTTGGTCATCCGTTTTCCAGGCATAGTGCATACTCTGGGCCTAAGAATCTCGGTCATTTTGATTCGAACATCCGTAGGATGGAATACACCCTCAGAAGCCGGTGCCTGCACAGCGGCTCTGGACCCATCCAAGGTAGAGACATCCACAGGTTCCATAGTCGAAGAAGCATCTCACGGCATACTGGATGCCAAATGGGTCTTAGCAGAGACCTGCAAATCCAAAGAAGCGGGGATCAGGGGCTGCAAAGGCACCTCACTGAGTACCGGTGGACTGGCGACTAGCTTAACGGAAGCATCATCTGCAGTTTTGGACCTATGCAATCTGTCTCTGTCTTTAACTTTACGTTTTTTCGGAAGATAGGTAGTTGGGATGGCTTATCGAAGCCATTTTGGAATAAGGAGAATGAGAGTGAAAGAATTTAGCAACAAAGATAGCCCAACGACGAATGGTTCGGGTGTTACAAATCACAAAACCGACAGCGAGGGACATCATGGTCTGGGCCTAAACAGGTGATGCAGAAAGAATGAAAATCTCTTGTGAGGTATTTGCTTTCCAGAGGCAAGACAATTGTTAACTTTTTCTGACATCGGTTAGAGCAAGAAAAAAGGATCCCCAATGGGGTACTTAGCTTTAGAAGACTTCAGGATTATAAGTCAAAAACAAAAATTTCAGGTAGCGGTTGACCGGCACTTGTGAACTGCTTCTGCTTCAGGCTCCTCCTTGGCAAGAAAGACTGATGTAATGGTGTTGGCTGCCTGTTTTATATCCCTGATGACCTGATGTCATGGAAGAAGCGACAGCATCTGATGCAGAAATACTAGGACTCTGGTATTCGGGCTGACTGAGCGCTACCTGCAGGCAGATAACCCAAGTGTGATGACTGCAACAATGAAACACGAAGAACATCTTACTGTTCTATACTGCCTCACTTGGGAATTGAGTTTGGTCACCTAGGGGTTTGCTGGTTGTTCCACAAGCACAACTGGAAACCTCTGGTATTTGCTGTTTTGCTTACCAGGCTCCCTGCTTCTGGAAACATCTTCATCAGTGGAGTCGTTAGCGTTCCACTCCGACCAGCTTTAATACAGCTCCTATGGGCTTTCCTATCCGACCTTTTTAATCATAATTCTCTGGACCATTTTCAGATTTTTAGCTAATAATTTTGTCAACTGAAATGTGTATGATTTTTTGCATAATTATTATTATTGTGGTCATTAATTATTGCTATTATTACATTTTGCTACTTTAGTTTTGTATTCATTTTTGTGCATTTTTTTACATTATTCAAGTGCTTTACTTCAAAGCACTCTAACAAAGTTGAAGTTTATGGGGAAGAAAAAATTTGCTAAAGCAGTACAATATAAGAATGCAAGGACTGCACAAACAGAAGTCAAAAACACTCAAAGATAGCTTAAGATGAAACTGGGATTTAAAGGTAAACTACACAATATTTCAGCAATGCAGTTTTTTAACAGACCTGTTGTTTGACTCAGTGTGTTTTAGGCTACTGATATTCCTGCACTCAGTACTCACAATGGTAAGCATACTTTGCATGTTTTTGTATGAAGCACAGCAGTGAGTTATTCTGAAAAATGTGACTGCATAAAGGTATCAAAAGAATGGGGCAGAGTATTGTGTTATTGAAAATACACGACCTATCATTAAATATGTCGTAGTCCTTTTTAGGAGTGTGTGTCCAAGTAAAGGATACAACATTTAGGCTGCGGACAGAAATATACTTTAGAAGACAAACCATGTCAAAATTTTAACTTAAAGGGTGTCTGGAAAAAGGCAGTTAAAGCACAAAGTATGTCAAAAGCTGATGAGAAAGGACTACGGTATCTTCCAAATAAAATATTTCCAAGAAAAATAATAGAGAGGCAAGTTAAGAAGGATAAGAAGTTATGAGGAAAAATTTAAGAAAAAAATAAAAACTGCCTTCTGGAATGCCAAGCAGTATGACAGCAAAGCTTTAAATAAGTGTCAGGTGCACTTTTAAATAACCTAGAGGTTTAATCTCTTTTATGCAAGATGTAAACGATGAGAATGACAAAGGGGCATCATTACAAGACAGGAAGAGGAGTGTGTTACATCACTGTATGGGCAAGGATATATACTCAGTTGCTCTTGACTGGAGTAAATAATGATATAACAAAGGCAGAAACAAATGGGAAGTAGTGACAACAGTACATTTGAACATTTTACATTGGTGGGTAGCAAATGGAGTGTGACTGACTTTAAATTTATTACAGCTCTTAATTACCTAAGCATTTGAACAAAAGAAATGAATGCTACAGATAAGTAATAAAACCCTGACACTACAATTAAATGTTTAATTAGTACATTTACACAACAGACAACAATAATAAAAACAGAAAAACAATAAGAACAATACATAACAAAGTATAATTATGTTAAAACAAATAATTATTCAAGGGAACTTCCTTAAAAAAACAGTCAAACAATAGATTTTTAGAAAACTCTTGAAGAAGGCCAGAGTGAAGAATCACAAAGCTACTGAGACAGCAAATTCCAAAGGAATGGAGCTTGAAAGACAAAGGACACCAGATGTTTCCAAACATGCGTGAGGATATGCAGTCAGCCCTTGGGCAGCAGAGCACAATACCTACGGAAAGTACAAAACAAAACAAGAAGTTCCTTCAGGTAAGAGGGAACAAAGTCATGCAGGGAAAGAAAAAAAAAAAAAAAGAGAGAGAGAGAGATTTTAAACATTATGTATAATCACGCCAGAAGACAGACCTCTGTGACACAGGAATAACTTGCTGATAATGTAATGTACTATATACTAGCAAGTAACTGTATTGTAAAGTTCAACAAGAACTGTAGATGATCAATCTCCATGCTGGTAAGCCAAAGCATAGGACATTTTAAAGGAAAACTCCACCTTAGAACTAAAAAAATCTATTTTGTCACACTATCTTTGTCTTCTAAATTTTAATATGTTTTCTGCAAAATGGCTGCCAATGGGGCTTGACGTATCAAAGTGATCTTGTTTTTCTTAAACACTTTCTCTTTCCCATAATCCATTTCAAGTCTGTTTTATACGAGTCATGTTAAACATAAGGAAGTAGTGGTGCATTGCCAACCCATTGTCATATAATGGGATTAGGGTCAATCACTCTCATCTTATATACGTTTTGGAATGACTGCTTCTTTTATTTCTTGAATGACCCTCAACTGTGTGTGTCTCTGATGTCCATAACCATTAAGGCCATTCTTTAAACCCAGTTGATGTCCATAACCATTAAGGTATCTTAATGGTTTAAAGATCCTGTGTTTCTAAGGTACAGCCAAACATTTCATTTACGCTGTGCTGATGAGGTCATAAGAAAGCTAAAACATGCATGTCTACAGCTGCTGGCATTTGTTTTTATTGGCCTGAATGCATCTATAAAGACTTAAAAAGAAAAAGTAAAAAGTCATGGACATTCAGAAGCCACATAGCTGGAACACATATGTCCTTAAGGGGTCATCTGCATATATCCATGGTCCTCTAGGACAGGAGGTTTAAGGTATCACACAGTGAAAACTCTAGCTTGGCTAGGTTTTTCCTGTAGTTTTTACTAACTGGTATGTCTGTGTGACCTTTTTACTCTTCCCTTTGATTACAAGGCAAGGAAATTAAAGTTTTATAAAGTACAAGCAGGCTTCTGGTCCTTACAAAATACTGGAACCATACTGTAGGGAAAAAAGCAACCTAAGAGGTGAGTTAAACTGTAGGAGAAGGTGGAGTTTTCCTTTTAACAGCGCAACATGACAGGAGACCAAAGTGTGAATGACAGTAAAGGCATTGAGTGCTTGATCCTGACAATGTTCCACAGATGAAGGCAAGATGACTTTACCACAGCTGACAACTTGTCCCTAAATGTCAGCCAGTTATTGAGGATAACTTCAAGATCATGAACATTTGACAGAAAAATCAAATTTGCTGCCACCATAAATAAATTAGTAAATGGTGGAAGGATGAATCTCTCACTTGCATGTATAGCCATTGCCTTACTCTTGGATGTGGACATGTTCATCTTCAACTGTTTATAGACAGCAGACAGTCAAAGAAGAATGGACTGGCAGTCATTTGAAAGGGAACACACACTTACCATAAATTCCTGACGGAAGGAGAGAGAAAGCTGTGCGTCACCAGTGTAGTAAGACTGTCTAATGAGATCCAACAAGAGTGGCATAGAAACTGTGAAAAGCCAAGACTGAGCCCTGAAGCACTTCATATTCCAGAGGGTCAGAATAAGCAGTATTCATGCTTGAGACCACCCACTAGATATGCCAGGAGAAACAAGAATGAAACCAATCAAGAACACAGAGGGGAAACCACAGTAAGAAGGCAGGTGATCAAAATATAATAATCAAAAAGAAGTTATGTCTTACCATAGTGTTCCATCTATGTTGTTGATCTTCATCTATTCTTGACTTGTGGGTACGGTTCCGATCCTTAGAACTGATCTGGCCGATATATAGCTTGCATCAGCCAAAATTATCTGGAGCTGCTAGTCTACCCACATTGCCCCTCTCCACATTACCTCAGAATGAGTTTGCAATCATACAAAAGAAGACACTCTAACTCCATCCAGAAACCTTGTCCAAAGTAGCCCTAACAATAAAAACCCAGGACAGGATGTCGCTCCACCAGAACTCCAAAGGAGGGGGTAAGTGGGAAGGACACAAGAACAGATGAAGATCGACAACTCAGATGAAAAAAGTTATGTCTTACCATAACGTTCATCTGATGTTGTCAATCTTCATCTTTTCTTGATTTGTGGGACAGAGTCCCCAGCTACCTTAAATCCTGGGTGACCTTATGGAAGAATATTCCTGAGAACCATAAAACCAAAGGAAGTTCTTCCCCTGGAGACCATATCCAATTTGTAATGAGTAATAAAAGCATGTGGTTTAGCCCAAGCTGCAGCTGCGCAAATTTTTGACAAAGAAGCTTTAGAATGAAAAACAGCTGAAGTCACCATAGATCTTGTAGAATATGCCTTCACTGGCATAGGGAGTCTTAAATTTTCTTTTGTGTAAATGAAGGCAATGCAATCCCTTAATCATCTAGACAGAGTAACCTTTGACACAGGTTTGCCCAAGACTGTACTTGAAAAGGACACAAATAATTGTTCCGATTGTTTAAGTTGCTTAGTTCTATACAGATAAAAACATAATTGCCTGTGCACATCCAGAAGGCGCAGGCAGTATTCACCTTTACTAGAATAATTTGGGAAAATACAGGCAAGTCTATGGATTGATTGATACTGGTCTCTGAAATCACTTTAGGAAGTAAGGTTAAGTTTGTTCTGAGTGACACTCTGTCTTTATGGAAAACTAAATAAGGGGCTTTAGAACACAGAGCCTGTAATTCGGAGACTTGTCTCACCGAAGTGACAGCTATGAGAAGCAATGTTTTCCAAGAAAGAAATTTTAAGTCATAGGTAGCTGCAGGTTCAAACAGGGGTAAAGTAAGAGATTGCAGTACAATAGTCAAGTCCCATGGCGGTAGCAGATCCTTGAAAGGGGGCTTTAAACAGATAGTGCCTTTAAGAAAAACCTTACAAAGCCTGTGGAAGATTAAAGGATAGTCACAGATGCCGTTATGGAAATTTGAAAAGTACAGTTGTGTACACTTACCATAAATGTAGATGTTAGAGTGTATTCACTATTGCAGTCATTACATTTGGGTAATCTGCTGGCAATTTGCCCTCAGTCGGCCTGATTAACAAAGTCTTGGGTCCTACGTCGGTTGCTGTCCCTTCTTCCATGACGTCAGGTCATCAGGGGTATAAAACTTGTAGCCGACGCCATTACATCAGTTTTTCTTGCCCCAGATGTCAGGTGCCCCAAACAGAAAACATATACCTCCAAACAAAAGCAAATACACCAAAAAGGCTTTTAATCATAGTAAAAGAGAGGAGAGGTATAGTTAGAGAAAAACAGGGTGCTGGAGGGAGGGTAATCAGGACTGCAACAGTGAATACACTTAAACATCTACACTTATGGTAAGTGTACACAACTGTACTATGTTCTTCGTGTTTCACTGTTGCAGTCATTACATATGGGTAGAATCCCAAAGCTATGGTTGGGAGGATGGGTTTATACAGCATTAGGAGCAGCTATAAGGCCCTGCAGGACAGCAGTGGCAAAGCCACCTCTGGACTTGGAGAAGAGAGGTAAATGGTAATGTTTGGTGAACGTATGAACTGAGCTCCAGGTAGCAGCTTCTAGAATGTCTCTGGTAGGAACCCCTCTGAGAAAGGCTGCAGAAGTAGATGCAGCCCTGGTGGAATGAGATCTGATCCCCTTGGGGATAGGTTTACCATGGTGCATATAGCAGAAACTAATACAATGGCTTATCCATTTGGAAATAGTCTGCTTTGAAATAGCCTTTCCCTCTGCCCCTTCAGCAAATGCCACCAATAGTTGTTCAGATTTTCTTGGAGATTTTGTCCTGTTTAAGTAGAATCTAAGTTGTCTGTGTACATCCAATGAATGCAGAACCGCCCTTGTTCTGTGGATTGGGGAAGAAATTTGGCAGATGAATGGTCTGATTAAGAGCCACACTGGATACCACTTTAGGCATAAAGGATGGATCTGCACAGGGGGTATGAATGTGTTCCTCCTTGTTTGTTTATGTACCACATTACTGTGGTGTTGTCTGTTCTTATCAATAATTGTCCTGGATGCAGGAGGTCCTTGAAAGCTGTAATTGCATTTATCACTGCTAGCATTTCTTTCTGATTGATGTGAAGGTGCTTTTTCTTTTGAGACCATTTGCCCTGAATGCACCTGTCTGTCATGTGCGCCCCCCCAGGCGTAATCTGAGGCGTCTGTTGTGATGACTTGATTTGCTTGAGGCTTGCAGAATGGGAGACCTGTGTTTGTTTGACATGCTTGGGCCCACCATAGAAATTCCTTTTGCAAACATGGAATTATTGGTATTATTGTTTCCAAACTGTGGCTGCGTTGAGACCATAGGTTTTTTAGGTACCATTGAAGTTTCCTCATATGCAACTTTGCACATGGGATTAAAAGAATGCAAGATGCCATGAAACCCAGAGCCTGCAGGATTTTCCTTGCAGTAAGCCTGGTACAATTTGCTAATATTTTGAAGTACTGAGTTAGTTGCTCCTGTTTTCCTGGCGTAAGATAGGCCATCTGGGTGTTTGTGTCCAAGTTGGCACCCAGGAAAGTTATTTTCTCAGATGGTGTTAGCCTGGATTTCTCTTTGTTGACTGTGTATCCCAGGGAATTCAGTAACCGTGTCACATAAGCCAGATGTTCCAGAAGTATGTGCTTGCTGTCCGCTTGGATCTGGCAGTCGTCCAAATAAGGGTAAATTTGTATCCCTTGAAGTCTGCAGTAGGCAATCACTGATGCCAGGCACTTTGTGAATACTCTGGGCGCAGTAGATAAGCCAAAGGGCAATGCAGAGAATTGATAGTGGATTGAACCTGCAAGAAATCTGAGGTATCTTCTGCAGCTTTGTCTGATTGGGACATGCAGGTATGCCTCCTTGAGGTCCAATGTTACCAGCCAAAACTCCTTGCCCAACATGGGAAGAAGCTGCTGTAATGTGAGCATCTTGAATTTTGGTACGAGTAAGAATGTGTTTAGAATGGATAAATCCAAAATGGGTCTCCAGTCGGTTCCTTTCCTTGGTACCAGAAATAGCCTGGAATAAAAACCTTGACCTTGTTCATGAGTAGGTACCTCTTGAATAGCTTTCATGTCTATGATCTTTGAAATCTGTAGTTGTGCCTCTGCCCTTTGATTGTGTGGCAGGTTTGGCATGCCTCTCATTTTTGGAAGAGTGTGAAAATTAAATCTGTAGCCTCTGTTTATAACGTCCAGGATCCATTTGTCTGTTGTGACAATATGCCAATTTCTTGTAAATAATGCCAGCTTTCCTCCCAAGGGTGCTGCCAGCTGAGACTTGCTTGGCATGGAAAGGAGGAAGTCATTGGGTTTGTTTCCTGTATTGTTGTGCACTGTCTTCGCCACCTCTTGGTGCTGGAGTTTGCCACTGCCTGCCTCTATATGATCCTTGTGATTGTCCTCTGCCCCTTGTGCGCCTGTATCTACCTCTTTGAGGCTTGTCCGTGGCTGGAAAGGACCAGTTTTTAGAAGGCCAATTTCTGCTAAAACGTGGTGGTTGAACCTGTAGAAAAGCTTTGACAGTTTGCATAGATTTGGCTTTTTCTTCCATTTTCCGTAGTATCTCCTCAGCATTAGTACCAAATAGCACATCCTTTTGTAAAGGAGCATCTAGTAGTTTAGCTTTCACATGATCAGGCAAGATTTGTTCCCTAAGCCAGGCATGTCTCTGAATGACTGATCCTGTAACAGCAGCTCTACTTGAGGCCTCTAGGGCATCATAGCCACATTGTAAGGTGTGTTTACCCACTTGTTCTGCACTATGCATCATATCCTGCAACTCCTTCAAATCTGGTTGTTCAGGTTGAGACATTTTATTTCTTAATTGTGATAACAGAAACTGCTGATATTTAAGCATATGAAACTGACAATTTAAGGCCCTCATGGCTAGGGTGGCCGAGGTATATACCTTTTTCCCCACCTTTCTAAGGATCTTGACTCTCTTTCAGAAGGTAGTGGATTCTTAGCAGTAGAGGCCTTCATTCCCTTGGGGCCTTGAGAAATGGTTTCAGGATCAGCATTATGGCTTTTGTAAAGAAATTGGTGGGAGTTAGGAACTCTGTAGTACCTATCAGGCTTGACTGGGGCAGGAGGCAGGGAATCCGGATTAAGGCAAGCCTCCGAATAAACATCATCAAGTATGTCCAAGACAGGAGGTATCGCCAGAGGTCTGTGTTGAGGTAACAAAAGAAATTCCCTAAGTCTTTTCTTGGAATCAGAAAAGTCTTGGCCTTCCCAATGGAAGTGTTCCCTCAAGGTGTGCAGGGTTTCCCCAAAAGAAAAATCCTCTGGAGGAGATACAGAAGGAATGGACTGCTCTGCATCAGAATCTTCAAAAGGGGAGTAAGAGTGTTCCTCTACATCAGAATGTTCTGAAAAAATGGAGCCCTGATCAGAAGAGGGGGAATCTTCCTCCACTCTGGGTCTCTTGTCTGGAGGGGGTTGGGAACCCCTGATAAGAGTAATTAAATCCTCAGCCATTTTAAGCATCTGCTTTTTAGGCATGGGGCCTGGAGATGGGCCCTGTGCAACAGGCCTCTTGGGATGCCTGGCTAATTTGGACTTAGTAAAGGCCTTAATGGAAAAGGAAGATGAGGGCCTAAAGACACCATGGGTGGAAGTGGACCTGTCCACATTAGGAGACTCAACGCTCACAGTGGCTTCGGTGGTTGTAGTCTGGGTATGGGCCGAGGTACCTGCGGTCTCGGTTACAGAAAACACCGCCAAAGAAATGTCGTCGGTAGTCAGGGACTGCATAGGCATCTCGCTGAGAACCGGACCACGTGTAGCCGGTTTTGGCGTGGTGTCGGTGGAGACCGCGGACCTCGCGTGTCAGTCCTTGTCCTTGCGTTTTTTGGACAAAATGGTAGTCGGAGTCTCCGACGACATTTTATAATCAAAGCCTTTACCAAAAAGGTGTTGGGCGAACTCCGCCCAACGCTTAATAGTGCGTTTATTTAAAGTAGCGCAAAAGCGACATCCCGAGACGTCGTGGTCTGGGCCTAAACAAGGTATGCAGAGGGAATGGAAATCCTTATGCGGTATTTGCTTCCCACAAGAAATACAATTGTTAACTTTTTCTGACATCGGTCTGAGGCAAGAAAAGTTTCCCCAAGGGGGTACTTAGCTTTAAAGAACACTTCGGTTTCCAAATTTTTCGTAAATTCAGGAGCTGGTGGACCGGCACTTGCGAACTGCTTCTGCTTCGGGCACCGCGCGGCAAAAAAGACTGAAGAAAATGGCGTTGGCTGTGTCTTATATACCCCTGCCTCACTAACGTCAGGAAAGAAAGCGACAACAACAGACGCCGGACCTAGACTTTGGAATTCAGCCGACTGAGGACCCGCCTGATGGCAGAAAACCCATCTGTGATTACTGCAGCTGTATGCACGATGAACATCGCCCTTGTTCTGTGGATTGGGGAAGAAAGTTGGCAGATGAATGGTCTGATTAAGAGCCACACTTTATACCACCTTAGGCATAAAGGATGGATTGGTCCTGAGAGCCACCCTGTTCAGATAAAAAATAATGAAAGGCTCCACTGTCATAAGAGCCTGTAATTCTGAAATCTTTTTAGCTGAAGTGACTGCTAAAAGGAAAGCTGTTTTCCAAGAAAGAAATTTTAGGTCCATACTAGCAGCTGGCTCAAAAGGAGGTAGAGTGAGTTTTTCCAAAACAAAACTGAGGTCCCATTTAGGAGTTGGTGCTCTCCTGGGAGGTCTTAAATTTTTGGCCCCTCTGAGATACTGCTTTAGCAGTGGATGAGAGAAGAGGGGAGGGTCTGTGTTGTAATGAGCTGAAATGGCAGAGGCATGGATTTTTATGGAAGAAAAAGTTAGGCCCTTGTGAAGCATCTCAGTTAAGTATTGCAGACTCTGAGAAATATTGGGCATTGCTGTGCTTATTCCTTGTGATTGGTTCCAGGCACAGAATCTTTTCCATTTGTCAGCATAAGATTTTCTAGTACAAGGCCTTCTAGCCTCCAAAATGACATCCATCACAGGTTTGCTGAGAGATGCCAAGGGTGAAATTAGTTGATTAGCCACGCTGCAAGATTCAAAGTTTGGAGCTGAGTGTGCAGAATTTGGTAGTTCTGCTGAGACAGTAGGTAAGGTGTCTGAGGCAGGTGCCATGGAGGAAAGTGTGACACATTGTGCAGGAGTGGGTACCAGTGTTGGCGAGGCCAATCTGGAGCAATCAGAATAATTTTTGGTTTGTCCTGTCTGACTTTTAGTAGGACTTTGGAGAGCAGAAGCAGAGGGGGAAAAGCATAGACTGATAGGTTTTTCCAGCTGAATGATAGAGCATCCACTTTCCAAGCTTTTTTGTCATGAATTCTTATGCAGAATTTGTCCAACTGATAGTTCTGGGGTGAGGCAAAAAGATCTATGTCTGGGCTCTCCCATTTGCATGTCAACATGTTGAAAACTTGTGGTTCCCGTTTCCATTCATGTGGGTCCATAAGATTTCTGCTTAGTTCATCTGCCAGAGTATTTAGCTTTCCTGGCAGGACTTGAGCTTGTAGATGTATTTTACAAATCAAGGCCGTGTTCCACAATGGCATGGCTAGTCTGCAAAGGGGGTAGGAATGTGCACCCCCCTGCTTGTTTATGCACCACATGACTGTGGTGTTGTCTGTCTTTATCAGTAGTTGTCCTGGATGAAGGTAGTCCTTGAAGGCTGTCAGAGCATTCTGTACAGCTAGCATCTCTTTCTGATTGATATGAAGGTGCATTTGATTTGGGCTCCATTTGCCCTGAATGCATTTCCCTGTCAGATGGCCCCCCAAGCATAGTCTGATGTGTCTGTAGTTAGGGTTGAATGGCAGTCCCTTGTTTTGTTGGCAGGCCTCTGCCCACCATAGAAACTCTAGTTGCAGGCAAGGTATAATACGAATCATGGTTTCCAGGCTGTGACAATGTTCACTCCATAAACTTTTTAGGTACTGAAGTTTCCTCATATGTAGCCTTGCATATGGAATTAGAAGACTGCAGAAAGCCATAAACCCCAAGGCTTGCAGAATTTGTCTTGCATATAGCTGGGTTTTTGTGGCCACCTGTTAGAAGTAAGTCATCAATTGAATTTACTTTTCTGGTGTAAGGTAAGTCATCTGGGCAGTTGTTTTCAAGCTTGCACCCACGAATGTAAGTTTTTGAGAGGGTACCAGTTGTGATTTATTTTCGTTTATGGTGTACCCTAGGCATGTTAGAACCCTTTTTACAAATGCCAGATGCTTTAGAAGAGTGTCCTTGTTTTCTGCCTGAATTAGACAATTGTCCAGGTATGGATAAATTTGAATATTTCTTTGCCTGCAAAATGTAATTACTGGTGCCAGGCACTTTGTGAAGACCCTGGGCGCAGTAGATAAGCCAAAGGGCAGTGCAGAGAACTAGTAATGCAAGTAGCCTGCTTTGAAGCGGAGGTATCTTCTGCAAGATTCCCTGAGTGGGATATGCAGGTAAGCCTCTTTTAAGTCTAGAGTTACCAACCAGGCATCTTTGCCTAGCTTAGGTAGTAACTGTTGAAGAGTCAGCATCTTGAATTTTGGAATGTCCAGAAATGTATTTAGGATGGATAAGTCCAGAATTGGACGCCATGATTTGTATTTTCTGGGTACCAGGAAAAGTCTTGAATAGAAACCTTGTCCCTTTTCCTCTTCTGGTACTGACTGAATAGCCCCCATATTCACGAGGGACAGAACTGGTTTCTGGGCCTCAGCCCACTGATTTGGAGGCAGATCTGGCCATCCGTTTGGGAATGGCAATGTGTGGAAATGAAATCTGTATCCCTGGGATAATATATTTACAACCCATTCGTCCTGGGTAATCAGTTGCCAGTTTCGTGCATGAAGTGCCAGCTTTCCCCCTAAAGGGGCGGCCAAAGGGTAAGTGCTTGGTGATTACAGAGGAAAGTCATTGAGACTGTTTACCATAGGGAGGTGCCTTGTTGTTTCCAGGTTTGGAGGTGGAGGCACACCATTGTTTTGTTCTAAAATTTCCTTGTGACTGAAACCTGGAGCCTTTGGAATGTCTGGATTTGACTTGAGCGGCTCTCGAGGAAACTGGAAAGGACCAATTCTTAGTAGGCCAGTGCCTACTAAATCTGGGTGGCTGCACTTGTAATAAATCTTTCACAGTTTGCATAGACTTAGCTTTATCTTCCATCTTTTTTAAAACTTCTTCAGCCTTATTACCAAAGAGACTGTCCTGTTGTAAAGGAGCATCCAACAATTTTGCTTTAACATGGTCAGGCAGATTTTGCTCTTTGAGCCAAGCATGCCTTCTTATCACAGATCCAGTTACAGCAGCCCTGCAAGAGGCCTCGAAAGAATCAAAACCACATTGCAAAGTATGTTTTCCAACTTGTTCAGCTGAATGTAATAAATCCTGCAACTCTTTTTTTTCCACACAGTCAGAGATCAACATAATTTTCTATTTAAGTAGACCCATGACATGCTGTTGATATTTAAGCATATGAAATTGACAGTTTAAAGCCCTGATTGCCAAGGTTGCAGACGTGTAAACTTTCTTACCCCATCTATCCAGCTCCCTGGAATCTCTGTCAGAAGGTGTAGGATTTTTAGCAGTACAGGCCTTAATGCCCTTGGGACGCTGAGAAATGGTTTCAGGATCAGCAGTAGGGCTTTTGAAAAGGAACTTGTGGTAGTCAGGAACCCTGTATTATCTGTCTGGCTTACTAGGAGCCTGAGGCAGAGAATCAGGGGTCATACTGGATTCTGAAAAAACATCATCAACAATGTCTAGAACAGGAGGTATAGCCAAAGGCCTATGCTGAGGAAGAAGAAGAAAATCCCCAAGTCTATTTTTAGATTCAGAGAAATCCTGACTTTCCCAGTGGAAGTGTTCCCTTAAGGTATGTAAAGTTTCTCCAAAAGAGAAATCCTCAGGGAAGCAGAAGGGATGGAATCTTCTGCATCAGAGTCCTCATAAGTAGGTATAGATAAATCCTGTTCAGAAGAAGAATCAGAAGAAATAGAAACCTGATATGAAGATTCATAGCCAGTGCCTTGCCTAGGCCTCTTAGCAGGAGGAGGATGGCTACCCCTGATCAAGGTAATTAAATCTTCGTCCATTTTGATCATTTGTTTTTTAGGCATTGGGGCCTGTACACATGGCCCAAGCGTAATTTTTTTAGACATAGAAGTAGATTTTGACCTTAGTTTTGAAGATGGCGTCGGTTTAATATACAAATCTTTAGGTCTGAAAACACCCTCAGAAGCCAGTGCCTGCACAGCAGCTCCGGACCCATCTAAGTTAGAGACATCCACGGGTTCAATACTTAAAAGCATCTCGTGGCATACTGGACTCCAAATGGGTCTCAGTAGAGACCTGTGAATCAAACTTCGTGGGTATTAAGGGCTGCGAAAGCACCTCACTGTGTACTGGCGACTGGCTTAGGAGAAGCGTCGTCATCGGTTTTGGACCTCGACAGTCTGTCTCTGTCTTTTTCTTTGCATTTTTTAGGTAGTCCGGTAGTATTCCGGTAGTCGGACTGCTAACCGATGACATTTCTGGATAGTTAAATCTTGAGCCAAAATATTTAGAACCAAAAATATACCGACGTTTAATCGTGCATTGATTAAATTTAGCACAAAACTGACAGCAAGGCATGTTGTGGTGAGGGCCTAGGCAAGGAATACAGTACAAATGAAAATCCTTATGAGGTATTTGCTTCCCACAAGTAATGCAATTATTAACTTTTACTGACATCGGTAAGGAGCAAGAAAAAGTTTCCCCTACGGGATACTTAGCTTTTAGTTGAAGATTTTGGTTCTGAAACTCGAAAATGAAAATTTCAGGAGTCAGCCGACCGGCACTTGCGAACTGCTTTTGCTTCGGGCACCGCGCAGCAAGAAAGACTGATGTAATGACGTCAGCTGCATGTTTTATACCCCTGACGACCTTACGTCATGGAAGAAGGGACAGCAACAGATGTAGGGCCCAAGACTTTGTTAATCAGGCCGACTGAGGGCAACCTGCCAGCAGATTACCCAAATGTAAGGACTGCAACAGTGAAACACGAAGAACATCAGCTGGTACGATAACCTTGACTGTAGAAGCAGAAGCTCCTTTACCAAAAATGGTAGCTAAAAAAATGAAAAACTGGAAACAATGGACACTCATGGGCACAAACACTTTAATTGTAAGATCTAAGCGCTTTCGTCAGTAAATATCTGACTTCTTCAGACATACATTTTACTTAAGTCACAGCAATTATATACACACAAAAAAATCACGTGATTCTTTCCCTAAGTAATCAATTAAAATTAAGTTACATTAAAATCAATCCCAGACCAATCCACAGTCACTTCAAAAAAATAAAATGTGAACACACCAAATTTAAATATATACATAAACACAGCTTGTTATCAAAAAAATTAACTACCCCAAATCTGCCCTTGTTTTTAAAACACTACTAACTGAAATTACTTCATTTAGTCCTGGGGGGGGGGGGGGGACTGGCATTGCACCTAAGTTGCCATTTCAACTTCTTTTGCTCTAAGAGTAAATCAAGGCAACCACCTCTAGGTCCTAAGTTAACCTTATCAGTGGCAGTGAAGCTAAAACTGTGTAGGGGAAATTGTTTCATATGTCGGGCCAAAGCATTTTTTTCTTTGCCCTTCTGAATGTCATATATATATATTGATATATCCTTTTTCTAAATTCAAAAATGTTAGCTAGAAATTCTAGATTTTTTTCTACTGGCACTGAAGAAGGATCCAGACCATTATCAGAAGCCCAAATAGAAAATCTTCTTCTTTACTACGGCAGAGATTCCTGGTGGATGGTTTGTGGGATGACAACAAAATATGTCACAGAGGAGAAGGAATATGATTTATGCCTGGTGACAAACAGAATTAGAGAAACCAAGCAGTCAGCTTGAGGGTCTGTAGACTGGGGTGCACTAGTCCCTGAGGATGGGACAGAAGGTCCAGAACTGGGTCCAGAATCCAGTGGTGATGTACATGAGGCCAGAGGAAGGGAAACCATATCTGTTGAGGTTAGTGAGGATCACTTTGCTTCAGAACTAAGCTGCTTTCTTGAGGAAAAAGAGGGATCAGAGGGAAGGGGGAAAGGCATAAAGGAGACCTGGGGGCCAATCCTGGAGAAGGGTGTCTCTGGGGTACTCCCCTGAGGGGGAATTAGGGCAAAGTAGCTTCTGCACTTGTTCATGGGTGAAACAAACAGGTTGCAGCACGGCTGGCCCCAATGAAGAAATATCTTCTTCGCTACTCTGGAGTTCAGATACCCTTGTGAGGAATGAGGATGCATCTGATAAGTTTGTTCGCAGTCATGTTTGAACTCCCCTGGATGTGTGCTGCTATCAGAAAGTGGTTAGAAGTTATGACCTATTGCCATACTACAGCAGCTTCTCAACACAGTGGGTAGGACTTGGTTCCCCCCAGTTTGTTGATGTACCAGACTACAGACATATTGTCTGACTGAATAGCTATTGTCCCCTAATATAAGGCAGAGGGAAACACTTCCAACTCCAAAAGCACTGCCCTTACCTCTAAAAAATGGATATGTAAATTGGCCTTGGAGGGGGACCAAGTGCCTTGGACTGTCTTCCCGAGATAATGCCCCCCCCCCCAATCTGGGAAGCATCTGTGGTCACAATGGCCTTGGGCTGTGAGGGGGGGACGACAAAGGGGTGGCCTAGAAGAATCTCCTTGGATTGCATCCACCAGATTAGGTCATTTTTGCATCAGCTGGATATGAAAACCAAATGATTCATGGGGTGGGTTAGAACAGACCACTGGTTCGCAAGTAGCAATTGAAGAAGTCGCATGTGAAATCTTGTCACTGGAACTAATGTGATCACTGCTGCCATGGAGCCCAATTCCTGCAGAATCTCCTGAGCTGGTATTTTGTTTGAGCAAAGGACAAGGCGAACCTGCGATTGTATTTTCTGCAACCTGTGGAGGGGAAGTGATGCCACACAAGACAGAGTACTGAGACAAGCTCTGATGAATTCTATATCCTGAGAAGGGGTTAGATGAGACTTCGCAAGACTGACTGCTATGTCCAACTGTTAAGATACTTCCACAATAAAGTCCATAGTTTGTAGTAGTAGATGCCTGATGGAAGCGGTGAAGAGCCAGTCATCTAGGTAAGGAAACACTTGGAATCCGTGCAGCCTTAAATGTGCTATGACTGCTGCCATGCATTTCATGAATACCCTGGGGGCTGTGGTGAAACTAAAGGGCAGCACTCTGAATTGGTAACGACTGGCCCCTTACCGGAAGCAGAGAAACTTTGAGAGTTTGTCCATCTTTATGTGGTAATATGCATCTTGAAAGTTGATAGAGCACATCCACTCATTTTCCTCTAAGAAGGGAAGAAATTACTGAACTGTGACTATTCGGAATTTTGATTAAGTTATAAACTGAAAGCATATTCTGTAATTATCATAATTTGTAACTTAAGTCACCAAGCTCTGCTTCCAATCTGATGTCTCTTACTTTTAATTGTGTCTGTCCATGAGAACTGTGAGTCCCTACTAGGGAACACTACTAAGCCATTGTATATAATCACTTTGTTTTTATAACCGTTTGCCAACTTCTGTGTAATCTATGTAAGTTTGTCTATGTGGAGCTTTTCTCCCCAGGCCTCCGCTGAAAATGGACGTATCCAGTTGAACTAGCCTGGTAAACAAATGTAAAATAAAATAAAATAAAAATAAATACATTCTGATTGCTGGACAAATTTGCTCAGAATACTGTGATCCACAATTGGTCTTCAGTCCCCTGTTTTCTTTGGCACTAAAAAGAATCTTGAGCAAAATCCAGATCCTAACTGGTCTGGTGGGAATTCTTGGATGATTCTTTTTTCTAGCAGCTTTTGTATTTCTAATGCTGCTTGATCTCTCTGACTGGGTGGAACGTCGGGGAATCTTGCTGGGGTTCTTGGGTAAAATGTGAAGGGGATTAGATAACCTCTGGAAATGAATCTTAGCACCCAAGCAACGGTGGTTATGCGTCACCAGGTGATGGGTGCAAGGAACATCTTCCCCTGACTGCCTCCAGAGGTAATCAATCAGGCCCCATTTCAAGAGAGCTGGTAGGGTTGACCAGAGAACAATTCCCCTGATTCTGCAAACCACCACTGCCTCTAGGATGGTGTCTTCCATTGTAACTCCCCCCTCTGCCCTGAGGAGAGTCCGAACCACATGTCCTGGAAAGGCTTCTGGGGCTTCTTGAACCACATCTTACCACTCCTTTGATTCCTGGAGTTGGGTCGTTGAGGAGTGGAAAAACGTACGCCCAGAGCAGAGTCTTTCCATCTTTTTCACACCTGGACAGAGTTTCCTTTACTTTGGGGCCAAATAAAGAGGATCCATCAAAGGGAGCATTAACGAAGGAAGACTTGAATGGTTCTGCAAACTTGCACAGGAGCATCCAGGTGTGTCTTCGAATAGCAACACCTGAACCTGATGACAGTCACCCCTTCGGCTACATGTGCAATGATCTTCATGGACGAATTTGAAATAAACTTCAGGGTAGCTAAAGCACAGTTGTGTACACTTACCATAAATGTAGATGTTCGAGTGTATTCACTGTTGCAGTCATTACATTTGTGTAATCCTGCTGGTAGGTTGCCCTCAGTCAGCCTGAATTCCAAAGTCTTGGGTCCTGCGTCGGTTGCTGTCACCCCTTCCCTGACGTCAGGGGTATAAAACATGCAGCCAATGCCATTTTCTTTAGTTTTTCTTGCCCCAGATGTCAGGTGCCCCCTAAAGGATAGACAAAATTTATATACATATAAAAATACATGCATCAATATAAACTTTACCTTCATCTACAAGCAAATACACCACATAGGTTGCATAAATCAGAGAAGGAAAGTTGAGTTCCAGCAGAAAGAAGGGGGATGGTGGGTTTGTAACCTGGACTGCAACAGTGAATACACTCGAACATCTACATTTATGGTAAGTGTACACAACTGTACTATGTTCTTCGTGTTTCACTGTTGCAGTCATTACATTTGGGTAGTGTCCCAAAGCTATGGTTGGGAGGCTGGAGCTAAATAGCATTAGGAGCGGCTATGAGGCCCTGCAGAACTGCAGTGGCAAATCCTGCCCTGGATTTAGAGTAGAGTGGCAGATGATAGTGCTTTGTAAAGGTGTGCACTGAACTCCAAGTAGCAGCCTCTAAAATGTCCTTGGTTGGTACTCCCCTGAGAAAGGTTGTTGAAGTGGCTGCAGCTCTGGTGGAATGTGGCCTAATGACCTTAGGCACTGGCTTGCCATGGTGTAAATAGCAGAAACGAATGCAGTGGCCTATCCACTTTGAAATAATCTGCTTTAAGATGGCCTTTCCTTGTGATCCTGCAGCATATGTCACTAGTAATTGCTCTGTCTTTCTGAAAGCTTTGGCTCTGTCCAAGTAGAATCTATGCTGTCTGTGTACATCCAAAGAATGCAGAATTCTCTCCCCCTTGTTTTGTGGATTTGGATAAAAGGTTGGCAGATGAATAGTTTGGTTAAGAGCCACACTGGACACCACCTTAGGCATAAATGATGGGTTTGTCCTGAGAGAGACCCTGTCTGGATAAAAAAATGATAAAAGGTTCCACAGCCATGAGTGCCTGTAGCTTTGAAACTCGTCTTGCAGAGCTGTTTTCCAAGATAAAAACTTTATATCAGCTGTAGCAGCTGGCTCAAAAGGAGGCAGGGTGATTTTTTTCAAGACATATGTCCCATGCAGGCATTGGTGATCTCCTTGGAGGCCTTAAAGTTTTGGCTCCTCTGAGGTACTGCTTTAATAAGGGATGAGAAAAGATTGGTGGCTCTGTATTGTAATGAGCCGAAATGGCAGAGGCATGAATTTTAATAGATGAAAAAGATAGGCCTTTGCCCAGCATCTCAGTTAAGTATTGCAAAATCTGAGGAATATCTGGCACAGCTGTATCAGTTCCTTGTGCCTGGTTCCAAGCACAGAATCTCTTCCATTTTCCAGCATAAGATTTTCTAGTACTAGGCCTTCTGGCTTCCAAAATGACATCCATCACAGCTTTACTGAGAGGTGTGTTTTGTATGACTACATTATCCGCCATGCTGCCAGGTTTAAAGTCCTGAGTTGGCTGTGCAGGATCTCATTGTTTTGCTGGGACAGTAGATGAGGTATTTGAGGTAAAGTCCAAGCTGGGCATTGATACAAGTTCCTTAGTATTGGATACCAGTACTGGCAGGACCAGTCTGGGGCAATCAGTATCATCTTTGGCTTCTCCTGTCTGACCTTTAGGAGTACCTTGGGTAGGAGAGGCAGTGGGGGAAAGGCATATACTGATAGGTTTTTCCAGCTGAAAGATAGTGCATCCACTTTCTATGCTTGTCTGTGATAAGTCCTTGTGCAGAGTCTTGTTAGTTGGTAGTTGTGAGGGGAGGCAAATAGATCTATGTCCGGGCAGCCCCATTTCCTTGTTATCATGCTGAAGACTTGTGGATCCAAGCTGCCACTTGTGGGGATCCATGAGGTTTCCGCTTAGTTCATCTGCCAGAGTTTTTTTCCTTCCTGGCAGGAATTGTGCCTGCAGATGTACTTGGTAAGTCAATGCTGTGTCCACAAAGTCATGGCTAGTCTGCAAAGGGGCTAAGAATGTGTGCCCCCTTGCTTGTTTATGTACCACATGACCGTGGTGTTGTCTGTGTTTATCAGTAGTTGTCCCGGATGAATTAGGTCCTTATAGGCTGTCAGGGCATTTTGAACAGCTAGCATCTCTTTTTGATTGATATGTAGACGCATTTGGTTTGAGGACCATGTGCTCTGAATGCATCTTCCTGCCGTGTGGGCCCCCCAGGCATAATCTGATGCATCCGTTGTTAGTGCCTGCCTGGCTGGGGGTAATGTGAATGGCTTTCCCTTGTTTTGGTGACAAGCCTTTGCCCACCATTGAAACTCCTGTTGCAGGCAGGGAATAAGAGTAATCATAGTTTCCAGGCTGTGGCAATGTTGAGTCCAAACACTTTTTAGGTACCACTGAAGTTTCCTCATATGCAGTCTTGCATATGGAATTAGTAGGATGCAGGATGCCATGAAGCCCAAAGCCTGCAGAATTTTTCTTGCAGATAACTGGGCTGTTGTTGCCAACATTTTGAAATAGGTAGACAGTTGCCTTTGTTTGTCTGGCATGAGATAAGCCATCTGGGCAGTTGTACGTAAGCTTGTACACAGGAGTATTATCTCTTGAGAGGGTACTAGTTTTGATTTCTTTTCATTGACTGTGTACCCTAAGCATGTTAGAAGTCTTTTCACAAACGCCAGATGCTGTAGAAGAATGTCCTTGTTTTCTGCTTGAATTAGGCAGTCGTCCAAGTAAGGATATATTTGTATTCCTCTTGTCTGCAGAATGCAATTACTGGTGCCAGGCACTTTGTAAAGACCCTGGGCGCAGTAGATAAGCCAAAGGGCAGTGCAGAGAATTGGTAATGCATTGAGCCAGCCTTGAATCTGAGGTATCTTCTGCATAATTGTCTGATTGGGACATGCAGGTATGCCTCTTTTAGGTCTAAAGTCACAAGACAAGCATTCTTGCCCAGCATGGGCAGAAGCTACTGCAAAGTCAGCATCTTGAATTTTGTTATATCCAGGAATATGTTCAGAATAGATAGGTCCAGTATTGGCCTCCAGGCCTTGTCCCTTCTGGGTACCAAGAACAGTCTTGAGTAAAATCCTTGTCCCTGCTCTTGCTCTGGTACTTGTTGAATGGTCCCCATATGTCCATGAGGGATGAGACTTGTTTTTGTGCCTCTGCCCAATGATGTTTTGGCAGATCTGGCCAGCCGTATGCCTTTGGCAGGGTGTGGACATGGAACTTGTAGCCTTGTGACACGATATTTAGAACCCACTTGTCCTGGTTTATAATGTGCCAATTTTGAGAAAAAAAGTGCTAATTTTCCCCCTAAGGGTGCTGCCAGGAGACAAGTGCTTGGTGCAGGCAGGGGGAAGTCATTGGGACTGTTTCCTGTAGGGTTGAGATCTGTCTTCTCCAACTTTGGAGGTAGAAACACCCCATTGCTTTGACCTGTATGAACCTTGCGCCTGGGATCTGCCCCATTGAGGTCTGTCTGACACAGGAAAGAACCAATTCTTTGTTGGCCACTGTCTACTAAACTTAGGTGGCTGTACTTGTAAAAAATCTTTGACAGTTTACATAGATTTAGCTTTATCCTCCATTTTCTTTAACACCTCTTCTGCTTTAACACCAAACAAAGTATCATGCCGTAAAGGTGCATCTAATAATTTAACTTTGACATGATCAGGCAGATTTTGTTCCTTTAACCAAGCATGCCTCCTAATTACAGAACCCGTAACTGCGGCCCTGCAGGAGGCCTCCAAAGAATCAAAACCACATTGCAAAGTATGCTTTCCAGCTTGTTCAGCTGCATGCAATAAATCCTGCATTTCCTTGTTTTCTGCACATTCAGAGTTTAACAACATTTTCTGTTTAAGCAATGCCATGACATGTTGCTGATATTTGAGCATATGAAACTGACAGTTTAAGGTCCTTATAGCCAAGGTAGCAGAAGTGTAAACATTTTTTCCCCATCTATCCAGTGCCCTAGAATCGCTGTCAGAGGGGCTAGGGTTTTTTGCAGAGGAAGCCTTAACTCCTTTGGGACCCTGTGAAATAGTTTCTGGGTCTGCAGCAGGGTTTTTAAAAAGGAATTTATGGGAGTCAGGAATCCTGTAATATCTCTCAGGCTTAACAGGAGCTGGAGGTAAGGAGTCAGGGGTAAGACTAGACTCCGAAAACACATCATCTACAATGTCTAACACAGGTGGAATGGCTAGTGGCCTGTGTTGAGGTAGTAAAAGGAAATCCCTAAACCTCTTTTTAGATTTTGAAAAATCTTGGCTCTCCCAGTGGAAATGCTCCCTCATGGTATGCAAGGTTTCCCCTCCTCTGGAGGAGAAGCTGAAGGAATAGATTCTTCAGCATCAGAATCCTCATAGGGGGAAAGAGAATATTCCTGATCAGAAGAGGAATCAGACGAAATAGAAATCTGATCTGAAGATTCATAGTCAGTCTCTTGCCTAGGCCTCTTATCAGGAGGGGGATGGGAACCCCTGATCAAGGTAATCAAGTCTTCGGCCATTTTGAGCATCTGTTTTTTTGGGCATAGAGGCCTGTCCACGTGGCTCTTGAGTTTGTTTCTTTGCTTTACAAGGTGCTTTAGCCTTTGCCTTTGAAGCTGAAGTCGGTTTAATGTAAAGATGTTTAGGTCTGAATACACCCTCAGAAGCCGGTGCCTGCTCAGCGGCTCCGGACCCATCTGAAGGAATAGTATCCGAGGCTCCAATACCTTGAGTTTCCAGTGGCATGGCCGACTCCACGTGGGTGTCGGTAGTGGCCTGCAACTCTAAAGTAGCGGGCATCAGGGGCTGCGAAAGTGCCTCACTGAGAACCGGCGAACTGGTGACTGGCTTAGGAGAAGCTTCGTCATTGGTTTTGGGCCTTGGTTTTCTCTCTCTCTCTCCTTTTCTTTGCGTTTTTTGTGAACTCCGGTAGTCGGATGGCCATCTGACATTTCTGGATAATTAAACCGGCGTCCAAAATAGTTTAAAGCAAAATCATACCGACGCTTAATAGTGCGTTGGTTAAATCTAGCATAAAACCGACAACCAGAAACATTGTGATCAGGGCCTAGGCAAGGAATACAGTAAGAAAGAAAGTCCTTATGAGGTATTTGCTTTCCACAAGAAATATAATTATTTACTTTTTCTGACATCGGTCTGGAGCAAGAAAAAAGTTTCCCCAATGGGCTACTTAGCTTTATTGAAGACTTTGGATCTGAAACTCGAACATGAAAATCTCAGGAGTCGGCCAACCGGCACTTGCAAACTGCTTCTGCTTCGGGCATCGCGCAGCAAGAAAGACTAAAGAAAATGGCATCGGCTGCATGTTTTATACCCCTGATGACCTGACGTCAGAGAAGGGGTGACAGCAACCGATGCAGGACCCAAGACATTGGAATTCAGGCCGACTGAGGGCAACCTGCTAGCAGGATTACCCAAATCTAATAACTGCAACAGTGAAACACTAAGAACATCTGGGAGGCCACTTTTTCTTAGACCCTTCAGCAACTACTCCCACCAGGGTATCTGACAGCTCCTTGACCAGATCCCTTTGAAGTCTAGTAAAGTGTGAAAAAAAAATTCAAAGACCTGATGGAGAAGGGTGATGACACCCAGACCCGCTTCCCAAATCTGTCCATTGCCCTGGACTCTCAGATAGGGGGATGTACAGTAGAACTTTCCTTGGCTAGTTCTTTCATGGTGGTGGCCGCTACCACCATGGCATCAACTACTAAACCCTTTGCCCAATGTGGATGGTCTTCAGAAACAGAAAGAATCTTGTCAGGTCTTTGGGGGACAGGTTCTACAGAGTCAGGAGCCTTCCAAGCCCACTGAGTGATCAGCTCAATTAGGTCGTCAGCGGGCTGAGTCACCCAGGAGGTAGACGGGTGAGCACCAAAGGCCTGCAAGTACACAAATTCCTCAGAGGAAGGGTCTTTGGGCTTCCAAACACCTCTCTGTTGTAGGATCTCTAGAATGTCTCCAAAGGAGATGTCTTCCGGGGTGACCGTGGGGAACCCCTCCCCCTTATCGAAATCCCTGTCCTCCATGACGGATTCCTGGGGGGAAATCAAGGTGTTTATGTTACACAATTCTCTTCCAAGGAGACTCTTCAGTGGGAACATCTGAAGAGGACTTGGAAGAGGGTATGCCTGTAGTAGCTAAGTCTTGCGACAATGGGGTTCACTGTCTAGGAGTCAAAGTTGGCGGTAGAACCAAAAACCCGAGGTCACAGGGAGAGGCATCGGTAACACCTGAGCACCTGAGATGAGGCAGTGGCTAAAACTCTTTCCATGATTTGAAAAGCAGCCCCGAGGAGAGATGGGAGCCCAGAACAGAGACAGAAACTCGGAACTGGGGTCACATCCTGCCCCAAGAGACCAACCTGACAAACCGGAACAGAGGACAGGTCCTCTGTTGGTGCAGCCCGAAGAGGCAAGGCTGGCTCTATAGAAAAACTTGGGGCCAGCTTGAACCTCTCGGGCCCAACTGCAAAGACACAGTCCATGGGACCCGACTGCAAAGACACAGTCCATGGGACCCGACAGTACCAAAGGCACCGAAGGCATCACAGTCAGACTCAGAAGTCGAAGACAAGAAAGTTGCTGGTGCAAAAACCATTGGTATTTGTAAAGTTGGAGTTGAGAGCTCTTAAGCCTGTGAAGAGGCCAGAAGAGGAGAATAAAAAGGGGTTATAGGGGAGAAACCCCCTGCACCAGAAGGGAGATGGGGCTGAGAAGATGGAGGAAGACCCTTGGCTGTCAGGATCTGATCCACCAACCTTACAATATCAACTTCCAAGAGACTTCTGGTGGAGCAAACAGATAACCAAGAAGGAAATGCGGGTCTGTCCACGAAAGGGCTAGGGAGTTGTCCAACGAAGGAGTCCAAGGAGAGGGGAATAAGTGGTCCTGAGTTGAGTGGAAATATCAGACTTCAGCAGCATCTGCAGGGCCGTGGGGGATATTAGCACTGGCACAGCAGTAGTGACAGTTGGTGCCGATGCTGGAACCATAGACATGGTTGGAATGGTAGTAGGCAAGGATTTAGTAAGTGTAGTGGTCAGTGTCAAAGGCACCAGTATGGTTCTCCATGTTGAAGATTCAGACCACTCTAAAAACATCGGAACTTTAGCTTTTGGTTCCGAAGAGGAACCTTCATGTGCATGTTTATGCTACTTGACAGTTGGCACCAAACGGGAGGATTTTGATCCAGAGGCCAGAGCAGACTGGTCGGTCTTGGACAAGGCTTCTTCAAATGGGGCTTTAAGGAGCCCTTTGAGAGTAAGTTTGTTTTTCCTCTCTACCAGAGTTCTGTTGCTGAAACACTGGCAGATTGTACAGTTAACAGTCAAGTGGGGAACACACAAACAATACATGCAACATTCATGGTTACCAGAGTTTGGGATTTTTCTGCCACACTCTGTACACTGTTTGAAGCCAGTAGTGGAGCTTTTAGTTTTTTCGGCCATCGTCCTGAACAAAAAGGCAGGAGAGGCAGCGAAAAAAGAAAAGAGTGATAAAAGAACAGAAAAACTCAGTCACACCACAAGAAGAAATCTACCAGCGATGGTAGAAAGATTACCAATGGTAAATGGAGGGGGGAACTACCAATGATGGTAGAGGGAAAAAATAACAACGTAAAGGGAAACCCTACATTCACTTAGGGTAGACCAAGATTTTTTTTAAACTAGACAATAAAGGTTTTCAGAGAACTACTAAAGAAAGAGAGTATATAAAAAGTTTTACTTAGCTACGAGAGAGGTGTTGTCTGAAGCATCTTGTCATAAGACCAGCAAATGAGATCTGAGGTAATGTGGAGAGGGGCATTGTGGGTAGACTAGCAGCTTGAGAGATTTTTTGGCTGATGCAAGCTATATATCAGCCAGATCGGTTCCGAGGATCGGAACCACACCCACAAGTCAAGAATAGATGAAGACTGACAATATCAGATCAATTGTTAACTGCTAGAGAGAGCTTGGGTAGGATCTGAACGGAACTGAAATATTGATCTCCAGCCATAAGACCATTTATGACCCCAATGAGGGCAGTCTTAGTACTATACTGAGAGTAAAAACTGGACTGATAAGGATTTACGAACCCATGACTGTGATTAAGACATTCAGTAGCAGACAGATAACTTACTGATAACCTTACAAAGAAATTGAAGGGAACTGGGATCCAAAAATGATTTCCTGATGACCAGGATAATGCGGGTCTCCTTCAGTAAATTTAGAAAAACACCAGCCCTTAAGGATAATTCAAGTATCTGATCAATAACTGGCTACTGTACATCCAGGTGAGCCATGACTAGCCTAGGGGGACAAGGGTCCAGTCCAAAAACTCTAAGGCACAAACCTGAAATCACAATTAACAATATGTTATAATCAAAAATCCCAAACTATGACCAAGAAAATTAAAAACTAGTCTCTGCATGAACCTGAGAAATACACATAAATCCTAGAGAAGGAAGTGCAGATAATATAGTGACAATCTTGCCAAGAAATAGTCATTTCTCACTGATGTAATGAAAATCCTTTATAGGTACGTGAGGCAGACTAATCTGCAGAGATAATGCATCAAATGAAAATCAATGTTAAGCCTCAATGTGAGAAATAAACTGCCTAATTACAAGAAAAGTAAGTCTGGTAACAAGCATAAATCATCATGTAAGAGAAAGAATAGACAGATCTAAGTGAAAAAAGTAATTTGTATACATGGCCAGGCAATGGTGGGATATGAACAGTGAAATGGGAAAAAGAAAAGTGGATGTTAAAATTTTAGCAGACACTAATCTAGCTTACAGTATCCTATTATGTATAAAGGGGATGCTACTCATGTCTGAAGGAATAACAGTGCAGCCACTGATTTTTCTTTTCAAATGAAAAATATGAGGGTCAAAGAAGTACAGAATGTAGTAAATGGTATGTCACATCATAATGTGACATGTTTCTAACAGGTACAGGTGGATGATTTATTGATGGAGTCTGGAAGTAAAAGGTTAGTTTATTATTACAGAAGTGGCAGCTTTAGTTGCTAATTTCTGCTAGACAAGCAGTGTCACAGTGGCACAACAGTTAACACGCTCACCTTTGGTGCTAGAAAACTAGAAGGTTGTGGGTTCTACTCCCACTCTAGGTGATTGGATTACTGACGCTGTAGTGCAGCATTATGAGGTGATGCACTCCTGATTGTGTCGTCTTTCAGATGAGAAGCTAAAGTGAGGTCCCATCAGCTTGAGTTGGTGGCAGATCAGGTCGATGTAAAAAATCTCACTATATCTATTGAATAAAATTAGGAAAGTTCTTCAACGCCCTGATCAAATTTCCCCTAGTAGTATGAAATACCACCTTTGGTCTCCCCTGAAAAGAGGTCACTAGCCTAATGGGACTAACTTGACCAACAAATGACAAATAAAGGAAAAAAAACATTTGATTTTTATGTCCGAAACTGGGAGTGGCAATGCTGATGTAAAAAATAAAATGATAGTTTTTGATGTATTAAACTAAACAGAAATGCAGTGAAGAGTCTGTCGTATAAGGACTTGAGAGAAGAGTTGCAGCTGGTAGAAAACTAAAGGGAAATTTGGAACTTTTGAAAAGGAGAATGAAGGAGTTTAATACTATGGGATATGTTAGCATAAACACTGAGTACCTGTTCAGTGGAAGGAAGAGAGAAGTGATTTGTGTTGTGAGGGGAAAAAAGTAAAGAAATATTTACCAAACATCATGAAATAGTAAACACTAAAAGTGAAATTGCTGTTTGATTTAAGGCAAATTGATGTATTGTGCAAGAAAAGCATGGTTTAAATAATAGGTGCAGATATTCACGAAGCAGTGAAAAATGTTTGATGGATAAATTAATCGAGATTTCAATAGAGTGGTACAAACTGATTTTGGAGTATGAAAGGCAAATTAGTAGTTACAGTAGATTGTGAATGGGGGTTGCAAAACTAAGCCTGATAAAAGGATCCTTTCTTAAAAATACAAGAAATAAAAGAACATTTTTCTTATTAACATAGATTATAAAACATTTTTTATGATTTTTTCCTGCGCTAGCTGTCAGACATCAGCCCCCATTGACCACTGTCCTATTTGTTTCCACATCACCAATAGTAATAATCAGATGAGACAAATCACTTATTTCTGTGCAAGCTCAGTTCCTATAGCACAAATGGGACATGCAATGGGTGACAGATCTGGGTGGTCCAGCCCATCCACAAGAGATAGTACGTCAGCAGCAACATTACCCACCAACCCTGAAGCATGGCAGGTAGTTCTCCAGTTTGCACTGAAGAAATCAGATGTGCACAATCCCCTTTCCACAAAAGAAAGGAGAAGGGACCACAAACTTATCCTCCCCACTTGGATCCTATAGCACTGAGGTCGCTAATCAACTCTAGTTGCAAGGGTTGTAGTTACGGTTTCATCCCTCTATGCCACAGAGGCAGGTGAGATTATAAAACCTTTCATGAAATTTAAAAACTATCTCAGTATTTAAAAAAAAAAAAGTATAGAGGCTCAGCGAATATGGGGTAAAAATCAAAAGGTAAAGTGTTACGAATAATACAGAGAATCAATCTGAAAGAAAAGGTGAAAGGCTGATTTACTTTGTTAGATCAAAGGCAGTCTTTCAGTAGGGGGCATTATGATTTACTATGGGCCAGTATGCAGCCGGAAGGATTTCCAGAGAAAACTATTTACGCATTAAGAGTTTATATTGTACAGCAATAAGGATTCTGTTGGTTAAAAGATGCATTAGTGAAAGCTCTATCTACAATGAAATGAGGTAGGGCTGCCCCATTTGCCCTATGCTGCATATTATTAACAGTAAGTCAAAATGTTTCTGATGCTAAGCTGTGGAAAAAAAAGCTTTGTTTGTGTTGACAACATACATTTGCCCATTTCAAATAAGGACAGAGTCCATAGATTTACTGATCGTGTTGGTATTTTTTGAATATGACTGAAATGTGTGTAAATGTAAATAAAGACAAAATATCAGGTTTATCCATAAGTATGTCAAAGACAGCCATATACATGGCTTTGAATAGAAAGGTGACAGTGGTTTGGTAGAAGTCAAATCAGGAAATAGATGTGAAAGGAAAGGAAATCTGGTAAAGAGCTTGGATAAAATGGAAAGAAGGTGAAGGAGTTGGCAGGTGATTAATGAGAAAATGGTTTGCTTACGTAAAAAATTCTGTTATCTGTCATCACAAACAACCTACTCAACATAGATGCTCTCAATATGTTCCACTAATGGCGGTTTGTTAAAATTTTTTAGGAAGAGATGGGAAGTATAGTTAGTCATAGGTAGGTACTAGGCTATTGGCCCTAGGGCCTATATAAGCCTAGCCAAAAATGTACCCTGGCTTTCGCCACCCAAGAAAATTATTTTCCTGTGCCCCTGTCAAGCAGAGCCACAGAAGTGATCCCTGGGATGAATTTCCTATTTCCCATCCAATCAAGATTTTTCTTGAAGAGTGCTAATGAGGAGCTCCGTTTGACATAGATAGGTAGTCTGTTCCAGAGTATGGAAAGTCTCTGGGACAGGAATCTATCCTTCCAACATGTTCTGTTTATTGTGGTGACAAGGGTTTAGGTCCCTAGAGTGTGTAGCTCAGAGGGATTGAGATTTCTTTAAGTGAAGCATGTCCAGCAGCTCTGGGTTTGACATAGCTTTGTATGTTAGGCAGAGATTGCCTCAGAGTAGGCGATATGCGACGGAGTAAAGCTGGAGTTTTTTTGAGATGGTCTGCGTAGGGCATCTGTTTGAGGCCAGTAATCCTCTTTGTGAGGTATTTCTGTGGCCTTTCCAGTTGTTGTAGATGTCTTGTGAGGTAAACAGGTGTATAGATTACAAAAGAAGGCTGAGATATAACAAATTCAGTACAGTTTATAAGCAAAAACAGGCTAGATTATTCTGTGAAGTGTAATAGGTAAATGTGATAGTTTTTTTCTCTGCTCAGAAATCTTTTTATTATTTTTTTATGAACATACCATGGCTATGCTGCAACAGTAATCATAATGAGGAATGCATGTAATCCTAAAATTTCTGACAATTAAATAATAAGGACTTAAATGCACCCAGTTTCAACTGTTTAGCTTATATGGACTAATTGTGATGCCGTTTTTAAAAATTATGCTATTTGGCATAAGTCATAGAGCTTCTCATTGCAATATAGTCTTCTAAAAAAGCTACAACACATGCAATATGATTCCAAAGAATGCTTTTCTTACACTGTCTAGGAATGCTAGATATTTTCTATTTTTTTGTCAGTGTATTCTTTTTGTAAATCACATTTTATATTCCTTCTGGTTCTGTAAACTGGATCTTCTGCAGGGAAATATGGATTTAGTACATAATTTTGACAGCCAATTCATTATGCTTCAGCTGTTGAAGCTCCAAATTTATATCAAACTGCTTAAGAAACAACTTGTTAAGAGACCTGCACCTTGACTACTATGGTTTCAAATTAAAACGCAGCCAATTACAGAAAAATAAACATTCTGCATGGAGGTACGCTCCTGTTAACTCCCATGAGGGGGAAGTCCACTACACAGACTGTTAGGGGCACACAGGATTATAGCTGTGACCCTTCATATTGCGGAAGGATCAGACCATGACTAAAATACAATAACCTCCACTAATGAGACATAGTAAACCTCTATCATGTGGACAGAGGCACCAAACTCCAGCTGTTAGATGTACTGCCCTCATATGGAATCTCACAAGGCTTGTAGAACACCAATTCCTGTAGACACTAACGTATGCAAAGCTTTGACTATTCTCACTGCAGCAACGGTTTAGTGACCAGAGGGCACAGTGAATGTATTCTAGACATCTGTCACAAGAATACTACAACAGCTTCTGGACATGATGCTGCAGCATGTGGAGGAGCATATGTGGTTCCCAAGGGTCTCGGAAAAGAGAAATCACCATGTGGGTGTTGCATGAAACAGAGCATTTTCCTGAGGTTCTACAGGCCACTGACTGCACCCATATTGCTAGCAAGGACTAACCTAGTCCACATAAACAACGTTACATCAATCATAAAGGTTTTCACTCTATCAACTGCCAGATGGTGTGCAGCACACAGAATATCGTATACAATCTGACCTAAATCAGCAATTTGTAGGAAGTGACTTTGCAAAGGATATTTATGTTGGTATTGCCAGATATGCCCAGGAGTCATGACTTGTGATGACCATAAAAAAACCTTCAGATAATGGCTGAGACAACATACAACTTTTCAAAGTTGCAGACCCAAAATATAATTGAACATACATTTGAGTTGATGAAGGCCTGTTTCTGATGCCTGGAGTCCTCTTGTGGTATGCAACAAATTAAATTTCTGTGCAATGCTGAAAACATGACTGTAGAGAGCTTGAGTACGGGACTGCTATCAGAAAACCAGACGGAAGGGAGACAGCTGTGACAGAGATGCAACTTGAGGAGCCCTTGGTGGAACTGGCTGTAGAAGATGACCACATGAGGTAGAGGTGGGTTCAATACCGTGTAGAACTGGAAAAGAGATGGCACTTGGTCTACAACTATGAGCCAAGAGCCACTCAATTGTGCAGAGCTTCTAAAGACACTAAAAAGGTAAGCTGATTAATAAGCCCTCCAGCCAATAAATCAACTACATGCTGGAATCTCTAGTGTGTTTCCCCAACCTATATAGACCAGACTGCCACTACATGGAAAATCCACTGTCCTCTATAAGTAAAACATGGAAAAGAGCTTGCTAGAGTGTAGAAATACACTGCTTTATCAAGCAGCTAGTGAAATAATGCATTCAGAGCAAGTAAAACAGACAAGAAGAAGAAGAAATGCATTTTTGTTTTCAAAATAAGCACAAGGAAAGGCAAATAAATAATTCAAGAAATAAACAGCAGTGTAGAAGAGGAGAAGTTTTTAAAGCTCAATTTACTGTAAGGGTGGGCAGCTTAAAATCACCAACTTTAAAAAAAGCAGATGAAGGCATGAGAATGTGGGTGGGAAAAATAACCAGCAGGGACTCGTCATCGGGGCTTGTAGTTTTTGCAGGCCTTCAGTCTTCCCAGAAAAGACAAACACAAATATTCTTTGTGTATTTAAGTATCACTCAATAAAAAATTAATCAATAAAACATGTGAAATATGCAGCCTAAGAATTTAAGTGTCTGCAACATAAGGCAAAAATACCAGGCCAAGCAGATTGCTTAAACAGAAAACAAAATGAAGCAGGTAATACATAAAGCAGTTCTATCAGTTTAAGCAACACACAGACAAAAAATAGATTTACTTTCCTTCACCGAGTAGGGAGTCATCGGTAGTGGTTGTAGTTTTTGCAAGGCATGAGCCTTATCAAAAAAGACAAAGACACAGATAGTCTGTGTGTATTTAAGCATCACAGAAGAAACAAGTTAATCAATGATTATCAATGATATCCAAGACAGATATGGGAAGCTGTGTTACTGACAAAGAAATACCACTCTGGAGCAACAAAACACTAGCAGAGATATGGGAAGTTGCATCCAGCTGGGATCCAACAACCAGGTCGCTGCCAAGACTTAACGTCCATTCCATCTACCTATACAGAAACAACAGGAACTCCTCATGCCGGTCAAGGTGGTCTACAACAGTAGACCTCTACCCATCATCAATCCCTCACAATGGCATAAGCCTTCTGGCAGGCATGTGAGATTATGTCAGCGACACTTCTCTGGAGCTAATGGATATCCCTGTTATGGCCACCAACAGCATTAATACTTGCCACCACACAGATGGGCATGGAAGCCCCGGTCATTTTTATCTGTTTGCAGTATCTGCCATCCATGCTCATGGACAGCACACAACAGCACATCTGCCTCTGTCAGGTGCAACTTATCTAAGTGCTTTCAATCTTTTTTTTAATGCCAGTGCCTTTATTAATGGTCATAATACACATCCAGAATATAAACAATAACAGAAAGATGGCAAATAGAAATTTCTATACTAGAATATTTAAAATCCGAATACAGAAATCAACACCCATCAGAATCCAACTTAGTTAACCTGCCATATCTATACAGTATAGAAAAAATTGACCAATACTCATGCCAAACTTCTCTATCTTACATAAGTGCTTCCAATCTTTTGGCACCATGTCACAAACATGCAAATGTTGACATAGAACTATAGTCAACTGTACCCCTACCATAACACAGTATTACAGGAAGGTCATCACAGTGTCCCAGTAAGGCAGCATGTGAATAGGCCAAGTAGCAGTAAGTGCCTGTCAGCAGCCTATGCATACCTTTGCCCAGTAAAGCTCCACATATGTACATCTCAGTATCGGTTAACCATGTTTCAGTCACACCTCACATTGTCCGCTATAAGCAATATGTGATACATATAAGCCGAAAGTATGCATTACAGCACAGACCTCTCTGTCAGTGCTGCATAATAGTGGTCATACTGCACCTCATACAACCCCATGCCACAGCCTAGATGGGCTACCACCATCTGCACCTCACACCCAATCCTAGGCATCCATCACTGCAACTCACCGAGTGCTCCACATATATCTGTCTGTAAGTGGCTAAGAAGCTACCACCCAAAAATAATCTCACTTTTAAGGCAGTCATTCCTCACACTTGCATACGGCCTGTATCGCTATACACCATTATGTAATATGTAAAGCACTGTAAAAATGTACTACAGAGCCCCATCACAGACCTTTCTGCTCCAACCCGCCCCCCACAGAAGTCAGCAGGTAGATATGGTACAACTTCCCTCTAAAAAAACAGGAGTATGGTTATCCACACATTCTCCCTATATATATCACTGTTCTATGTAGACTTATCGCAACAGCTGTAGCATTATCTTTGTCTGGTAGGCTGAGACTGCCACTCAGTGTATAACATGTATTAGCTGAGTTTTTTCTGGTCAGCTTCTGTAGCCCATGGTGCCACTCTGCAACACATGCACTGTCCACATGTCATGCACACAAAGAGACTGGGTACTCAGCATCTGATATTAGCCCTTGTGGCACACTACCTGCTGTAGAAACATTTGATCTGGCAGATCTGCTACAGTTTGATGCCCAGGAGCGGCCTTAAGTCAACTGGTGCCCTAGGCAAAAGTGCACCACGACACCCCCACCACACCACCCAGTGCCCCCATCTTGGTCTACCTACACCAAATAAATACTGTTAAAGTGCCCCTACTAAAGCGGCCGCCTATTTGGCCTATGCCTAAGGCCGGCTATGTTGATGCCACCTCATATTTAACATCAAAGTCTACTCTGAATTACAATTTAAGTTGCAAACTTCCTTCTCTAACCTCTACCAGTGGTGTAAAAGTTAAACTACCTAAAAATACCATTATGTTATCTGTCTCTCAGCAAAAACTTCTTAACCTCCCAAAGACTGACATTAATGATCTACAAAGTAGCACTATCCCAGTGCATCTGAAATCAAATCTCTGTGACTTATGCCTGACCCAGCTCACCCTTTTGTAATGCATACAGATACAATTATAAACAAAGTACTGACTCAGTTAAGGCTATGATATAAAATATCTCATTTACTAACCCCCAACGTCTTGGACATTAATAGACAAAAATATACTTATTCCTAAACAGAAGTACTACCAACCTCTGCTAGCACTACAATCCTCACACAACTTCAAAAAGCTACAGATAGCGGAAAACAAAATTTTCAGATCTATTCTACTGGCAGACTCACAATCTCACCACTTGACCTAATAGACAGCAACAAATGGCTTCCCATGACAGAAAGGGCCAATTAACTTTCCAGATGTCTTATATTTAAACTCAGTGTAAAACAGTTAAGACTCCATTTAAAACTATAGTTGGAGAGAAAGCCTTCCCTAGGTCAGCACCAGCTGTCTAGAATCACATAACGCCAGAAATAAAATCCCTCAACTCACTAACAAAGTTAAAAAGTACATAACCAACTTAGCAATAAAACATGCAAATGCTTCAAAGACAAGGGCAATAGTATTTTTTTTCCCCATAAGGATCTGCATCTGAAATCCCAGTATCTCCTCCTTTTTTAAGCTTCCCTTCATTTCATCATAGGTTCATAGTTTAGTACTAAGCTAACTGGCCTTGAGAGCCATTTTAAGCCTAGCCATTTATCCCTTGTGAAACTCAAACCCTGCACCTTGTTTTTGTAAGGCAAACACCTTAGCTATTAAGCCACCCTCCTATCCTATCATCACCATATCTCTTTCCACTTTGAATTATAGATTTCTGCTTGTGTTAGGAATTATAGATTTCTGCTTGTGTTATGTATATGAGCCTTAACTGTGTAACTCTGAAATACCCCATTAAAATCAGGTAATCCCAAACAACCTTGTTCTACTGGAAGGATCAGTTTATCCCTCTTGACCTCTTGCTGTCTTCCCCTCCCACATAAAATCCTTTAACACTTTATTAATTGGTATCCACAACTCCTCTGGTTGATAAGAATATGCCTGACCTGTGCATAAAACTAAGGGGACTAAAAACATTTTGACTGCTTGTATCTTGCTATCTATATCCATAAAACAGAACTTCTAATTTCTCCTTTTTTTATACCATCTTAGTCACCTCCCACATATCCTTAACTGCCATAACAGAATCCTTTTTAATCCATACACCTATGCACTTCATTTTATCATGTCCCCATAAATATGGGTATAGATAAAAAACCTTGTGTGTGGGTACATAGTTTACAGCTACTGCCTTTGTTTCATCTTCATTAATTTTGTATCCTGAAAAGATGTGAAACAGTCTTAAAATGTTCCACAACACTGAAATGCCCTTTTCTGGTTTTATCACATACAAAATAATATTGCCTGCAACTAAAGCAAGATTTCCTTGACTACCTTACCAATTATATCCTTGAATTTTTGAGTCCCATACTTTCTTTGCCAAGGGCTCTAAATATAATGCAAATAACAAAAGGCCTGGGAGATGAACCATTTACAGGTTGCCTGTGTCCATTACAGGCATAGGTACCAAGCCAAGGATGAATTTCCTGCTCCCCATCCAACTGTCCAAGCTACACTTGAATTGCGTTAGGGAGGAACTCTGCTTCACATGGATGGAGAGCCTATTCCAGAGATGGGGCAGTGTCTGGTAAACATAACAGTCTCTCCAGCAGGTCCCATTTACATCACAGGCAAGGTTTAAGTCTTTTGAATGGGTCATTCTTTGCTGTTTGTTTTGCAGATATACAGGAGGTCCATCAGAGTAGGGTCTAACAATGCCCTGTATGCCAGACACAGATCTCCCCTCAACAGCCTGTAGGAGATAGAATACAGGAATAGGGCCTTGAGGTGGTCTGCAGAAGACATTTTACTTATGCCCTGTATTCTTTTAGTGAGGAACCTCTGTGGGCATTCCATTTATTGGATATGTCTGGTTAGGTACATACCAAAGGGGGCAGTGCACTCGCCGAATACAGTGGAAAAATGACTTTCTGGGACCTAGATGCCATACCTTTGTTTATAAGTTGTGCAACACAGAATGAGTTCCCCACTACTGGAGATAAATAATGGTCAAAGGATATATTACTGTCTATGTGTGGCCCTAAGTCCCCGACTTCTGGGTCAACTCTAAGGGGTGTGCTGTCAATATGATAGTTACTAGGGGTGGGTGACCTCCTAAAGGATACTGTTATGCATTTCTTGGCATTTAGTTTTAGTCCATGGTTCTGATACCAGTTGTTTGTCTATGTCAGCCCTTCCTGGAGAAGATTTGTCTCTGTGTGGGATTCAATGACTGCTCCTAATTTGCAAACATCTGCAAATTAAGTCAGCCAAAGACCACTGACATTGGCCTTGACTTCAGAGAAGTAAATACCAAAAAGAAGCGGTAGGACCGATCACTGAGGGGCTCGACTTATAGGTTTATAGGTTAGTACTAGGCTAACTGCCCTTGCAAGTCATTTTAAGCCTAGCCAATTATCCCTTGTGAGACTCAAACCCTGCACCTTGTGTTTATAAGGCAAACAGCTTAACCATTAAGCCACCCTCCCTACTGTTCTCTTTCTAGAGGTGGACTCCCCAAGTCTAACTTCCTGGGTCCTGTCTTTGAGCCAGTTGGCTACCCACCTGGTGACATATGGGTTTATACCTAACCTCTTCTGTTTGTCAACAATGCCCGAGTGAAGTACTGTGTCAGATGATCTGGCCAGGTCAAGGTTTGCAGTATGAACCATTTTGCCCTCCTCCATTGCTTTAGTGACCTTTTCAAAGGAGTTCACCAGGCTGAGGAGGCATGACCTTCCCTTGATGAAACCTAACTGGGTTTGGTCCAGTGTCTGGAGGTTTACTATATCATTACTGATCATTTCCATGATAAGTCTTTCCATGGCTTTGCATATAAGACTAGTGAGATTTATGGGTCTGTAGTTTCCAAAGTCTGTAGACGGCTCACCTTTGTGCAGAGGGATGACTGTTGCTGTTCTCCATTAATGACACACAAAGCCTGTTTGGAGTTTGCAGTTAAATAGCAATTCCAGAGGGTCTGATAGGCCAAGTTTCATGCTAGTTAGAAGGATCCTGGGATATTGTCTGGGCCCATTGATACAGTGTTCTTGGTCTTAAAGAAAGCAATAACTGTTCCCTAGTTACAGCAGCATCAGTTATATTTGATGGCATTTCCTGAAGGAAGTTGAGTCGGAGAGAGGGGTAAAGTTGTAGCTGAATTTGTCAGCCAATAGGTTTGCTATATCTTCTGGGACAGTATAGGTGGATCCATTTACAATGCGTTCTGCACACAATTGTTTATTGCCTTTGGGGCTGTGGACGTAGCTAAAGAATGCCTTGTGATTGTCCTTGGCCTGGGAGGCCAAATTTACCTCAACTTTGGTTTTGGTGCACTTTAATTGTCCTCCGAGTTGTTTGTTTAGTTTGATGAGAGTGCTTTTATCCTGCTGGGTGGTACACCTCCTAATTTTTACCATGATTTTCTTCCTTCTGTTCTACAGCCTACTGATTTTGTGATTCCACCAAGGTGGCTTGTTTTTTGAGTCAGTTCTGTACTTCTTACTGGTGGGTACAGCTGCCCCTATGCAGCTATTAACATGCTTGTATAGCATTTCTGTGAATAGTTCTGCAGAGACAGCAGTATTCTCAGGGTTTACGGGGGCTTGAAATTTTGCCAAATTGTCACTTAATAGCAGGAACTTAGTCTTAGAGTAGTTCATGAAAATTCCAGGGTTAGCTTGGGATCTAGGTTTTATTTTTACTTCAAGGAAGAACATTTTGTGGTCTGACCTTACCAAAGAAGACATTACAATAGTGGTGTATAGCACACTCCCATACTAGTGAGGACCAGATTCAGTATGGTTGTACCCCTAGATGGTATATTGACAATCTGATCCATGGAGTTTGTGTTTATAAAATCCAGGAATCTCTGTGCCTGCATGTTTGGTGCTGTATAGGATTCCCAGTTAACAGTGGGGTAATCAAAGTCACCCATGAATATGGTATTAGGTTGGATGGTGAGCGTTTCCAACAAGTTTAAATATATGGTATGGATTTCCTGAGTCAAGAGGAGAACTATAGCTTGCAAGGAGGTGGCATTGGATTTTGCCTGTGGTGATCTGAACATGGAGTAGCTCAAGTAGATTACCCTGTTTGACCAGCTTTAAGGTATATTTACTTTTGATGTAAATAGAGACACCTCCACCTTTAGTCACTGTCTGTGTAGTACCTGGTCTAAATGTGTGGACGTTATTATAACCTTGCACTTTTGGTGTGCTCTTTGCAGCTGTAAACCATGTCTCACAGTGACTGCACAGACGTCAGAATTCTGTAGGGTGAAGAGAGCTTCTAGGGAGTGAATTTTTGTTTAAACTCCTAGCACTAAGCAGGAATACCTTTAGATTTTCTTGGTTTTGCTTTGCTACATCAGAAGTACTTTCAGTTTGGCATTGCCTAAATATGGACTACAGGGGAAGACAATATTTTAGTTATTATTCGAAAGCCTAGAGAGAAGAGGTGCAGATCATCCATGGCAAAGCAGAGTGGTCTATTGACCATCTCCTTCCATGCGGACATGTATTGCACTGCATTAGAATGACAACAGAAACTAAGTCAATTATTAAAGTCATTCATCTTATGTTCATATTGTGGCATCATCCTTGGAGAAGGTAAAATGCTGCTCAGTGCTAGGCTCATACCAGACTGGAACACACATTCCGAGAGCTCCATGATGTCTCTCTTCATTTAGCCTAGGAAGGTACATCTCAAGTCATTTACATCCACATGGACTATGAGCAACTGACCATGACTTTCTCCTTACTCAACCTGGTGAGAGGGACATCAGTGTCTCAGGACTGATTCTTGATTTCCATATTTCTCTGCTTTGCACAGATTTTCATAAACTTTCTGAAACAACTGTAGTACCTCTACAGGATCTCTGGTTATCTTCCTTGTTATAGGCACTCAAAGTATGCTGATAACCGGGGCAGAGCCTAGATGGCAAACTGAAAGCAGCACTTTTTTGGAGCTCCACAAATTAGCCTAAAAAAACAGGAAAATATCTAACTTCTACAAACAAAAACTTCTAAATATTGTTGAGTAACTTCTGAACTAACTTCACAGCAATTTTGGAGTATTTTCATAGAGATTTTTCTGTCAAACATCCAGGAGACAAATTTTACTCTAAGAAAATGAGCAACTCAAAGAATACTCACTCAGAAATCCCTCTGAAGAAAGAAATCCAACTGATGTCTTCCACCCTGCATGAACTATCTCTAAAAATGGATGGATTTAAAGATGATCTAGCAAAACTTAAGGAAAGTTGTCAAAAACAAACTGATGTCTTAAGAGAAATACTACAACAGCAGCAATCAAAAATCATAGACACTGAAACTTCACTAAATGACACAGAAGGGAGACTCAAAGAGGAAGAAAAACATTCTGAAACTTTATTGCAGTACAGCAACTGGATTATTAGTAAGGTGGATGACTTGGAGAACAGAGAGAGGAGAACAAACATAAGAATGGTTGGACTACCAGAGAGGTCTGAAGGTGAGGTTATCTTGTTTATAAACTCTTGGCTACCTGAAATTTTAGATTTGAAAGAAGGTTTATCTTATGGCATAGAGAGGGCACACAGAGCTATAGGAAAACCTATTTCTTCTTCACCTTCTGCAGCACCAAGATCTATAGTAGTAAAACTTTTATCCTATATTAACAACGAATTAGTACTCAAAACAGGATGGAGAAAAAATCCATTGAAACACAATCAAAGTCAAATCAGGTTTGATGATTATTATTTCGCTAGAGTACTAGAAATGAGGAAAGAAGCTTGGCCACTTGTGAAACTACTGAAGCAGAACAAAATAAAAGCTCAACTGGTATACCCTGCAAAGACAAGAATTTTTTTACTCAAATGAAATGAGAACTTTCAATAATTCAGAGGAAGCCTTTACTTTCATCAAGAATAATAACATATCTATCCCAGAAGAAATGGACTGGTCAAAGGACTGAATCCAAAAGTACAGCATCTACAATTACTCTCAAAGAATCTACTAAGTCCTATAAAAGAAAACTTGAGTTAATTATAACTAATTTATAAGTAAGTTAAATTTTATCTTATTACACAAATTCAACTGATCTCCAATAAATAGTTATGGAGCTCAAAAGGTACTTTTATTGATGCTGTATTACAAACAATCTGATAGATCATTTTATATCTATTGGATTGGGAATATACATCATTCCATGTACAATGAGAGAATTGTTGAATTGTTGGATTACTTTTCCATATTTAATTGTAGTTTTTTTCTACTGTTTTTTATGTTTTACAGGTCTGAACTAAAACTGATAACATATTCTTTAGTATTAGGAACCAATCTGATAAAAAAAAAATAGAAGAGACAAGAAACTCGAACAAGTAAAATATCAAAGAAGAGTTATGGGCTTGACTAGATTACAAGTAAATTTTAAAATAAGAGAACCAAGTAGAAACTTATGGATCTAACATCACTTTGTCTAAATGTTAATGACTTGAATAATCCTAAGAAGAGATCAAATCTATTAAGATATCTAAAATTAAATAAAGTACAGGCGGCATTCCTACAAGAATCACATTTTAAAACCAATGATAAACACATATGGAATCCAAATGAATTTTTAACATTAGCTCATTCCTCATATAAAACAAAAACAAGAGGAGTAATAATTTTATGGAAAAAGAAAGTTATCAACCCCCAAGTCATTTACAAATATGAAAATAAAGATGGTCTTCTAGCACTTGTTATTCTAAACTTTAATAATAGGATCTGGACTCTAGTAAACCTATATTGGTTTCCTGGCACAGGAACTGTTAACATATAAAGGCAATCTAATACTAGAAGGTGATTTTAATTGCATTTTAGATGATTCAGAGACTACCAACAAAAGAAACTTGCATCTTAAGTCTATAGCAAAACTACTTACAAATTGTAATGAAAGTCATAGCCTAATCGATACATTCAAATTTAAAGATAATTCATTATTATTTTCCTATCAAGATCATAGATTTAACACCCACACAAGAATAGATAAAATATTTGTATCGTAAGAACTAAATACAAAAATAAACAAATTCCTAATAAACTCCTGCCCCTTATCAAATCACAATTCTCTTATTCTTAATCTTCAAATAGACTTTAAAAGATTAAGTTATATAACTAGAATACAAGCTTATATTACAAAATTAAAAGAATTTAAACCCTGGCTAATTACGGAACTCCAATTTTTTTTTAGAAACTAACTATACCAAAGAGATAAATATAGTAATGATATTGGATACCCTAAAAGCATATATATACATACATATATATATATATATATATATATATATATATATATATATATATATATATATATATATCTATTTATTTATATATATACACACACACACACGCACACACACACACACACATATATATATATATATATATATATATATATATATATATGGGAAAATTCTAGCACGGTTCAAAAACAAATCAAAAGAATAGGAGTCTGAATTAAACAATATACAAAAACAAAGAAAACTAACAGCAAAAAACAAACTGGATAAAAAGGCAACTGAATGGCTTAAAGTCCAATTAATCCACCACAACAGATAATGTGATAAACCAAAGCAAGATTTAATGTAGGTGCTTTCAATGGAAAAATGTTCCAGCTTTTACAGACTACAAGACAATTCAAAAAACGAACTGCCAATAGAATTTGTTACCCCTCCTGATGTCAAACACAAGCATTAAGAATTAAAGCTACAGGGGGTTACTCCAACTTAAAAAGTACAGTTTTGTACCTACCATAAATGTAGATGTTTTCTATTCCTTTTGCTCAGTGACTGACAATTATAGTCCATCCTCCCCCCAGTCGGACCAATACCAGAGAGGCTCGATTCGATCATCATGGCGCTAGACTACTACGTCAGGTCCAGGGTGCCTTCTGACCACATGACCGACGCCCTTTCTCTTTTTTGCCTTAGAGAAGATGTCAGAGAAAGACAAGTCCCAAAAACAACCTGCACCAAAAAAAAAAAAAAACATGTACAATATATACAGAAATATATACAAAAAATATAAACATGTAAAAGAAACTCAAACCACCAACCACCCACAAACACAGAGGGAAAGGGGGTTGACTGGAGATGGACTACTGACAAACTACATTAGGAACAAAACTGTACTATGTTAGGTAGGTACAAACCTGATGATATAGATTAATCCACCAGAATCCCAAAGCAGAGGTAAGGGGAGCAAAAAGCAGAGAAGAGGAGGCTGGCAACAACAGAAGAAGCAAAACCTGCTGACAACCAACCAGCAAAAGCTAGCATAGCCAATAGGCAGGATAGAGAGAGAAAGTAGGGTAGATAATGAAACAGAAAGTATCTGAATACCCCAAATGCCACCCCTTAGAAATTCAGGAGAATATCTGCAGTAGCCATAGGAAGTGGAATGAGGCCTAATCCCAGCTGGCCTAATCTTAGCTGGGCTGGAATAAATGCAATGGGAATGATGGGTAGCAATAAATTGTCAATTTTGACAGCCTAGTTTGTTTGGAAAGGAAAGATACAAGACAAACTGACAAAAATGAAAACCTAAACTAAAAAGACTGCCTAAAATCTTGATAACGCCTAAAATCTATAGTAATTGCCTGTGTAAATCTTTTCTGCAAAATTTTTTCCCCTTTAGTTTGAAATAAAGCAAAAGAAAAAACCAAAGGAATAGTTTGGTTTTAAAGAATAGGCCACTAGAAAGGTACTTATAAAAAAAGGAAGGGTCTCTGCCTGATACCCTGTCCTTAATCATACCCAAAAGCCTTCTAGAAGCAATAAGACCCAAGACTCAGACACCCTTCTTGCAGAGTCCCAGCCAAAGCAGGAAGCAGTCTTCCATGACAAATATTTCAATTTTTCAAACACAAAATTGAGAAAACAAGCAGGAGAGTTTTTAGGAGTAAAAGCTCTATCCCAAGCAGGAGTAGGAGCTCTGCACAAACTAAGGAGGAACAAAGGATGCCTCTCTAGAACTGGGGCTGAACAATCTTGAAAACAAAAAAGGGGTCACAGAAACCAGTGAGTGTCAGAAATTGCAGCAGCAAGAGAAAGACATGGAGAAAAGTTAAATTAACTCCAAATATTCGATTGTACCATCCAAAAAAGCCACACTCATTTCAAGCTCCTCCTCCTAATTAAGTATTTTCTCTCTTACATCCAAAATTCTCTTCCTTCCATTCTCGTGAGACTCTCCATTGACTAGACTAGCTTCCATAATCACATTTAAAGAATGTTGAGGAAGCTGAGGAATGACATGCTTCAGAGATGAGAATACATAAGCTTGAAGATGAGGAAGAGATTGTGACTTTGGGCAGTGCAGATGAGCAGATGATAACAGAGGAGGATGAGGTTCGAGGAAAAGAAAATGTATCAACTCTTTACAACTGGACTGGCTAGTGACCACTTTGGGTAGCTTGAGGTGCCAAAGGGCAGATCAAAAGAGGCCTTGGCCCTGTCCTTTTCCCACTACTTTCCAACCTTTATCCACTTCCAAGAGGTGTGGTGAACTGTGGGGTGGGAAGGTTTAGGAACTGACAGAGTGAGATCTCCAGAGCCCAAGCTGTGTGATAGAAACCCCTCAACATCTGAAATTGTTCCCTGGTGGTTTTATCCAAATGAAGAACATGATATGCTCTGCCTATCCCATCTGCACATCTGCTTTCTAGAGCCTGATCCAGATCTTGATCCACTCAGTATCCATCCATGATTAACTTAGTTCCCTGCTCTGCAGTCTGTTGCTTGCCTGCAATGTAAACTCAACCCTTGATCAAGAGTCAATGACAGGCTTAGCAGTTGTCAATCTCAGATTGCTTGCCTGCGCCACTATCAAGACCTCTGCCCCCTTGCTTGTTGTTGTACTGTACATCATGTGTGTTGTGTTGCAGCTGTAGCACCTGCCCTGGAAGTAACTTCTTATCTGCTATCCAATTGTCATTTGTCTAAGTACATCATCCTCATGACCTCTAGTAGATGCATGTAGTCTGAGCCATTTGGTTTGTTTCCACTTTCCATCCATTTGGAGCAGCTCCCCAAAAGCAGTGTCCAGTGTATCTTTCGTTACCCAACCAAATTTGGTCTGGCACGTTGTCTAGACCACAGATTGCAGCCATGACATTATGACATTTGTGAGAAGCCCAACATAATTCCTTTGGAAGGTATTATTTAGTCATTGTCCAGCAGTAAATCTTGGCATGATACACTGCATTTATACATGAGATTAGCACGCAGCATCCTCATATTGAGTTGGGCATCCATGCATAGTGAATGATGCTTTACCATGTTCCTTTCTGCTTGAAGGACTGTCTGGTCTGGTCTAGCCGCGGATGAGATAGTTGGATTGAAGTCTTGAAGGACACTTTCTTTGTCACCTTATGAAAAGAAAGGCTGGGCTGTATGCTGCTCACACCTCACACCAGAAGCAGTATGTCTTGAGAGGGTACTAGACTTGGACTTCATTCGTTCTAGTTATACCTAGGCATCCTTATGAAGCTTTATGACATATTCACCAAAGTGTAGAGGCAGTGAATTCTTGAGCCAGAATCAGCAGTTGCGTGATGCAAGGATATGCTTGAAAGCCTGAAAGCCCGAATAAGAGTTCCACTGAGCCAGAACCTTTGTGAATACTCTGGCTTAAGGATAAGGCAAAGGAGCAATGCAGAGAACTGATAGTGAAAATCTCAGTTGAATAGGCAGATTGAAATACAGCCTATCTAATGGGCACATGAAGGTTCCCCTTGAGCCCAAATAGTGTGAGGAGGATGATGCTTGCCCAGACTCCACAGGCATTGTGCTGAGTAACCAACAAATTGGGAATGGGAAGATATCCAGAGTGTTGTTGAGGAGGAAATCAGAAATCCCAATTTCCCCTTGAAAAGAGTGAATTGTCCTCCTGAGATGGAGCAGAAAGATCGCAGAGTCACATGGCTGCCCCTGAAGGACTACATTTCTGCACTGAGAAGAGGAAACCCGGCCCTCACCTCTTTGTCCAGGAGGCTCACTGGAGGTGGAATTGCTGAAACATTGTGCAAGCCCTGCTCCTGTACTTGCGTGGATATCAGACCCCATCAGCACCCAGTGATTCTGAGGCAATGTCCACTACTTAAAACAAACTTCCTCGCCCTGCCTCTACAGGCGAGTCAGCAGGCAGTCTGTAAGGACTTAGCACCTTCCGCAGCTGATTTTCTGCCTGAAGGACTAGGCACTACCAAACAACACAGTCTGCCCCCATAAGATCTGTATCTAAACTTACCTTGACAATTTCCCCTACCCGTCTAGACACACCACCTGCAAACAACTATAAGCAACTGGTGTCCACCCCTGCTTACTCTTATTTCTACTAAAAACCACTCTTCTTTGCAAAAATACCACACAGTCTAGAACTATGAACATAGACTTAAATTTTGGTCTTAACATGTTCAGCTAAATTCTGATCCTTCAACCATTCAACTGCCACAAGCATCAAAACAAGCACTCAATGCATGAGACTGACAACACAACTCATGGCCAAAGCATAAGGAATACCAGATTTAGTGTTCAGACACATGAACAAAATACAGCATCAATCACACACTGCAACTTGGCCAAAACACAGAAGTTTTAACATTCACCTTGTCCAGCAATTCTTTACACCTCATATATGAAACTGACTCTTACACGCCCCTTAGCCAAAGTGGAAGAAGTATATATTCTGATATTTCCAATTATAAGAGCTCACTTCTCAGAAAAGAGATAAGCCGTGATATTTCCACATCCTAAGAAGTGAGAATAGGCCAGGGGGCTGCAGAGTTTAAAGGGAGAATCAGGAACTTAACCTTTTATTTTAGCACTTTGAGCCTTAATTCCCTATTAGCCCAACGAGGGCAAGATCTTAAGTTCGCCTGGGAGAGTCCTTCAGAGAAATATAAGCCGGGCATGGCCATGACATTCAGAATTGCAGAGAGTCAGGGGAGGCAAGAAGCCTTAAGGTACAGAATCCAATCAGGAGCACACGTAATTCTGCCATTCTGAGGCCTATGCTCTTAAAAACAGAGCTCTTCAAGCCAGGGAAAGCCTCATAACAAGGCAGGCCTACCTCTGGCAAATAGGTGCTCAAATCAGAAGTGACAGAATCTCTGGCAAATCTTGCCTCAGGAACTCTGAAGAACAAACCCTGCATCACATCCCTCAACTCCTAAAGCCTCCTGATCCACAGTCTTCTGTAAAAGACTCGTAGGCTGTGAAGACTAGTTAAAAATAGAAAACTCTGCCTCTATGCCCCACTGAAGAGAGTAAGCTCCTCCACCTGCCAGGCCCCAAAATCTTCTAGGCTTTTGAGCCCTAGTTTCTTATCCAATGAGATGATCTAGGCCCCTCACAGAACGGTAACTTAATCTGCACTCTAAAAGCTAGGAAGGGCCCCCGCCGAGGCCCTAACTTCCCTGGAGAGGGAAGAACAGTTACCAAGAAGCTTGACCAACCTGGCCTGCCTCCTGCCGGAGCACATCCTGAGGCCAAAAAGTGAGCGCCCCCCACCCCTATTACAGTTCCACTGGAAACCTCCCGGCTCCCTTTTTCTTCAAATTGAGGACATCGCGGCTACCAAATCCAGTATGTTCAAACTGTTTTAAATTTAAGCTTCTGTATTCCTAGCACAACTCCCATCGGTTAAATCTTATAAATAGCGTTCCCAAAAGCTCCTGAGACAATCAATGCCTCCTCTTAATGAAAACAAAAATTGTTCAATGAGCGCAAAGAGGCATATTATAACTTGAAATCGTCCTCAGGCCTAAATCAGACACACACAATGTATATTAATACAAAACCGACATCTGCTTCCCACAAACGCAAACAACAATTCAAAATTTTTCTGACGGGTATTAAAACACACTAGGATGCTTAAGCAACCTGACAGCATCATCATTAAAGAGAAATAAAGAATTTTTTGAAAATAAAAATAACAGTGACAATACTAGATTTATGCACTATAAATAACACCTTAAAATTGTATCCTTTATGTGGTCGAGATACGGCTATGTTGAGTCGCTCACAGATCTAATATACTATATTTTTATGAAATAAAATATGATATGCGAGACCAACAGCCCACTTGAAGGACCAACAATATCTTAAATACATATAAACCTACATATTAAAACATTAATAGTTAGAATCTTTACTTAGTAGTAGTGAAAAATATAACCCAATATTGTTACCATCAACTGACTATTCTTTAAAAGAATTATTTGAAGAACTACTACAATAAAAACAAAGGCTTTGCCAATGTATACAAACCATACCCACTTAAAAACCTCATTACAACACAATTTAAATCACCAGCATTTAGACACATATGAGATACTACACATAGTTGATACTGTGGACTAAGCAGGTAATATTAACAGACTACAAACCAACGTGATGGAACGTGTATGCCTTAAATCCACCTATTCTCCTAAGACTAAACTATTCACCTAACCAAAGCCTTTATTTTTAAGCAGGCACTTAATGGACAGGGCTTCATTTAACCCCGGTAAGGTGCGCGCACCTGTCCAAATTTTCCAGGTAAGTTCAGCTTCTTCTCATGTCAGTTCCCAGGGACCCCCCTCTTAAATTCCTCTCAATTTTTTCTAACATTACAAATGAAAACCTATGTGCTGGGCAATCCACAATATGTTTAGCTAGGGCATTCGTGATGACGGAGTTATTGGTATTATATACATGTTCATAAATTCTTTGTTTAATTTTCCTTTCAGTTTTCCCTATATAGAAAGCCTCACAGTGGTCACAGACAGCTGCGTAGATCACCCCTTGAGAATCACAATTGAATTTGGCATCCAGTATATATTCTCTACCTCTAACTGTTATCTTCCTTGTAACTTTAATATAGTTACATTGGTGGCATCTACCACATTTAAACATGCCTGTGTGTACCTTCACTATTTTTTTGGGATTCTCTACTAAGTTTTTCAAGTTTAAACCTCTTCTATAAGTAAACTGGGGCGCTTGACCAAAAGTTCTTCTTAGTGCGTGGTGATCTAAAATAAACCCCCAATTTTTAATTACGATTTCCTTAATAAAATGAGAATCCATAGAGAAGGTTGTCAAGAATCTAATAACCTGCCTATCAGCGGGAACTTATATATATATATATATATATATATATATATCTGGGAAAATTCTAGCATGGTTCAAAAACAAATCAAAAGAATAGGAGTCTGAATTAAACAATATACAAAAACAACTTATAAAAATTAATATTTATTCCTCAAATACCTCTACTAATAGAAAAAAAGAGAGATGAATTAAACAAAAAATATAGCGAAATTCTAATCCATAAAACAAACATAGCATTAGGAAAACTAAAACTAAACTCTTGTTCTACGTCACCAAGACATATGCATAACTTAGCAGCTAGAACTAAAAGACAATCCAGACAAAATGACATTACTAATATCATTCATGAAGGAAGAAAAAATAAAATAGTATTAGATAAGAAATTCTCAAAGCCTTCAAACTTCATTATGCGGAACACTTTGTAAGTAACAGGTCTCATACCAATTGCCCAAATATAGAACTAAACTTTAACAATGTTAATAAAATCCCAGAAAAATTAAAATTATATATCCAAAACAAATTACACGTAAATAAGTCACAGATATTATCAAGGAAAGTAAATGCAACAAAGCGCCAGGATTAGATGGCATTATAACTGAACTATATAACATTTTTCCAACTTCCATTATCTCAGTGTTTCACAGAACTTTATTAGAAATTCAATCACAAAACATAATACCACCTTCATGGAGATATTTATTAATTACACCCATTATAAAAGAAAATAAAGATCCCACACAATGCAAATCTTACAAACCAATATCTCTACTCAACAATGATTATAAAAGTTTTACGTCCATCTTAGTTAATAGAATAAAAAAAATCTCTGACCTACATCATAAATGAGGACCAAACAGCTTTTATCTACAAAAGACGCAAATATGATAACATTCAAAGATTATTAACCCTTATAGACATACTAAATAGAGAAAAAAGGAAGCCTTAATGATAGCATTAGACATAGAAAAAGCTTTTGATTCACTAAATTGGGAATATTTATATAAGATATTAGGACTTTATGAATTTCCTCATCCCTTTATTTCATTAATGAAAAACATATGTTAAATTAGGACCATTTACTTCTGAACCTATAAGTCTAACAAAAGGAACAAAACAGGGCTGTCCCATGTCACCTATCCTATTTGCACTAGCGACCAAATTATTTGCCTCTTCAATACGTTCCAATAGGAAAACAAAATGTATTGATTCATATGGTCAGTATGTTTCCAAAATTATGTTATATGCGGATGACATTCTTCTTACACTATCTAATCCAAAAAAAATTATAGAAGAATTAGATGAACTAGCAGAACTTTTTTTTCTAATATCTAGACTTTACTTCAATAAGGCAAAGTCTAATTTCCTAATATTGAACAAGAACAATGATTGTATAATAGAAAGTGATCACATAATAGGCAGGTAAGTTTCAACCCTAAATTATCTAGGCATTATTATATGTAAAAATGTGGAAGAAATACTTGTTACAAATTATAATATCTTAAATACCATAAAAAGTCATATAGCTAATTAGAACAAAACATATTTAACTTTTGAAGATAGATTACAAATAATAAAAATGATATTACTACCAAAAATTTGATATATAGCTCAAGCCATCCCTAAGATTCCAGAAAAACATATTCTAAAAGAAATAAATACACTTTTATTAAAATTTCTTTGGTACCCTAATAAAACTAGATTAGCTCTCATTCATGTTAGACCATAGGATAGAGGATGAATTAACTTTCCAGACTTAGAGACTTACATAAAAGCTTATATATTTACAATAATTATAAATTGGTTAGACCCAAATTATTCCTCTAACTGGAAAACTTTGCACACCATTATTTACTTAAATGAAAATCTTATAATAAAAAACTATAAGATAGATAATCAAATTAATAAACCATGGCATATCTTATGTGTAGGAATTCAATATAAGTTTAAAAAGCCTACTAAACTAAATTTTACAAATCACATTTTTAATACATCAAAGAAATTTGTTACTGCTAACACAGACATAAAAAGAAATTTGTTACTGCTAACACAGATATAAAAATGTGGATGGATATAACAATTCCGTTCATTTCCACAAAAAAACTTTCATAATAAGATGCACAAAGTTATTTTCAATACATGGGAACTAAATAACTTTACTTGTTGGCAACAATGTATTATCAACCAAAAAATAGCAGACAGCCAACAAATTACTACTTATGAAATCTCACCTGCAAATTGGCTAATTCTCCCAAGTGTTTTGACACATATAGACCTAAATTTATAATTTTTTAGATGAAATTATATATAACAAAATAATTGAAAAAAATATAACTTTTAAATTATATAAATTAATAATTAACTATAAAATTAAAGTTCAACAAAAATTTTGGGACTTGATTATCAAAGGTCATTCATTAAATTTATCCATGGAAAATAAAACCTATTATTTTCTGTAAAATTAGCATCTAATATACAATAATGGGGAATATTCACGTGGAGATTTCTGCATAGATCATTCTATACACCCAATAAATTAGTCAAATTTAGCTCTTCCAATAATGGCATCTGCTGGAGATGTCTTTTACTATGCAATGCAGATTGGATACATATATTTTATGACTGCAATAAACTTAAAAAAAATACTGGGAATATGTTGGTAATTTCCTACACGCCTTATTTACATACATGTTTACATTAACTATATCTTTAATTTTTCTGAATATTAATGAAAAAACTGAAATGAATAAAAAAGACCTATACTTATTATGGACCGTACTAGCAGTTGCTAGGAAATGCATCACTAGAAAGTAGAAATCCACTTCTGAACCTTCGTTGGAAGAAATTTTAAAGTTACTGAAAGAAACTGCAACATTGAAAGTCAGAATAAAAGAACTAAGGATCACTCCTAAAGTATGGTCCAACAACCCTTGGAAGAAGGTACCATCTCTTATTGAGACACTAAGAATAGACTTAGACCCTACTTAAAGAAGAAAACAGTTGAAAAACATTTGTTTAAGTGCCTTTCAAATTTGATTAGATTGGTTCATTCTATAATTCATTTTTCAGACCTATGTAAAAATTATATATAGTTTTATCCTGTTTATTTCATTATATAACATCAATAAGTCATTTATTACATCTTGAAGAAAATCAATAAAAACGCCTTGAGTAAAAAAAAAAAAAAAAAAGTTTGGGGACAACCCTTTCTACTTTCTGTTGCCTGAGTCATGTTAAAAGTTTTTGTGCTTTACAGTTATCGAAAAATAGTTGCTTAACAGCAGTCTTTCTAAACTCATACATATTACTGAGATAATCCCTTATTTTCTCTTTACCATTGTGCAACTGCTCCTCTTCTTTTACTGTGAAATTCCCTCTATTTAGCAATAACTTCACCTTTGTCAGTCCCTCTAAATAATTCTTGCTACCTGTTAACCATATCTGTCTTAATTTTATTACTACCCTATTTTTAAATTCCACTTTAATTTTTCCAACTCCCTAGCTATATTTTCAGAAGAAATTTTGATATTTCCTAACTCCTCCCAAATAATTTCCACTACCCATTCCTTAAATTCTTCTCTTTTTAACAGATAGGTGGGGGAGATGCTAGTGTCTTATTTTTATTTCATTATCCTGCATTTTTACTTTGGTTACTATTTGTGATTGATCTGAAATAGTTATTGGATGCATATCAAAACTTTCAATTGAATGCAGGTTTATGTGAAATATAATTTCTGTCTAGCCCAGCTCAATATTTATACCTTTGTGAATAATGTAATGTAAATTGAACTCCTACTACTGAATCATTATCTTCCATGCCAAATATTTACATAAATTTCTTCAAACAACCCCCTTTTGATATATTTTCCCTCTGAGCCTCCCCAGGTACAGCCTCACTGCTGTAAATCAAATTACAACCCCCATATATAAACAGAAAAAATGTGTTGACCTGATGGTGAGTATAGCCTGCCCCAAGGAAATGAATAATTAATTACAACTGTTTCACAATCTTTTGGGTAGATGAACAGACTCCAATGTGTTACTGGTTTAACCCTTGCTTTCTTGTATTTGGCTCTTAAAAGAGACATTTTTTGACAATGTCCGCAGTGATTGGTCCTGTTTTTGTAGCCTTTAGAAAGGCTGGTGTTAGCTCTTACAAGAGTTGTTGCCAGCTCTAACAAGAGCTGTTCCTTCTGTGGGTTTTGCGGTGGTCTTGTGAGCTCTCACCTGGCTCCGTTTTTTTGGGGAGAGCTGGTGTCTGTAGAGCTCTGGCCTAAATTAAAGTAACACTACAAAAGGAAGCTCTGATAAGAACTATTGCGCCTGTGCTACTGTGGGTCGTCTTTTGGTTTATGGGGAGCTCTGATCAGAGCTGTTGTGGCCGTGTGACATCTGGGATTAATCCCTTTTTGATCTGCTGGTGAGAGAGCTCTGAAAAGAGCTGTGTTCTTGCCTGGTTCATCCTTTTTCCCTTTTAAAAGGGTACGGTGTTCATTGTTCGGGCTTGCGCTAAACTCAAATCTTTCCCTTTTGGCTTAGTTGCAGTCCTTAAAAGGACTTTTTTGTGTGCACTCTTCAAATGCTGGTCTGAATGACCTGACAGCTGGTGGTGTGTGGGTTTTTATGCCCCTGTTGGAGGGGCAGAGTTCTGGCTCAGCCTATCAGGTGCAGAGGTTTCCGGTGGGAGTGGTCTTCTGTCTTGCCATGTGGCTGGTATTATTCGGACCTGTTTGAGGACTCCTGTTCTCTCGTTGTTAGTAACGTGTCTTGTGTTTTCCAATTTGAAATCCAACAGCATGAACCTGAAGGTGGAACCATAGGTTTTCCTTGGAAATGTACCTTTCTAACCGTCGCTCGGCAAACCGTACTTCAATTAACCACTTGACTAATTTATCAATTAATCTATTAACTGATTTAACTGTTTTCATAAATTGGTTCTCAATCAAAGCCCAAGTGTGAGACAAACCACTAAATAAAATGCATTAAACCAACCAGAGAAATAAAAATGCATTAAATCAAACAGAAAAATAATAAAATGAAATGAGTTCCGATGACATGAAGTCCAATACTTTAATGTAGTGAGCTATACAAAGTGAAATGAAAAAATAAAATGTAATGTTTTTTATATAAATTATTACATTGTATACTGTGTAATGGTGCCGCAATGACTAGCCGCGTGGGGGGAAATTTAAATATCATGTATGTGAAGGGTAATGTCCGTGGGTGGTAGAAATAAGCGAGAACTTTCGGGTGAAAGAGTGTTCTTATTAGAAATGGAGAAACCTTGTGTGTGGGCCCTGGGTAAATTTAAAAAACCACCTATATATATATATATATATATATATATATATATATATATATATATATATATATATATATTAACACTGAAAGTATACCTCTTACTTGCATGTGAGAGGTGTGGAGGGAGTTAGTTTCCCTGCTGAAAGCTGATAATTTCTCCTGGAATTTTCTTAAGCTTCATTACAATAGTTATAGGTGGAATATAAATGTATACCAGTGTAATCCTCCTCCCTTGCCAGTAGTCCCGTTGTACTACAAATCTACCATTACCTTTTTTCTTCTACTATCACTATTAGAGCTTTTCTTGCAATGAATATAATTACTCCCTTTTCCTCTGTCCCAGATATTCCACTGAATAACCATCCTGAAATCCTTTCATTATCAAATTCACATGCTCAGTTCTTTACAAATGTGTCTCCTGTGGAACAGCTACCTGCATTCTGCATTTTTAGTATACATCTGTGCGACCATTCACATTTAAAGATAACACAAAGTGCCACTATGTTAAGAAGTTATTATTCCCACATGTTATGTGTAACAGTTTATTAAACGTCCAGTTTCAGCTTTTGTGTTACATATATACACACTAATGTTTGGCAGGTTGATCTTTTTCATAGTTGTTTCTTGCCATATCCATTTGAACCTATGTCACATCTTACAAAACGTTTTGCTTTAGTGGAAACATCAAAAAAAAAATGAAGACACCCCAGAACACTCCTAAAACCTATTAACTTAATACTAACACAAAACTATATGCATCTTCAAACACTGAAGTTTAGCCCTCCTAAAAGGAACAATTATTCCTGACTGATGGCCACTCACTCAAACTTGGACTAACCTGTAAGGGTGGTTAGCCATGCTAGGACACATGGTACAGCCTGTGTTGCTTCTTCCACTAAGTACGGTCTGTTTTTGTCTTACCTTTATTCCTTTCCCAGATTAGAAAAACATGAACGCTTTCAGAAAGCATGATCTCCTAGCCATTGAAAGAAAGAAGTATTCTCTTTTTATTGTCTCTTATCATATTGTCTCCATAGATACACAAGAACAAGATACACAGTTGCCTCTACTATATTTACTAGAGGAAAACTTCTTGTTATATTCAGTGTTCTTTTTTAATTTGCTTCCCCTTAAAACTTGTTACTATATCAAGCCAAGGGTCTTAATGCAGCCAGTCCCCTATGCAAGAGTAAGAAAAAGCACATCAATTTTTTTCTTGTATCATGCTCTTTTGTCCCTTCTCTTCTCTTTTTACATTGCAGTGCCTACATTTCTTAAAACTGAACAAGGAGAAAGAAAATAGGGAACAAAAACAGGGGTACCGGTTTACTTTAGTATTCCTATTACCTCAAAAATAACTGATAACGTTTTACTTTATAGCATACAGGTTATGTCATGCATTATAAAATACTACTGTTAAGAACAACATTTTGCTTTATTTGCACAGTTAACCCTTTCCTTCTACTCTCACTCCCAAATGTTCTTCCAAACATTAATGAGAAAAAGTAAGGCATATGCTTTGGAGTCCCCTACAGGTTTAACAAAGTCAAAGAAGTCCACTATTTCCAGGTTTTCTTGTTCAGTCATATTTCTTAAATATAGTTAATACTTTGTAATCCCACATGTATTTGTCAATTTCTGAGTTGTTGTTTTTCTCCCTGTTTATCTCCATCTTCCAAATCCAGTCTCTGTTTCATTTCCAATGTAGCCCTCCTCCTTCTAGTTAATGTTCTTTCTTTTTTCTGTCTCTCAAGCATTTTTCATTGAAACATTGAAAATGGTTTCACTAGCAATGCCTCTCTATGAGCTTTATTACCAGAAGAACAAGAAGCAGAATATTCTTCTAACAGCTCACTTTTTGTTGAATAAACTTTTGTATTTCCTCTGTTGGATGTTCTGCATCAAAAGTTGATTTTAACTCTCCACGAAAGAATATTCTGAAAACAGCTGGATTCAGCAACTTGAATTTCACGCCTGATTCTTGACATTCCCTGACCGTTGAACTAAATGTACTCCTCTTCTGCCTGGTATACAGTGAATAATCATTCTCTACAAACACTCTACTGTCTTACACTTTTAGTACTTTGTCCTTCTGCCACATTTTTGTCAGAATCAACTCTTTCTGCTGATAGGATTGCATCTTTACTATTAAAAGTCTAGGTTGCTTTCTTACGGCCAGATTTGGAGCATACACATGATGTACCCTTCCAATTAACAACTCCGACTGTGGAATACCAGTCCAGTTGCTTGTTTGTGCTTTCATAAAATTAACACAGTCTGTTCCTTCCAAGTTTTCTGGTACAGCAGAAAATGTCAGGTTTTCCCTGTGTGCTCCGTCCTCTACTTCTGTTATTTTTTTTAAAAAATCTTTGAGGAGTCTCATATTCAATTAGACTTTTCTTCATATCGACCTCTGATTTTTGCAGTTGTATCACCTCACCTGAATATCTGCTCAAGGCTTCTTCCATTCCACCCTTTTGTTATTTGAGATGATATAATCCTTGAGTGTTTTGTTTATTTTAATCAGTTCTGAGTACATTTGACTTATTTTTTTCCTCTAGATTACTGGAAGTCATGTCATAAAACAAAACTGGAGCTTGCACTGCTTTTTGCTGAACAGCTGCAGAAACCTTCCCAGCCAGTGTTTTCTCCTCACCTTTTGTGACTGATTTTCTTTCAGATTCTCTGAGTTTCTTTTGTGCGGGCAACTAGGCAGTGCATTTACTAGTCAGTTACAGACATTTACCCAAAAAGACAAGTTCACTGGCTCCTTTTTCAGAGTTTCTGTTTTCACACTGGGAGAGCTGAACTTAAGCTGTTACTCAGTGTGCAGACATCTTTGAAATCGTCCAGTATTTTGAACTTTCTGACCTTAAGATACATATTCAGTGTTGAGAGATCCAAGACTGGTCTTCACACACCATCTTTTCAGGGCACTATAAACAGCCTTGAACTGAACACTTTATTTTGGTGGTGCTTTGGTAAAGGTTCGATCATACATTGCAGAAGTAGTTCTTCTACGAGTTGAAGTACAAGGTTTAATTTGTCTCTTGGTACTGAATGAATAACTATTTTTTTCCCATGAGAAAATGTAGTTTGTTCCCCTAATAGATTACTTATATGACCCTTATGTCCTTTGAGATGTTTTCCCAGTTTCCCATGAAACTGGCTCAACCTTCCTCATATCTTGGAGTGGGTTGGGAAATGTCTGGAGAGGTCTGAAGTAGGGATTTGGTAAGGAGCAAGGAGGGAGCAGCTCTAGGTAGTTGTGGCTGCTTCCTTTCTGAGTTGCACTCCTGCGGGTCTCCAGGCATCCTGTTCTGGTCTCCCTAACATTTAAGTTAGTATTACCCTTTTTTGTCTTTCATCTGCTTACTCTTAACTTGTCAGTGATAGTACGGCCAAATCTTGGTGGGGTAGTTTTGGACATACCCACATATGGGAGGGGTAAAAACTGCTGCATCACAAACTGCAGTCTTCCCCCTTTCCTCAGTGCTTTTCAATATCTCTGTTGAAGGGGACCAAAAGAACAAGTCCTTGTCATGTGGGACAGTAAGAAGCTGCACCTTGGCATCATTTAGCAGGGGTTGAAGCCTCAGCCAGGCAGGTCTCCTGATACTGACCCTGTAGCTGCTGCCTTTCATGGTACATTTATAGCACCAAAACCAACATTATTACCCACCTCAATAGTGGTTTGAGTGAATCCCAGAAGCTGTGTTTTCAGGTCCTCCTCAGACCTTTGTCACATCTTTTCCTTCACCTAGATGAGGAGGTTGACTCAGTACTAAGTCACGTGCCTCTCACTGCCAAGAAAACCAGGATGGCAAAGGCATATACCTTCTTCCCAAAACAGTCTTAAATTCTATTGTCCTGATCATTGGAAGAGAGTTAAGATCTGGTGCCAGATTTGATCCCTTTTCTGATCTTGAGACCCCACTACTGGATCAACTGTAGAGTTTTTGTATAAAATCTTATGGGGCTCATTACCTCTACAGAATCAGGTTTCTGTAGGGAAGGAGGATTGCAGTCTGATTCCTTAGACACAGCAAGTACAGTATCTGGAGAAATAAAATAGGTCTAGGAACAGCCAAGCTCAGATGGTCAAAGTAGTAATTCTGGTCATCAGATACTTCTTTGGGATATCAAAAAGATAACAGGGCATCGATTTCCTGTGTGGGAGATACAAAAGTCATTGTAACTTCATTTTCTGTGTCATACCATAAGGGAGAAGACATCTGTGAAGTCCAGGGCAGTTTTTTCCTTATTACCCGAAGAAGCAGAATCCTTTTCATTGGACTGTTTACTCTTTAGTCTGCTGCTGGGTGAAGGCTTTGTAAGAACTGCAAGATCCGGTTTCAGATAACTGCAGGGATCTTTGTTAGAAAGACATGCAATGCTTGGACTTCTGGGCCCTCTGGGCCACAGTCAATAGTTAAGAGGCCTGGGGATTTAGATGGATATCACATATCCCTACCTTCCTGCCATGGACATCTTCCATAACAAGCAAGGAAGGAGAAGTGCCATCCTCTCATTGGGATTCTACTAACTGTGTGTCAGATACAGAGGCATCAGGGCTAGCTTCAATAGAAAGGTCCTCAGCTCAGGAAGCTGTGTCTTGATCTGCAGGCATGGTGGTTCCAGTAAGGGAATCATCAGAGGCCCAGGTTTACAGCCCAGGGGCTATGAAAATTCCTCACTGTCTGGATCCATGAGCTAAAAAGGAATGTCAAGGTCCAAAGTCATATCCTCATTCTTTCTTACATCCTTCTCTTTGGATTTCTCCATTTCTTCCTTTGAGGAATGCCCATTACTTGGGATGATCAGTCAGGCAACACAGAGGCAAAGATCAAAGCTACAAGCCTGCTCTTTTTTTGGATAGTCTTGAAGAAAACAATCCCTTCTGTTAATCATATCTTGGTTGAAACCTAGAAGATGTTACAATCTGTGACACTGGGCTCATGTCCCAATAAAAACCACACTGGGTATGATAGATATCTGCCTTTTACATGCATGCTTGGAAACTTTTCTGCTGAGCAGACATGTCCTAATACTACTGTAATGGATGTTTAAACCTCTCTGCAAAACTGTTAAAAGCACTTTATCAAACAACAAAGGACAGAAGACATTTTCATCAATAAATACTTACCTTTATCAGCTCTGGAGCAGGCAAGAAAGATGCGACTGCATGCTTGCTTTATCAAAAGGATATGTTGATGTCCCACAAAGGCAAGCATCAAGCCAGGATAGGGAAGAGTACTAAGTTCTGGAAATTACTCCTTTTGCAGAAGTCGTCCTAGTAGTCAGGACTACTGCAACAATGACTCATATGAAGAAAGTATAGTTGTGAAAATAAACTTACCACAGCAATAGATGTTTGAATGATTACTGTTGCATGCTATATGGGTTATATCCTGCAAAGATATAATGGCTGTCGAGATTCTAAAGCTTCAAGGCACCTTCCACACACCCAAACCATTAGTTAGCTCACACTAACCTGACTAAAAAGACAATTTTGGGTATCAAGACCTTCTGAGCCTTCATGCTAACACAGACAGGGAGTCCAAGCCCTGAAAGGACAATGCAAGAAGCAACAAAAATAAATGTCTGAACACTGGCATATAAAATACACCAAAAAAAGGGGGGATGGAAGGAGGGAGGTGCTAGTGCAGCACTTACCATTCAAACATCTACTGTTATGGTAAGTTGACTTTCACAACTCTACTACTTTTTTATCATACTGATAACTGCTGCAGTAGCCTTAGCTACATATGTAGATTACCCTAACTTACTACATTTTGGAGGTGGAAGGGGAAGGGTCCAGAAGCCCCTGTAGAATGGTCCTAGCAAAGCCTGATCTAGACTTAGAGAAGGAATCAAGCTTGAAATGCCCGGTAGATGTATGTATGGAGGACAAAGTTGCTGCTTCCAAAACAATTCTAAAATCCAACCCCTTTCCAAAAAAGCCATAAATGAAACCACAGCCCTGGTAGAGTGGGCCTTGACCCTGTCTGGAATAGTTTTGCTGTGGAGAGTATAACTAACAGGTAATAGTCTGAGACAACAACGTGGAAATAATCGGTTTTGATACAGGTTGCCCCTTCTTACCTTTACAAGAAATGAACAACTGATCCGAACATCTGAAAGGTTTAGTTCTGTCATGATAGTACTGGAGCTGTCTGTGGATATCTAAGGTATGAAGTATCCTTTCTCCCTCATCTTTAGGTTCAGGAAAGAAAATGAAGAGATGGATAGTTTGGCTTAAAGTAAACTCGGATACCACTTTATTAATAAAAAAAAGGATTAGTTCTCGAAGAAATCCTGTATCTGTGGAAAATGAGATAGGGTTAACTCACAATAAGAGCCTGCATCTCAGATACTCTTCTTGCAGAAGGCAGAGCAATTAGTAAAACAGTTTTACATGTCAAGAACCTCAAGTCAGCAGAATAGCTGGATCAAACTGAGCAAGTGTTAGCTTCACTAACACAAAATTAAGATCCCAAGGAGGGGGCCACTGGTTTTCTTGGAGGCCTCTTATGCAAAAGCCCTTTCAAAAACATTTTGACATGAGAATGTATTTAAAGAGGAGGATCCATAGCCAGGCATGCAAAAATGGTAGATAAATTAACACTGATGGCGGAGTATGAAAGGCCATAGGATAGTAACTTACAGAAATATTGTAAAACCAGAGAAATACTAACCCTGAATAGGGTTATGTTGTTGGACACCAACTAGAAAACCTTTTTCCATCTGCTAATATATGATTTTCTAGCAGCAGGCTTTCTTGCCTCTACCTGCTGCACATCCTCAGTAAACAGGTGCCTAAAGGTGATTAATTCCCTATCATCTAGGCAGTCAATTAGTTGAAGCTGACTGGAGTCAGGGTGTATCAAACAACCCCTGATCTCATGCAAGTGGATCCATTCTGTGAGAACACGTGTGGTAATTGCCTCTAGCCATTTCTAAAAAGAAGGGAGAACAACTGTTGCCTGGGCCAGAAGAGAGTCACCACAATGATCATGGAGGATTCCATCTGAATCTTCAGAAGTACCCCTCAATATTAGTGGAAAAGCATACAAGAACATTCCTGCCCACGGAAAGGAAAGGAAATGGCATCTGTTTTCCAAGCCTTCTCTCATGGAGTCCTGGAGAAGAATATTGCCAGCTGATTGTTCAGGAGGGAAACAGGTCTACTTAAAGGACTCCCCACAGATAAATCAAATCTTGGAAGACCTCCCGAACTAGTTTCCATTCATGATGATCTGTCATTGTCCTGCTCAGCTTGTCTGCTACACAGCTTTGCTCTGAAGGAATGTAGGATACCATATAGAGTGATACTGCAGTGGAGCTATATCCCACTAACATGGCTAGTCTGCAGAAGGGGTATGACCTGGTTCCCCCTTGCTTGTTTATGTGCCACATGACATGATGTGAAAAACTGATAATGAGAGCTGAACATACAAGACCATGCCAGATGCTTGAAGTCTGAATGAATATGGATGCGATAAGCAGATTTAATTCTAGTGTTACCAGGAGACTTAAATAAGGAAGAAGAGGTAATATAGTTTGTGAAGTGACAGCATTTCGAACTTGGGCACTATTGCAAAGAAGTTTGGAAAGAAAGATCCAGAACTGGTCTCCAGGAATTTTCTTTCTCTGGAACTAAAATTATCTTTGAATAAAAATGTTTCCCATTCTAGCAATGAGGGAGTGGTCCTATCACTCCGTCAGGCAGCAGGTGTTGAAGGAAGGGGGAATAAAGGAGTCTTGTGAGGAATTACACCATGGAAGGAGGGATTTCCTCCCACTGCCATCTGAAACCCTGATGAATGATCTTCAGAACACATCTGACTAAAACTACCTGTTGCCAAAGAGAAAAGCAGAGATTCAGACTTTCTGGAAGGTAAAATGGACTGTTAGTGTAGGAGAGATGACAAGGTCCCTTAAACAGTCATTCTGATTTAAAAAAAAAATAGTAATTCTGACTAGTTGGACTGTCCTTGGTTTTGGAGGTTCCTGAATTCTTTTTTGGAACCCCCCTACCATTTTTCTAAAAAAAGAAGTTATGTACTAACCATAATGTTCAATTTGTGTTGCCCATTTTCATTCTTCCTCAACCTGTGGGTTCAGTTCTGATCCTGGGAACTGACTCGGCTGCTATCATAGCTCATGACAACCAAAAAACTCTCAAGCTTATCCCTTACCCACAATGCACCTATTCCAGTTACCTCAGATCGAGTTTGCTGCTAGACAAAAGGGAAGATTAGTCATAAGACATTCACTGAGACTAAATCTGGAACCACAATTATATACACCAAGGATAATAATCTGCTAGTCATCCGTTCCTTTAGAAATCCAAGGGTATATGGGTAGAAGAAGGGGAGCTGAGGAAGAATGAAAATGGACAACACAAATGGAACGTCATGGTGAGTACATAACTTCATCTGATATTGTCAATTTTCATTCTATCCTCAACCTGTGGGACCCAGCTACCTTAGATCCTGGGTGGACTCAAGGAAGGATGTTCCTGAGCACCATTGAACAGAATGATGCTCTCCTCCTGGAGACCAGATCCAATTTGCAATGAGCAATAAAAGTATGGGGAGTAGCCCAAGTTGCTGCTGCACAAAAATGATCCATGTGTACTCTAGACTGGAAGACAGCTGATGTTGCTTCAGCTCTAGATGAATGTGCTTTCAAAGGTTTCAATAAAGCAATTCCCAATTTGTTATAGATGAAAGAAATGCAATCTGTGAGCCATTTAGCCAATGTCACTTTGTTCAAAGGTTTTCCCAGTTTTGTATTTGAGTTACAATAAATCACTTACTACTCAAGCTGGTACACCAGTCACAGCCAAGAAAATCAGGAAACAATAAAGCTGGTGAGCAGTCACAGAAACAGTCAATTTCTATAATTCCAAGGCAAAGCAGCAGTAGACGTAGTTTCTCCAAAACATAAAACTTTTATTTCACAAACGAACAAGGTGGATAAGCGCTTTCACATACACTATGTATGCTTCTTCAGATCCTCGTTTGTATTTGTTTTGTATTTGAGTAAGAGATAAACAACTAATCATATTTGCTGATATCCTTTGCTCTGTGAAGATAAAACAGTAATTGTCCATGAACATATAATAAGTGTAAGAAATATTCACCCTTACTAGCAAATTTGTTGAAGAACACTGGTAGATTAATAATTTGATTGATACTGACTTCTGAAACCACTTTTGATAGAAAAGAGGGGTTAGCTCTCAAGGAAACCCTATCCTTGTGAAAAATCAAATATGATGGTTTACAAGACAAAGCTTGAATTTCTGAAATCCTTTTGGCGGAAGTTATAGCCACAAAGAAAATAGTTTTCTAGGACAGAAATTCTTTACAAAGTTTATGAGAAGAAAGTCATGAGTCTTTAAATCTAATATGAAAATTGGATATAGCTGCTAAATAAACTTTATTAGAAGAAAAAGCTACTTCATTGAATAGTGAAGCTAAACATTCAAGAACGTTATGAATAGGTACTGAAAAAGGGTCAACATTATTTTGATGTGCCCAAAACACAAACCTTTTCCATTTACTGATGTAAAGTTTAAGCATAGATGGTTTGTGAGAGGCCAAAGTATGTGTCGGACAGGGAATAGAGCATGACTTGTCTGGCTATTAATGGAAATGGAGAAAGCAAGCTGTCAGCTTGAGGTTCAAGATATATGGGTGGCTAATGCCCATTCGATGGGACATATCATCTGGAACTGGGACCAGAATCCAAGGTTGGTGAATTAGATGAGGCCAAAGGAAGGGGAACCAAATCTGTCAAGGCCAATAAGGTGCAATGAGGATTTCCTTGTTCTTCAGCCTTATTGCTTTCTGTAGAAACTTTGGAATTAGGGGAAACGGAGGAAAGGTATAAAGAATACTGGAGGGCTAATTGCGGGGAAGAGCATTCCTCTGTGATTTTATTCCACCTGAGGAGGGATTATGGCAAAGTAATTTCTGCACTTGTTGTTTAGGGGACAGATGTGAAAAGATTGCAGCAAGGCTGACCCTATTGACAGAATATTCTCTTCAACACGTTTGGATTGAAGGATCACTTGTGAGGAACGAGGTTTTTTTTTTTTTTTTTTTAAATTAAAGTCCCTCAGCAAAAGTGCCACCTGGGGCAGACCACCCCTTTCGTTCCCCAGCTACGCCATGGTAAAGATGTAAACCATCAGTCGCACAGATGCAGAAGGTGAAAACAGGTTGCAGACACTTAAAGAAGAACGCCCCTAAATAAAACAACTTTTTTTTTTTTTTTTAAATTAAACAGCTTTGTAAGGGTGTTCTATCATGTTTGTGTATGCACTGTCACACAGACATACTTCTGCATCCTTCCCTTTCCATCCTTGTGGTGAAATTTAACGTTCACGGAAAAGAAAGAAACCTATTCATTGCTGCTTTAAGTAAGTTTCATTGCTGCCTATTTAAGTAAGTGTTAGAATTAGGTTGCTGTAAGGGGGCTTTACTCTGTGTGTGATATATACAGTAAGAAACTTGTTCACTGCTACCTATTAAAGATTGCAGGTTATTACTGTCTATTGAAGTAAGTGTTTGCAGGTTGCTGCAAGGGGGTTTTATTGTGTGTGTGAGATTTGATTCACATGGAAAGAAAAGTACAGTTTTGTACCTACTATAAATGTAGATGTCCGAGAGACATGCAACTGCAGTCATAACATGTGGGTTGTCCTGCCTCAGGCAGCCCTCGGTCGGCCGATGTCGCATTTCTCTCCGACGTCAGAGTGGCTGGAGTATATAAGCATCAGCCGACGCCATTTCCTTCAGTGTTTCTTGCCCCAGATGCCAGGTGCCCTCCAAGGAAGGCTGTAATCAAATTGGAAGACAAAAACAGGATTCCAAACAAATACATGAGCAATAAAACAAATACACCATAACAGATATCCCCAGCTAAGAGAGAGAGAGGGGGATAGGAGTGGACCCTAAGCATAGAGGGGTATGGAGGGAGGGAAAACCCGACTGCAGTTGCATGTCTCTCGGACATCTACATTTATGGTAGGTACAAAACTGTACTATGTCCTTCAAGAATGCAACTGCAGTCATAACATGTGGGTAGAATACCATAGTTTAGCTGGGGGAGGAGGTATGCTCTAGGAGAGTGATGGTGTGGCAATCAAACCCTACAGGACTGCCGAAGCAAAGCCTGCTCTGGATCTGGAATATAGGGGGAGATTGTAGTGTTTTGAGATTGTATGCACGGAGCTCCATGTAGCAGCTTCTAGAATGTCCTTTGTAGGCACCCCTCTTAAAAATGCTGTAGAGGTGGCTGTAGCTCTGGTGGAATGTGGTCTGACATAGGCTGGAACAGTCTTTCCATGAAAGGAATAACAGAATCTGATGCAATGTCCAATCCATTTAGAAATAGTCTGTTTTGAAATTGCTTTTCCTTGGACTGCAGGGGCGTAAGCTGCAAAAAGCTGTTCAGACTTCCTACTGGCCTTGGTTCTGTCCAGGTAGTATCGAAGTTGTCTATGAATGTCCAAGGTATGTAAAAGCCTTTCCCCCTTATTCTCAGGATTGGGGAAGAAGGCAGGCAGATGAATGGCTTGATTTAGAGAAACCCTAGATACCACCTTTGGCATAAAGGAAGGGTTGGTCCTTAATGAAACCCTGTCTCTGTGGAAAATAATAAAGGGTGGTATTGCCATTAGGGCCTGTAGTTCCGAAACCCTTCTTGCTGAGGTAATTGCCAACAGGAAAGCTGTTTTACATGAGAGAAATTGCAAGTCAACTGAAGCTGCTGGCTCAAAAGGAGATAGAGTCAGTTTTTCTAAGACAAAATTGAGGTCCCAGGCTGGCACTGGGGCCTTTCTTGGTGGCTTAATGTTCTTGATTCCCCTGAGGAATTGTCTTAGTAAGGGGTGAGAAAAAAACAGGAGGATCAGTGCTGTATCTAGCTGAAATGGCAGATGCATGTATTTTTATTGATGAATATGAGAGGCCACTCTGTAACATATCTGCCAAAAATTCCAAGATAAGGGGGATGTTCATTAATGATGCATCATGCCCTTTGCTGGTATTCCAATTGCTGAATCTTTTCCACTTGGCTAAGTAGATCTTTCTGGTGGACGGTCTTCGAGCCTCTGTTAGTATCCGCTGAACTTCCTCAGAGAGAGGTAAGTTGAATTTATTTATGGGATCTGCCAGGCTGTTAGCTGCAGAGTCTGAAGGTTTGGATGCAGTGTTCCGAAATTGTGCTGAGTCAAAAGTAGAGGCCACTGAGGGAGGGCCCACCTCCTGGTGTGACATATGCTCCGTAGTACTGGGTAACAGTGTTGTCTTGGCCAATCCGGAGCTATTATGATTCCCTTGGGCTTTTCTGCTTTGATCTTTACTAATACTGAGGTCATCAGTGGCAGAGGTGGGAATGCATAGATTGCTAGGGAGCTCCAGTTGAATGAAAGAGCATCTATTTTCCAAGCCTTTGGATGGTATGTCCTTGTGCAAAATTTTGGTAGTAGATGATTGAGGTGAGAGGCAAATAGGTCCACTTCTGGCTTGCCCCATGTCGAAGTGAGTTGTCTGAAAGCCTTCGGATGCAACCTCCACTTGTGTGGATCTGTGAAATTCCTGCTTAGGCTGTCCGCCAACACATTGTCTTTTCCTGGAACAAACTGTGATTGTAACTGGATGTTTAGACTCAGTGATTTCTCCCAAAGCTGCATTGTCAGTCTGCAAAGGGGATAAGAGTGAGTGCCCCCCTGCTTGTTTATGTACCACATCACAGTGGTGTTGTCTGTCCGTATCATTAAGTGACCTTGCTGGAGTTAATTTTGAAAAGCCTCGATAGCATGCATTACTGCCAGCATTTCCTTTTGATTTATATGCAGATGTGTTTCCTTTGGAGACCATTGTCCTTGTATACATCTGCCTTCCATGTGCACCCCCCATCCGAGGTCTGAGGCGTCTGTAGTCATGGTCTGTGTTATCTGTGGTTTTTTGAATGACAAACCTGCGTTTTCCTTGCTCACCGAAGCCCACCATAGGAATTCCTTTTGTAAGCATGGAATGAGTGGTAAGATTGTCTCCAAGTTGTTGCTGTGCTGAGACCAAACGCTTTTTAGGTACCATTGAAGCTTTCTCATGTGTAGTTTTGCTAATGGAACCAGTAGAATGCAGGATGCCATGTAACCCAGGGCCTGTAGGAATCTCCTTGCAGTCATCTGGGTGAGTTTTGCTAAATCTTTGAAGTATTGAGTTAACTTCTCTTGCTTGTCTTCTGTCAGGTAAGCCATTTGAGAGGCTGTGTCTAGTTTGGCTCCTAAGAAGATTATTTGCTGGGATGGCTGCAGTCTTGACTTTTGGAAGTTGACTGTGTATCCCAGAGCTTGAAGTAATCGTATGACATATTCCAGATTTTTTGTCAATATCAGTTTGTCGTCAGCTTGTATGAGGCAGTCGTCCAGGTATGGGTAAATTTGTATACCCTGGAGCCTGCAATGAGCAATTACTGAAGCCAGGCATTTTGTAAACACTCTGGGCGCAGTAGATAAGCCAAATGGCAATGCTGAGAATTGATAATGCTCTGGCCCTGCAAGAAATCTGAGGTATCTTCTGCAACTGTGTCTGATAGGGACATGCAGGTATGCCTCCTTGAGGTCCAGAGTAATCAGCCACGACTCCTTGCCCAGAATGGGAAGGAGTTGCTGCAGAGTCAGCATTTTGAACTTTGTTACTATGAGAAAGGTGTTTAATGCGGACAAGTCCAGTATTGGTCTCCATTGAGTTTCTTTTCTTGGAACAAGGAACAGACTTGAGTAAAATCCCTGTTCTTGTTGTGGAACTCTTTCTATTGCTTTCATTTGAGTTAGCAGAGAGATTTGCTTGATAGCCTCTGTCCTTTGATGTTGTGGTAGATTTGGCATGCCTTGTTTTCTTGGTAGGGTATGAAAATGAAACCTGTACCCTCGGTCTATAATGTCCAAAATCCATTTGTCCTTTGTCAGTCTGTGCCAGTTTTCTGCAAACAGAGATAATTTTCCGCCCAAGGGAGCTTCTTGTTGTTCCCTGGTAGGCGGTAGCAGAGGAAAGTCATTGAGATTGTGGTTGTTGGGCAGGAGAAACCCCTGCATCACTTCTTTGGTTTCCTGGCTGCCATTGACGTCCCCTGTAAGGGCCTCTGTATTGGCCTCTTCCTCGGCCACGTCTGTTCTTACCCCTTTGAAACTTTTCTGGATTAGGAAAGGACCAGTTTTTTGAAGGCCAGTTCCTACTGAATCTGGGGGGTTGAACCTGGAGGAAATCCTTTACAGTTTGAACTGATTTTGCTTTTTCTTCAATGGTCTTTAGCACATCTTTAGCATTTGCACCAAAAAGCTTGTTCTTTTCCAAAGGTGCATCCAGAAGTTTTGCTTTTACATGATCTGGTAGAGGTTGATCTTTTAACCAAGCATGTCTTCGCATCACTGCCCCTGTCACAGCTGCCCTACATGAAGCTTCCAGTGCATCATATCCACACTGCAGGAAGTGATTGCTTACTTGCCGAGTGTTATGTACAGCTTCCTGCAAAGTCTTCCTGTCTAAAGGATCAGGAGAAGCTAGTGGTTTCTGTAAATCTTCTAAGAGATAATCCTGATATTGGAACATATGAAAAAGGCAATTTAAAGCTCTCATAGATAAAGTAGTGGAAGTGTAAACCGTTTTACCCCGTCTCTCTAAAGACCTTGCCTCCCTGTTGGAGGGCAAAGGATTTTTAGAGGTGGAGGCTGAAACTCCTTTAGGCCCCTGTGAAATAGTTTCCAAATCAACAGTATGGGCCCTGAATAAATGGGAATGAGTTTCTGGGACCCTGTAATACCTGTCTGGCTTGGCTGGTGCAGGAGGGAGAGTATCAGGGGTAGCACTAGAATCAGAATACAAATCATCCAGAACATCAAGTACAGGAGGAATAGCTAAGGGCCTGTGCTGAGGCTTCTTAAGGAAAGTCCTAAGGCGTTTCCTGGAATCAGAATATTCTTGGCCCTGCCACTTGAAATGCTCCCTCATGGTGTGCAGAACTTCCCCAAAGGAAATATCCTCAGGAGGGGAGGCCGAAGGGATGGAATCTTCTGCAACTGAGTCCTCATAGGTCTGGAAGAGCTCTTCCTGGCTATCAGAGTGGACAGAGCCCTCAGAGTCTTCATCTGAAGGAGTAGGGTCAGAGGGTTCAACCCGGGGCCTTTTATCAGGAGGAGGCTGGGATGCTCTCTCTGGATGGGTCTGTGAACCTCTAATCATGGAAATTAAATCAGCAGCCATGGACATAATTTGTGTCTCTGGAGTCGGCTGAGGTAAGGATCTTGAAGTAATATGCTTTGTTTTGCTGGCTGCCTTAGCCCTAGTGTAGGCCTTAATAGACATGGCCATAGGAGGCCTGGCAGCTCCACGTGCAGGAGTGACCTTGTCTACAGCAATGGTCTCGGACATCTCCTCGGTTTCGGTATCTGGAGGAAAATCTATAACTGGCGGAGTAATGTCTGGAATCGGAGTCGTCGGTACTGCGGTGTCTTCGGTTCGGAGTGGTGGAGAGACCGTCTCAGAGGGAACCGGAGCACTCGCGCTAGGTTTTGGCGTGGAGTCGGTAGTAGACGCGGGCCGAGGATGTCGGTCCCGGTCTTTTCGCTTTTTGGGAGTTTGCGATGTCGGAAGATCCGACGGCATGATATAAGCAAATTTATCGCCGAAAAAGTCTTCAGCGAACTCCGCCCGGCGCCTGAGAGCGCTTGTTGAAGCGAGCACAGGCTACACAGGCCGAGACGTCGTGGTCTGGGCCCAGGCAAGGGAGGCAGTAACAGTGGAAATCCTTATGAGGTATTTGTTTACCACAAAAAAGACAATTGTTAACTTTTTCAGTAATTTCTGACATCGGCTGAGGCAAGAAAAGGTCCCCAATGGGGTACTTAGCTTTTTTGATGACTTCGGTATCGTAGAATACAGGAGCTGACCGACCGGCACTTGCGAACTGCTTCTGCTTCGGGCACCGCGCGGCAAGAAAGACTGAAGAAAATGGCGTCGGCTGATGCTTATATACTCCAGCCGCTCTGATGTCGGAGAGAAATGCGACATCAGCCGACGTCGGACCCAGACTTTGGAATCCGGCCGACCGAGGGCTGCCTGAGGCAGGACAACCCACATGTTATGATTGCAGTTGCATTCTTGAAGGACATCTTGTTCATTGCTGCCTAAGTGTTCAATTTGATTCATGAGGATTGCAGGTTGCTGCAGGGGGCTTTAGTGTGTGTGAGGATTACAGGTTGCTGCAGGGGGCTTTAGTGTGTGTGAGGATTACAGGTTGCTGCAAGGGGCTTTAGTGTGTGTGTGTGTGTGTGAGGACTGCAGGTTGCTGCAAGTTGTGTGTGTGTGAGGATTGCAAGGGTGTGTGTGTGTGTGTGTGTGTGTGAGGATTGCAAGTGTGTGTGTGTGTGTGTGTGTGTGTGTGTGTGTGTGTGAGGATTGCAGGTTGCTGCAAGAGGTGTGTATGTGAGGATTGCAGGTTGCTGCAAGGGGTCTGTGAGGACTGCAGGTCACTGCAAGGGTGTGCGTATCTGTGAGCATTGCAGGTTGCTGCAAGGGGTGTGTGTGTATGAGGACTGTAAATTGCTGCAAGGGGTGTGCGAGGATTGCAGTTCGCTGCAAGGGTGTGTGTCTGTGAGCACATTGCAGGTTGCTGCAAGGGGTGTGTGTGTGTGTGTGTGTGTGTGTGTGTGGATTGCAGGTCGCTGCAAGGTGTGTGTCTGTGAGTATTGCAGGTCGTTGCAAGGGTGTGTGTGTGTGTGTGTGTGTGTGTGTGTGTGTGCATGCGTGCGTGATGATTGCAGGTCTCTGCAAGGGGTGTGTGAAGACTGCAGGTCGCTGCACAGGGTGCGTTAAGATTGCGAGTCGCTGCACAGGGTGCGTTAAGATTGCGAGTCACTGCAAGGGGTGTGTGAGGATTGCAGGTCATTGCAAGGGGTGTGTGAGGATTGCAGGTCACTGCAAGGGGTGTGTGAGGATTGCAGGTCACTGCAAGGGGTGTGTGAGGATTGCAGGTCACTGCAAGGGGTGTGTGAGGATTGCAGGTCACTGCAAGGGGTGTGTGAGGATTGCAGGTCACTGCAAGGGGTGTGTGAGGATTGCAGGTCACTGCAAGGGGTGTGTGAGGATTGCAGGTCACTGCAAGGGGTGTGTGAGGATTGCAGGTCACTGCAAGGGGTGTGTGAGGATTGCAGGTCACTGCAAGGGGTGTGTGAGGATTGCAGGTCACTGCAAGGGGTGTGTGAGGATTGCAGGTCACTGCAAGGGGTGTGTGAGGACTGCAGGTTGCAGCAAGGGGTGTGTGAGGACTGCAGGTTGCAGCAAGGGGTGTGTGAGGACTGCAGGTTGCAGCAAGGGGTGTGTGAGGACTGCAGGTTGTTGCAAGGGGTGTGTGAGGACTGCAGGTTGCTGCAAGGTGTGTGTGTGTGTGTGTGTGTGTGTGTGTGTGTGTGTGTGTGTGTGTGTGTGTGTGTGTATGTATGTGTATGTGAGGACTGCAGGTTGCTGCAAGGGGTTTGTGAGGATTGCAGGTCGCTGCAAGGGTGTGTGTGTGTCTGTGAGCATTGCAGGTCACTGCAAGGTGTGTGTGTGTGTGTGTGTGTGTGTGTGTGTGTGTGTGTGTGTGTGTGTGTGTGTGTGTGTGTGTGTGTGTGTGAGGATTGCAGGTTGCTGCAAGGGATGTACGAGGATTGCAGGTCGCTGTAAGGGGTGTGTGAAGACTGCAGGTCGCTCCAAGAGTGTGTGTGTGTGTGTGTGTGTGTGCGTCTATTGCAGGTCGCTGCAAGGGTGTGTGTGTGTGTGTGTGTGTGTGTGTGTGTGTGTGTGTGTGTGTGTGTGTGTGTGTGCGTGTGCGGATTTCAGGTCCCTGAAGGGGTGTGTGAGGATTGCAGGTTGCTGCAAGGGTGTGTGTCCATGAGCACTGTAGGTTACTGCAAGGGGTGTGTGTGTGTGTGTGTGTGTGTGTGTGTGTGTGTGTGTGTGTGTGTGTGTGTGTGTGTGTGTGTGTGTGTGTGTGTGTGTGTGTGTGAGGATTGCAGGTTGCTGCAAGGGGTGTGTGTGTGTGTGTGTGTGTGTGTGTGTGTGTGTGTGTGTGTGTGTGTGTGTGTGAGGATTGTGGGTTACTGTAAGGGGTGTGTGTGTGTGTATGTGTTTGTGTGAGAACTGCAGGTTGCTGCAAGGGGGGGGTGTGTTTGCAAGGATTTCAGGTTGCTGCAAGGGGTGTGTGGGTGCGAGGATTTCAGGTTGCTGCAAGGGGGGTGTGTGTGTGTGTGTGAGGACTGCAGGTTGCTGCAAGGGGTTTGTAAGGATTGTAGGTTGCTGAAGGGGTGTGTGAGGATTGTAGGTTGCTGCAAGGGTGTGTCCGTGAACACTGTAGGTTACTGCAAGGGGTGTGTGTGTGTGTGTGTGTGTGTGTGTGTGTGTGTGTGTGTGTGTGTGTGTGTGTGTGTGTGTGTGTGTGTGTGTGTGTGAGGATTTCAGATTGCTGCAAGGGGTGTGTGTGTGTGTGTGTGTGTGTGTGTGTGAGGATTGTGGGTTACTGTAAGGGGTGTGTGTGTGTGTGTGTGTGCGAGAATTGCAGGTTGCTGCAAGGGGTGTGTGTGTGTGTTTGAGCAAGGATTTCAGGTTGCTGCAAGGGGTGTGTGGGTGCGAAGGTTTCAGGTTGCTGCAAGGGGTGTATGTGTGTGAGGACTGCAGGTTGTTGCAAGGGGTGTGTGAGGATTGTAGGTTGCTGATGGGGTGTGTGAGGATTGTAGATCGCTGCAAGGGTTGTGTGTGTGAGGATTGCAAGTTGCTGCAAGGGGTGTG